>NC_136239.1:267500-757500 GCF_053564925.1 Oryzias latipes
GATGGTATCATCCATCGGCACAACCCTAGTTCAGGTCCCTTCCTGACCTCAGTGACTTTGGGGACAAATGTCCTCGTCTTGAATGTTTTAGGTACCAGGTTCAAAAACTTCACAGAGCTGGACCCCCCAGGCCAGAACTAGTTCATGAAGAGGAAAAACATTTGGAGATTTGGTGGAAGGCTGCAGAAAGACCAAGCAGGACGACAACCCCCCCCATGCTGGACTCCAGTTAGTGAACCACCAACCTGGGCAGAGTTACAGAGGAGTTTGGTCTCGTACTCCTCGTTCATGGTGATGACTCCCCGAACGTTCTGCTCCAACAGCTGCAACACACAAGGCCCCCATGGGGTCGGGAGGTCAGAATTTCAGAAGCTGGGTGAGCTCCATTGACTGTAAACACAAACAAAGTGACTCCTCCCCCCTGGCGTTCCAAACAGGAAGTACCTGCTGGCTCCAAGAAGCCAAAATCCCACAGACGTCTTTAGAGACACAAACAGCTGTTCCTCAGTCCTTCTATTGGTCAGAAGAACCTTTTTTTAACATCTCCTTGATAATCCTTACATTTATATGTTTTTCTTTATTGTAAGTTATTCATGGGTGTTTTCAGACTGGACACATTTGCTTGAACAAAGTGAACCAGACTTCGTTTCTACAGGAACAAGTTTTCAGTCTGAATCAAATCAGCAGGAAAAAGGCTGGAGCCAGACGTTCAAATCTGTCTGAAGGAACTAAAAGTGCAGGACTTCCATCATTTCTGTCTCTGGCTGCTTTGCCCCGCCCTCCTAATTCCTGACCAGTGAGTGAAGAGGTCTGTAGTCACATGGTTTTGTTTACAAGCTTTGCTTCAAATCAGAAAGGCTGCTTGACGGCAGTCTGAATACAGACCAATCTTGTGGTTCAAAGCGCAGTCTGGACCAGATTAAGCGGACCGGGTCCAGACCAATGGATTTTCCCAGTCTGAACCCAGCCTAAGTTCTAAACTGACCAATCAGATGCCTCAGTAAAAGCATGTGGTCCCCGCCGGCCTCCACCGACCGGCTTTCAGTGGGAGGGGTGTGGACTTCAGACAAGGTAACTCCTAAACGACGAGTTGCCATAGAAACATGGACTCAGATCACTTGGACCAATGACTGTTGTCTGGCGGAAAAATGGCGACTAAAGTGGCTTCATTTTTCTGGAGCTGAAGTCAGGCCTTTTCTACGGACGTCACACGCCATTCGCCCCGTTCTCCCTTCGACACTTAATGGCGAGCAATACTGGAGATATTCAGCCGTACATTTTTAAACCAAAGACGCCAGATAAGACAAGGAAAATGGAAACGTTCATGGATCTATTTATCTGGAGGTGGATGATCAGAAAGGGGCGGAGCATCTTGTGACCCGCCCCTTGTAGTCAGTACATAACTACAGGTTTTTGTCTCCTGCTGATTCACAACAACTGAAACAGAAATACTCTAGTAATCTAATATTTGGATCTTGATTTCCTTTATAAATGTCGACCATCATCAGACAAAGTAAATAAAGTAAGTATCTCACATTAGAAGAGTCAAAAATAACCTCATCAACGTGTCGACAGAAAACAAAGTGTACAAAAATAGTGGTTTCAGCAATCACATTATAGGAATAGATGGATTTCAGGGGTTAATGTGGTTTCTGAAACCAGATAAGAGGTTTAAAAAAATTGGTTTTACGCACACTGTAGAAATTTAACAGGATTTCTGTAAGCAGGGCATTAAATTCACATCATGTCATTTGTAAAACGCCAATTCAAAGCCTGATGACGTCAGGACCTACACATTTTTCAAATATCCAGGTTATGAAAATCCCCTTCAGTCCAAATCCTTCCGACGAAACCTCATAACAGTTGGGTTTAAACAGAGACAGAGAACACGTGGTCATTTCCGGTCTGCAGGTACACCTGGACAAGCTAACGCAGCCGGACCGCGTCTCACCTGTGCGGTCATGGACCTGAACGGCAGAGCCCCCAGGATCACGGTCTCGTCCACGCGGTCGAACCAGCGGCGCGAGGACAACTTCTCCATAATCACATTGTAACTCAAAGTTGGATAGAAGAACAGGCGCGCGAGCGCGCCGGACATGACCGAACCGAGCCGAGAACCGGCACCACAGGTCCGAATTCACTCGACAAACCCGCCCGGTCCTGTAACTTCTGCCCCTTTGACAGTCACCGCTCTGACCGCAGACAGTCCGTTTCCGGAAACTTCAGCAGCGTCACTTCTGGTGTGGATCCTTCAAAATAAAAGTTCGCAAACTCAAGAGGGAACAGATGTTGCCGTTCCATCCAAATCCACTGAGATCTGGATGTAAAGAACAGCTAAGTCCCATTCCCTCCCATACTAAAGTTCTGAGGGCAAAAACCTGCATGTTGCCTCCATGTTTTTGAAGTGGGTGCAGTAAACGCCTTCTTCATTGCTGATGTATAGAATTCAATGGGTGTAAACGTGGGCGTTTAGGACGGGGGTCTGCAACCTTTAATGTTAATAGTCACTTAGTACAGTTTCTTACTGAACAAAACCCACTGAAGTCACACTTCATTTAGAAAAATCCACTTTAGTTATGCTTTTGTGACCATTAAACCATTAGTTTGTAAAATGTTGCTTTGGAATATTTACAATAATTGAATCATATTTTAACAAACTTTTTATTTTAGACAGCAGCACATGTAAGCTGATTTCAAAATAAACCGCTTGCAGACTTATCCTGGTTTCAGTACTGTTGGGTTGTTTGGTTGACGCCAGTTACCCCTGTGTTTCAGGGGGTATTCCAGAAAGCAGGTTATGCTAGCTCCCACGGTAAGTTTGAGGCTAAGGAAGTGGATAACCTCAGCTTTCAGTTCCAGAAATGGAGGTATGTTTCAGGGTAGGTCAAGTTGCCATAGCAACTCATGCTCTGAACATAACCTGGTCTGGAGCAGGTTTAGTTGAGGGTTAGTTTGTTTACAGAGAGGTGAAGCAGCATGGCGTGTCCATTTGAAGATGATTTAGCTGATGAAGAAGCTCAGATAATACTTTTTCCACCGTGAGAGGGTGATAAGACCACATATGGATGTTGGAAAGATAAACTTTTTACTTTGATCTAACTTAATTATTTGCTTCAGTTAAGATAAATCATTTTTTTGAGTTCAGTCTGCTTAAAAATAACACGTAGTTTTCAGACAGTTATTTTACTTTCATTCAATTAAGTAGGTGTAACTTTGGTGCTGCTGTTAGATCGGCACCGCAAAGGATTGTGGGATACCATTCCCTTTGCCTGTTTGGACAGATTTGGGATTAAGTGTGGCTTTTTGACCAAATGTGTTTAGTTGTTTAGCTGTTTTATCGTGTTTTGTCTAGTTATTTTACCCTGTTATATTTAATTCTTTCTGCACCATGAGTGAGCCGGTTTAGCTCGTGCTGGTTTGCGGTGCCTTCCGTCCGTGAAACCCAGGTTCAAATCCGGGCTGCTCCCTGGTCCCTTCTCTACCTCTGTGCCGGTCCCAAGCCCAGTTGCTTTGAGAGGGTTGCATCAGGAAGGGCATCCGGCGTAAAACATTGCCAAGTTTACCATGCGACTCGTTCGCTGTGGCGACCCCTGATGGGAATAGCCGAAAGAGGAACAAAAATTTTCTCTGTACCTGACCGAGTACCTCGCCTCTGCTCCTGCTCCTACACCTGGCTGTGGTTCCTGTCTCCGGCTCGACTCGCGCCTTTGACTGTCCCCACAACCACGGCTGGATGAAGCTCGTCTGCTGGACTTTTATATATGTAGTTGTAGATTTAGATGAGTTAATTCTTCTCTAAGAGTTCTGGTAAATCGCCTGTCCGTCCTGGGGGAGGATCCCTCCTTCATGTGGGCACCCCTGAGGTTTCTTCGTTTTTTCCGGAATCCGTTTTTTTTGGGAGTTTTTCCTTACCGCGAAGGGGGGTCTAAGGGCAGGGATGCCAGTATAGTTTAGTCAGTTTGTTAGTTCATTTTAGTATTTTTCTATTGAACTCTTTGTATTCGTGATCCTTTTGATTTCATGTTTTACTTCGAAGCCCATCGAGACGACTGTTGTTGTGATTTTGGGCTATACAACTAAAATTGAATTGAATTGAATTGAGAGTGAGGAAGAGGATGATGAGAATATTTAGCACCGCTACTACTTTATGGCGTGATGTTTAAGTCAGAGGAATGGTAAATGATGTTATGTGCGATGTTGTGAAACCATTTTGATTCATTCATTTTATTGTTATAAAAATGAGTATATCTGCAGGCTCAAACTTAAACATATGATCAAGAAGTACAATAAGTTAAGATGGAAAAACAGTTAATTGAATTGGAGTAAAATGAAATTTAGTTAGATAAAAATGTAAATTTGAGTTGTATAAACAATAATTCAATTCAGTACAATTCAATTTTATTTGTAAAGCCCAAATTCACAACAGTCGTCTCGATGGGCTTCGTATCGGTAATTGTAAAAGTGAAACATAAACTCAAAAGGATCATGAATACATAGAGTTCAATAGGAAAATACTAAAATGATCTAACAAACTGGCTAAACTATACTGGCATCTCTGCCCTTAGACCCCCCTTCGCGGTAAGAAAAAACTCCTAAAAAAACGGATTCCGGAAAAAACGAAGAAACCTCAGGGGTGTCCACATGAAGGAGGGATCCTCCCCCAGGACAGACAGACGATTTACCAGAACTCTTAGAGAAGAATTAACTTATCTAAATCTACAACTACACATATAAAGTCCAGCAGACGAGCTTCATCCAACCGGAGTTGGGGGGACAGTCAGTGGCGCTAGTCGAGTCGGAGACAGGAACCACAGCCAGGTGTAGGAGCAGAGACGAGGTACACAATTGAGTTGGATAGATGTAAGAAATTAGGTTGAAATAATTTAACTCAATTACTTGTTACCAATTGAATTAATTAATTTAAGTTGGATAAGTTTTATTTACATGCGTCACAAGGAAAATAGAAAGAAGATAAGAAACTCGAGCGTTTACTTTGTCTGTTCTTCTACTCCAAGCAGAAACTCTTTCTTCTGATGATGCAGCCGTGTTACTTTTTTGATGGACGTATAATCTTCATACGCCGTCATTAAAATCTCAGACTCCGTCTCACTAAAGTATAGCTCTCTCTTTTTTTCACCACGCGTTTCCATGGTGACTCCGGAAATCGGTGATCCATTGAGAATGTCTTTATGTACTTGCTGTGCACGCGCATTAACCCAGGGTTACCAAGTGGAGCGTAATTACGCTAACTCATATCCGGTCTGTTGGAACCGACATACCCAGAGTAAACAAGTT
The DNA here is from genome assembly GCF_053564925.1 of Oryzias latipes. Lineage (NCBI taxonomy): Eukaryota > Metazoa > Chordata > Actinopteri > Beloniformes > Adrianichthyidae > Oryzias > Oryzias latipes. The sequence continues at coordinate 272,796 of NC_136239.1, forward strand.
CAGGCGGACTTCAGCCAGAGGTTAGAGTTAAAGTCAGGGTAGTTTAAACAGGCCTCCTGGAATACCCCCCAGGTCTTTGGATTCAAACATGTACCACCATCTCAGAGGCTTTGTGGTAGAGTTTAATGGGGAGGTGTCACTGCTTTTAATCACAATAATTAGTAGTAGTCCTTATCAGACAAAAAACAAACATGACATCCACCTTGCTTTGTTACTTTGGTGGTAAATCCATGTGATTTAATGCATCAGCAAAATGGTAAAGGTGTAATGCACTTTGTGTTATGCTTTTATAGGAAAAGTCCCACGGAAATTAACTTTGATTTGATAATGGCAAAGAAGCAATCATTAAATTCAATTATCTGGTTAAAGTGCCTATCACATGCAAAATCAACTTTTTGAGCCTTTAGGTGTTTTATAATGTTAATTTCTCAGTAAAATCAACCTCAAAGTGATATTTTGATCTGTTCACACATTTGAGTATTCCTCCAAAAACCTGCTCTGAGCAGCAGCCTCTCCCAAGCCACAAAAACGACTGGGTCCTCACATTGCGAAGTAGACCAGTGAGAACAACCCTTTCCAGGAAGAATTTACACTGCCCCACCCCCAGGCTAACAGACACACCCACTTTCTCAGTGGAGCTAGTGGTGTTTGGCTAAACTTCCCTTACATGCAGTTTGCACATCCATATTTGAAAAAGTTCAGATGTTTGTTTTCGTGGGTGAGATGCAGACACGCTGGTGAGGACGACTCTGGGAGGACATCATGAGATGGGCGGCCCCCACAGGGAGAGCAAGGCGGAGCCTCAGAGATTGAAACATCTTAGTCATTCTTTTGTGTGACAAAGGTAATGTATTAAATATATATATATATGTATGTATGTGTGTTTGTGTACATATATATGTGTATGTGTGTACATATATATATATGTGTGTGTGTGTGTACATATATATATGTATATATATTTACACACATATGTATTCACACACACACACACACACACACACACACACATTATATATATATATATATATATATATATATATATATATATATATATATATATACACACAGATATATATATATCTGTGTGTATTTATATATATATATATATATACACACACACATATATATATAAATATATTATATACACGGATATTGTTAACTATAAAAGGCTTAAGATTGCATGGATAGGCCCTTCAGCTATTTACAAAAAAAGTGCGACAGAAGCAGCAGACATTAATTGTGAGCCTAAATGCTCAGCAAGAGGAACTCCTGTTTAAAATGTGCAGTTTGTGAAAAAATAATTGGTGACCTAAGAAAAGGCGAATAGCGTCATCTTCATTCACAACGTGGAAATTCCCTGTACAAAGCAACTGCAGGAACCAAAGACAAACTGTTGTCAGTCAACTAATGTTTCCTTCAAAGCCTGAGTGACCACTTCCAGCAGGTGGCAGCAGAGAGCAGACTCAGAAGGCAGCTAGAGGTTGGTAGCTGTAGCGTTCAGGACTCTGTGCTGGATCTTGGAGTTGGAAGCCATGGACAGGTCTCGCTGGGAAGAACAAGAACAAATATCAGGATCATTCATTCACATACCTTACCCATGGAGTGACCCATGACCATCAGATCGCGTTAGGTAGCACAGGTGAACTCTACAACACCAACAACCCCTCACCAAGAATGTTTTATGATTAAAGCTATAGGCTAAATGTGAAATAATATTTTCATCTTCCTCATGTTTTCATGCGCATTCACAATGTAAAAATTCATGTGCACATAACAGAACGTCACCTCTCTGGGAGGGAAGGAGCCTAAGTTTATGTGGGAGGTTGAGAGGTACCGGCTAGATATACTTGAGCTCACGTCCACGCACAGCCTGGGCTCTGAAACTCTGTCCCTCAGGATGGGTTGGACTCTCTGGAGTTGCTCATGGTGAGGGGTGGGGGGCGTACTCTTAAGGTCCAGCACAGCCGCCAAGTTTTAGGGCTCACCCTGGTGGTCCCTCCGCCTTGGGGGACAGGTCTCTGGCTGTGGTTTTGGCTTAAGGGCTAAATAGCAGTTGGGAGTACCCAGCCTTCTTTGTGATCTCTCTTAGGGGTACTGGAAAGTGTTCCAAAGGGGGGACTCTGTTGTCTTCCTGGGGGACTTCAATGTCCCCATAGGCAATGACAGTGGGACCTGGAGGGCCATGATTGGTTGGAACAGCCTCCCTGATCTGAACCCGAGTGGTGTTTTTTTGTTGGAAGTCTGTGCTCATCACAGCTTGTCCATTACAAACATCCCATTTGAGCACTATATGTTAATGAACGTTGCATCAGGACACCCTCGGAAGGATGATGATCAACTTTGTAGTTTCTTTAGGCAACCTTCCGCCTTGTGTCTTGGACACTCGGGTAAAGAGAGGGGCAGAGCTGTTCACAGATCACTACTTGGTGGTTGGTTGGATTTGCTGGTGGGGATGGAGGCTGGAAAGACTTTGAGACTCAAAGGTACGGTGAGAGTCTGCTGGGAACCTCTGGCTGAGCCCTTCGTTAGGGAGGTCTTTAACTCCCACATCTGGGAGAACTTCAAACAGGTACCGAGGGAGGTTGGGGACATTGAGTCAGAGTGGACCATGCTTTCCACTTCCATCGTCTCTGCTGCTGTTCAGAGCTGTGGTTGCAAGTTCTCTGGTGCCTCCCACGGTGGTAATCCCCGAACCCGGTGGTGGACACTGGAAGTAAGGGATGCCACCAAGCTGGAGGTGTCCTGCCAAGCCTGGCTGGCTTGTGGGACTCCTGAGGCAGCCGACAGGTACCGGCAGCCTTACGTGAGCTGCGGCCTGGGCTGTTATGGAGGCAAAGACTTGGTCCTGAGAGGAGTTCTTTGAGGCCATGGAGAAGGACTATCGGTTAGCCTCGAAGAAATTCTGGAAAACTGTCTGGCGCCTCAGGAGGGGAAAGAGGTTTCCTGCAGGCACCATTGTTTGGTACAGGTGGGGAGCTGCTGACCTAGACTGGGGACATTGTCGGGCTGTGGAAGGAATTCTTTAAGGATCTCCTCAATCCTGCTGACAAGCCTTCTCTTGAGAAAGCAGAGGCTGAGGACTTTGGGGTGGTGCTTTCCACCACTCAAGCTGGAGAGTTTGTCTAATTGTCGAACGTTAGATTCAGCAACAACAGTGCGGTTTCTGTCCTAGTCGTGGAACAGTGGACCAGCTCTACACTCTCTTCGGGGTGATGGAGGGTTTGTGGGAGTTCACTCATCCAGTCCATATTTGTTTTGTGGATTTTGAGAAGGCGTTCAACCACGTCCCCCGTGGTATCCTGTGGAGGATGCTCTGGGACAGGGGTCGGTAACCCAAAATGTTGAAAGAGCCAAATTGGACGAAAAAAACAAAAAACAAATATGTCTGGAGCCGCATAATATTAAAAGCCCTTTTTAAGCCTTATAATGAAGGCAACACATGCAATATGTATCTATATTAGCTATATTAGCCTACTATCAAAGTGACTACATAATGAGCATTAACGATTAAATGTTTATTTGTGCATTCTGGGAGAACGACGCGTCACGTGAATGCTCTGTTGCGCAAGTTTAACTTCATTACAATATCAATGAATTATGTTTCATTGCTTTGATAAAATGAAAGTAATGTAGTAAAGAAATCCGATTTTTGATGTCAGTTTTATTCTGAGGATTCAAACACAAAACAATAAAATGGAACGTGCATGACGACGTGCCCCATGACAGTCAGCTTGCGCTCGAATGACAGAACAGCTTCAAGCATTTGCGGCGCCTGCAGACTTTCCTTCAGCTCGTTAAGGTGGCTTGTCACAGTCATATCCACCAAAAAGTGCAGCTTTTTGAGCCACTCAGTATCTTCCAGTTGCGGGTTGTTCAGGTCTTTGCTTTTCAGGAATGTTTTCACGTGTTTGAAACAGACGACAAAGTGACGCAAAGCGTCCCCCCTGGACAGCCATCAGACTGTGTTGTGTAGCAGGAGATCACAATATTCGCTTTCAACTTCATCAAGCAACGCACCGAACTGACGGTGGTTCCATTTAAATCAGCCACCTGTTTAGCAGTCCGCCGAAAGTACAAAAAAAAAAAAGCCCTGCTGGTAGAAACGTGTGTCGTAAGCTATAACGTTATTCTCTGATGACGGAAGTGTAGAAGTTTAATATTGTAATATCCCAGCCGGACAGCAGTAGTCAAACTGCTTGCCAACAGGCCTCTTTGGTGAGCTGTTCGTGCTTCACATATTGCACAACTCGGAACAGTCTCATAGACAAGGTAACATCAGGAGATGCAGTGTCTCCTTCTCAGGCACAAGTCAATCACAGACAAACAGTACAAACAGCATGCACCTCACTTCAGTTCACAACACTCTTACTCAAGGTTTTACCTCAAAACTCCCACTTCCCATGAGCCTTAGGGGCTGTAGTGGTGGTCATGTGCATTTTAGGTCTGTTAGCAGCAGGGGATTGTGGGACGCGGTCTCCTGATCTTATTAGGGCTCCGCATGAGCGTTTCTGTTTGCCCACGTTTCTTTTCATATGGCAGTTTTGTTGTTCCACCTTAGTTTATTCTTCCTGTTATGTTTGTTTCTTTTTGTTGTGCCATGAGTGTGGAAGGGGGAGAGGTTGATGACTCCTGTGCAATGTTCGTTGTGTAGCGTGTTCAAAGAAACGGGGCTTGTAATGGTGGAAGGGAGAGTATGCTCTCAGATTTCCTCACTACTCCTTCCTCTTAGACTGTGTGGAATCGAGCCATATCAGAGACTCTGACTGTTCTCCATTGCAGCTTGTTGATTGACAGTTCAACTTGTAAATAACTTGGCTCCCGTTTTCAAGCTTCAAAAGACGTACCTGCTGGGCGTTATAATTTTAATTCTACAAGCTCTTACAGCATTGGAAGCGTTAGGAATATTTGTGTCTTGTTTTCACTCCTACTGAAACCATATTAAAACAAAAAATATATTTCTCTCCCCCATCTTATTACATTTTCAAACATTTTTGAAAATGCTCCAGGGAGCCACTAGGGCAGCACTAAAGAGCCGCATGTGGCTCCTGAGCCACGGTTGCCGACCCCTGCTCTGGGAGTACGGGGTCTGGGGAGCCGTACTGAGAGCTGTCCGGTCTCTGTGTGACCGGCAACTGTAATTTTTGAACAATATGATCACAATATGTTTGATACATTTTACACAGAAAAACCAACATTATATCTATGTTTTCTGTAGCTCCACTAAAAGTGAAGATGTTGAAATTTTATTAGTTTTTCTTTTGTCTTAATCAAAGATGAAGTCTATGAAAACTTTAACAAAAATTTTTTATTTCTTTTTAGAAGATTAAATTGTTTCAGTTTAGTTGAATTGTGTCTGTTTCACCTTCATCCTGTTTCTTAAATGTTGTTCTTACTTCTTCTTAAGTTTAACATCTAAAATAATCCAGACGTTCCTAGAAAAGTGTTTCAGTCAGAAAGATGACTTGGACCAAACTCTGGGATGTTTGGCTGTTAAGAAACACAAACCTGGAAGGAGAACTAAACTGTTGACCTCTGAAGATTGAAAAACTGTTAAATGTGTGTTCGTTGTGGTTTAAGACGTTTAACAGGAAGACTCATTGTACGCTGAGACGCTGTCACTTTAACCCAATGCATCATGGGAGATGTAGTGATGTCAGACAGACTCTCTTCTCTGAGCTTCATGGTTTTGTTCTCTTGTTCCACGGTCTGACACCGGATTCTGTGGAAAGCTACACCGCTAAAGACGAGCTTTAGCTGGTATTTCTGTTGGAACTGAGAGACTTTATGAGCAGAATCAGAACAAGGAAGTGAAGACTTTAACCACTTCTGATTGGTCAGACTGATGACATGTGATTGAGCCTCCAAGAATGATTGGTGGAGACAGTTAAAGGGGCGGGACTTTTCCTAAAACAGCTGAAGCTACGGCTAAATCGCTGTACCGTCATTCTTATCAAAGTGTCTTTAATAGAATCAAATAAACAGAAAGAAAAAAGTATTTTATGATCTTTTATATTCCTAACTACTCAGTGTTTTATCAGGGCCTGTGAATGGGTCATTTCCCACGGTACAAAAACACTGTTCTAGGGTACTCATACATACAATAAGTTGTGTATGAGAAAGTGGTCGTCACAAAAACATGTTTAAACACATGAACAAACATCAATGCATTGTCTCTCAAAGATGAGGCCTGATGTTGTCTTCAGTAGGTTTTGTCTTGATTTAATAAGTAAAGTTAGTTTGGTTTAATCAAAGAAATTCTGAGCTAGTACTTAGGTTAGTTAGATGCTAGCAGCTCTCAGAACACACCTGGACTTTAGTGGCTCGGTGCTCTTCAAGTCCTTCTAGAACACAAAGGTCAGCTTTGAGGAACTGCTCAAATGCTTTCAAGGCAGAGTTAAGAGAGAAAAAAGGGCTTCTTTACCACAAACTCGGAATATGTGCTGGCAATAGAAGCCATGCTGACGTTACGCTGCGTGCAGGGGGGAGTCCCATTAGGCTGGCCTTTGTTCTCCTTGTTGTATCCACCAAATCCTGGGTGTGGGGGCTTAAATCCACCTAGGGTCTGCACCGTGGGAGCCTGAAGAGGCCAGCAAAGCATAAAACAAATGAACCTTCAGTCTGAGAGAAAAGTGGTGAATCCAGAGGTGACCAACCTTTGTAGCTGAGAGAGTGGGGATGGGCCCAGGAGAGCGACACCCACTGTAGAGGAGGCGCTGGCTGCTGCCACAGGAAGTGCTGGAGGTGGCATTGAACTGGAGACAGAGTGGACCGGTCAATGCAGACATGAGACGGTACCTCTGAAACGGATCCACGACAGGCAGACAGAAAGCAGAGTCACCATTTGTTTAGCTTTTTTGGGGGTAGTCTGGCCAAGGAACCTGTGTTGGATTGGAGATTGTACTGTAGTGCCGTAGCGCATGTCCTCCTCCAGCTGCTGGCTCTTCTTCCAGAGCTGGAAAAGGAGTCAGGACGTCTTAGAACAAGAACCAGGTAGGAGAAATCAGAGGACTGCAGCCTTTTATTGCAGGGATTGCCCAGCCACAGTGTTTCCTGGTTTATCACAGGATTACAGATGTGTTAAGGTTTTAAAACTCCTCACTATACACTGTATACCAGGGCTCACCAACCTTTTTGAAAGTGAGAGCTACTTTATGGGTGCTGAGTCATTCAATGGGCTACCAGTTTGACTGACACATTTGCTGTTTCCCTTCCGTTATTCATTAATAATGATAAATGATACTCATATATGTGAAAAGATTCATCACTTTAATGATTTCTCACAATAATTATCAACAATGACAACAACATTCAGCCCATATTAATCTGAGTAATGCTTACATTGTCAGATGATCCCTTACATCTCTACATTTCATAGGAAAAATGTCCCATTTCACTGTGGTGACCTTGTTTATCACTTATGTCATGTTAGATCTTTTAAATCTGCTCACATTTGAACTAATGACCAAATCTGCAGCATTTAACAAAATTCTACCTGCTGCATGTCATGAACACACTTTAATATTGATCACATTTCTTCAATATTTTGCCGTGTTTAACTGACGACGTCTGGGATGGATTCTTTGTTAGCGGGCAGACAGACATCGCTGTTCACCAGTGTTGTAATCTGGTGTGGTGAGTGGGTCTATCAGATGTGCATCAGCGAGGCGTGTTGTGTTTGTTTCTGATGAAGTTCCCGTCAAACAAACACCACTCCTTATCTGGGTCAACCAGGAACCAAACGGTTGGTGCAGCCTGGTGGCCTTTGAGCTGTTCATCATCCAACTTCTCCGTATTTGCCAGGATGAGGGACCACCAATATGGAGAACCGCCCCCCACCCCGTGGCTGAAGAATGTCCGTCACTGATTCATCAAGAACCCCTCAGAGACATTTCTGATGCTTTGTGAAACATTTATTCAAATTAGAGAACATTTTATGTCTCAGCATAAAGAGTTTAATTTATGTATTCAGAGCAATAGACTGAACCGTAGTGGGAGTGTCGGTCTGTGCCTTAAACCCAGGAGTCCCTGTTTCCTCAGAGAGATTCTGCAGCGCCATTTAAGCAGCTGCTGCAGCTGCGGGAAAACACTGTACAACAAACATATTTATGAGATATTGTCATTTGTGATTTAAAAAGAACATCAGCTTATTAAAAGTAAACCTGAGACGCAGCTCACTGGGGAGTTGTGCTTTTTTTAGAACAGTATAGATCAGGTGACCCCTGATCTATTCTCTTGTCTCAGACATTTTCTCACTTTTCTCTTTGCTTCTCCTGGTTCCACCATTAGCAGAGTGGGGGGGGGGGTCTAAAGTAATGCTTTGCCTTTTTAACAGCTTTTGTCACATTTCCCTGTTTTTGACTGCAGGATGAGGATTCTCAGGACTCTCATGGACCTGACATCCATCTTCCCCCACACCTTTTCCTCAGCAGGACGTCCTACCTGAAGCCTCTGAGTCATATTTACAGCCCTGCTCTGCTGTCATGTGTGGGGGAGCACAGGCCTTCTTACCCGCTCCAGTCTCTCCTTCTCCTTCTGGGCGCGGTGCAGCTCCCACTGCTCCTCCACAAACTGCATGAACTTCTGTCCATTGACCAGGAAGCTGCAGTGCTGCTCGCTCTCCCAGGACTGGATCTGGACCTTCAGCTTCTTCTCCAGCTACAAGCACAGTTGGGTCAGACCTGCTGGTTTGTGTTCAGAAGACTGACGGTGGTCTTTGCCTGACCTTTGGCAGATTCTTCTGCAGCTCACGGCGTAGTTTCTCCTCCTTCAGCAGGTTTCCTCCTCTGTTGGTGAACCTTGACGGATCTGCAGCTTTTTTCTGCACATGAAGATGAAGATGTCACTTCCACACTCAGCTCCCAGAGATCCCGCTGCCTAAACAGTCTGAGCACTACAGTGTGCACATGCACGGACCTCCAGCTCCTGCAAAAGCCTCCAGCTTTCCCTCCACCTGTGGACTCCGCTGTAAAGCTCCTGGTGTTTCTCGTAGTGCAGCTTCAGGCGGTGCAGTTCAGCCTCATGCAGAGCAAGCAGGTCCTCGTCAAAGTCCACTGAAAATAGAAGTCCTTCAGAAAATGCCCTTATTTAGGCGGCATCGGCGACAGCGAGGACCCACCCCTGAAGAAGGCTGGGAAGTCCTGTCGCTGCTCGCTGCTGTAGAAGCACTTCTCCCAGAGCGCCAGGATCTGGGAGCGGAGAGCGTCGGTGACGCCGCGGATGTTGAGCAGCTTGAGTTCCTCCAGACGGTGCTCTTCTGCTTGTAGCTGTGGGGGCAGCAAAGTGTTAGCAGAGGGGCAATTGTAAGGTTCAGTGGTCCTCACTGTCACTCACTGCCTCCAGGTTTCTCCTCCTGGACGCGACCATGTGCTCGCTGAGGGCCTCGCGGTCCCCCGTAGAAACCTGCAGGAGCTCCCACAGCTGCCCGATCTTCGCCCTGTGAGCCTGGCACCTCCCCTCCTGCTCCCCCCTGCGCTCCTCCAGCTGCTCCGAGGGAGTCAGTAAGACTTTCTTTCAGCATGTGTGTGCATTGTGTAGTGTATGTGTGTTTTACCCCCCTGTTCTGTGGTGTGTTTGTGTCATCTGTGGCTGTCAATCATAAGAGGGTCTCCTTGCCTGGTGGAGCAGCAGCCTCAGGGATGCGGCGTTGTCTTTGGACAGGCAGAAGGAGTCCTGGTCTTCATAGACCACGTCCTTCTCAAAGCTGGACTCTGGGATGTGGTCCAGCTCCTCCATACACAGGATGACTCTCTTCTTCAGCTCTCTGAACTCGGCATGGCGTTGGGCCTGTAAAGGTCGGTGAGGGCATCAGTGCAGGTGGACGCTGCGCGTCATAGCAGGCCTAGCCAAACACAGTCGTCACCTTTTCTGCATTTTGGTGGCTGATGTAGTGTTTAAAGCTCTGCAACTGCTCCTGTGAGGGAACGGCATCTGCAGTAAGGCCAAAGGGTTTGCAGTCTAGAGTATGGCATAAGTCCTGTTCCTGGTCCAGCAGATCCTGGAGCTGTTGCATCCGTTGACCCCTCTCCTTCATCAGGGCTTCCACCTCGATGCGGATGTTCTTTTCCTGCTGGAGGATGCTGAGGCTTTCTTCCTCCTACAAAGACAGACAGACGGGTGTTCAGTCTGTCTCTCCTGACAGACAGACTTGATGGAAACAAGAGCTTAAAGAGCGGTCTAGAGAGGGTCTTCAACCAAACACACTCCAGTTTAGGAAAACAGGGTAAAGTAGCTAGTGTAAAGTTTAAGGAGAAGGATTTTATCTACTTTTGCCTATCCTATGATGATCCAATTTAGTCTTGAAAAAGATTTTGATCAATTGGCCTCAAGAAAAGTTTAGAGTTTAGCTTTTACCTTTAAATTTTCATAAAATCCCAATAAATTACACTACTTTTAAGGAGGACACATAGTTGTTAGTTTGTCTGGAATCAGAAGCGGTGAGTCTAAGCCCCGCCCCCTCCTTTCTACCTGTTCACATCCTCCACAGCTCCTCCAGCGTGTTCTACACAGACAACATACCGTCATCACAGCAGACAGTGGACACGATAGTTGGGGCGCAAAATTCATTATCTCTACGTGGAATTTGGCGGTCTTAGTCTAGAAAAACTGCGGGGAAATCATAAAAAATGGACCTTTTTAAAGGCACCACGATAATGGTAGAACATTATTTTACAAAACCACAAAGAGCCGCAGGTTGCTGACCCCTGGTCTAGGGAGGACCTGAGGAGGGCTGGTGTGAGGGAGGAGGATGCAGAGGAAGAGTTTCACTGGCGGCAGATGATTTGGACTCCCAGGAACATTCCCACGTTTGCTATGGATCATTGTACCTGAAAAACAGGCAGCTGCAGCTCCAGGCAGAGCCGCTGCATCTCTGCTCTGCATTTGTGAATACTGTGCATGAGCCTCTTCCTCAGAGCCTCCTCTTCCTCGATCATCATCTCCAGCAGGTTCTGCAAGAGCAACGCTGAGGTCAGAGCAGAACCAGGTAGCTGCGTTGGCCGCCTCCCCCCCCTGCGGGCCGACAGCCTCACCTTTATGTGGTTCTTGACCATGGAGGTCCGTTGGAGCCGTTGCTCCTCCGGAATGCCGATTTCCTCCCAGATGTCCTTCAGGCGGCTCAGTGCCGTGTTCAGGCAGGCCTCAGCTTCGGCGGCCAGCAGCTCACTGGGGAGGGAGAGCTCATCAATGGGGCGGGGGCAGACAAGGTCTTATCTTTTCAACAACTTGCAGACAGAGCGTTGTCAGAGATCTATCAGTGTCAGTACTGAGCATGATCTACCACTTTCACCTTACATCCATGTGACTAGAGCTGTGATGGTGTCGGATTTTTGATAACCGCGGTGAACCACCAGGGGGCGTGGTGTCGCGGTTAACCGCAGCCCCCCCCCCCCCAAATCCCCTGGCGGCTGCATCAGAAATAAAAACAACGTATTTTCTTTATTAACAAATAACAGTAACAACTAACTACTACCTATCTAGCTAATGAACTAACTATATAGGTGTTGTAGATTGACTGTGACTGTGTGGGTCAGCGCTGTGTGTTGGGGGTGTGTGTTGATTCTTCTGCTCTCTAGCTGCATGTGAGGCTTCACCTGTGTTCTCTGGTACAGACACTTTCTCAGAATATTGTATATATTCCAGTAATAAACAGACTGCAGACACTTTGTCACCTTTCTGGTAGCCGTGAGCCTGACACCCATGAAGAACGCGGGGCAGGAGGCTCCACCTATACAGACACGTAACTTTGCGCCGCACAAAATAGTTCCCAAACGAAACATGTAGTGATATTCATCTAAATCTAAAAGTGTGCGTTCATGTTTGGTGTTACAGAGTGACTGAGAACAGTAATAAACCCCCCCAACACAAAATCCTCCGGCGGGCGGCTATGTCACTCAAGAACGCACGCAGCTTGTAACGGAAATGAATACAAATGGAAATTAATAATTAGAACGCAGTAAATTTGTCGTAATTCCTCGCGAGACGGAAACTTCTGTTGTGAGGATGTGTGGATCTGAGAGCGCGCCCGTGTGTGTGAAGGGAGCCGTGTGCAGCAGAGGCAGCGAGAGCCCCCGCCGAGGAGAGAGAGTGAGAGGCGTGGTGGGAGAGAAGGAGAGAACAGTCTGAAAGAAAGAAGGAAAGTCTGAACACAGGACTAGCAGAAAAAGGAAATTATCAGCAAAGATGAACGTGTTTAATGTGTTTATTGGAACAGTCCATAAGTTGTTAAATGAAAAACTTTTTTTGAACATCTTTTCCTCCTGTGGCTCAGTCTCTGCTCTGTCCATCCCATCACCATTAACAGCAGCCATAGTCTGCTGATTCAATTCCTGTTTGCTCATCCTCACTTTTACAATAAGGACTTGCTTTATTAAAGCAATGTAGACCCATCCTGACCAAAACCACAGATAACTGTCTTGTTTTCATGTGTAAATGACAGCATCTCCATCAGCTAAACATCACTGAAGTTCAGCCTTCAATGCTTCGTCTGTTCCATGGAACTGGAACCGTTCTGTGCGAGCTGGAATCAGAGAAAGTTGTCTAAAAGTTTCTTTTCATCTCATTTTTAGAGGGTGACTAAAACAGGCATTAAAGTAAATCATGGTAAAATTGACCATATGTTGCTGTTCAGAAGCTGCTTTGCTCTGAAGGCAGAAGCACATGATTCATTCCAATTACATGTTGGGGTGGGGGGCTTTCTTTGATGGTGGACCATTGACTCTATATGAGAACTGGACCCAGTGAGCGTGACGTCAGCCATAGAAAATGACCTACAGTCGTGGCCAAAAGTCTCGAAAATGACATAAATATTGGAAAAGTTGCTTCTTAAGTTTTTATAATACCAATTTGCATAAACTCCAGAATGTTAGGAACAGTGACCAGCTCCTCTGGGGGGACCCCGAGGCGTTCCCAGGCCAGCCAAGAGACTGGGTCTTCCCCGGGGCCTCCGCCCAGTGGGACATGCCCGGAACACCTCCCCAGGGAGGCGTCCAGGAGGCATCCGGACTAGATGCCCGAGCCTCCTCAACTGGCTCCTTTCAATGTGGAGGAGAAGCGGTTCTACTCAGAGCACCCCGTGGGTGACAGAGCTCCTCCCCCTATCTCTAAGGGAGCGCCCAGCCACCCTACGGAGGAAGCTCATTTTAGCTTTAGCCTTCTTTGGGTCATGACCCAGAGCTCATGACCATAGGTGAGTAATGGAACGAAGATCAACCGGTAAATTGAGAGCTTTGCTTTCTGGCTTGGCTCTCTCTTCACCACAACGGACCGATACAGCGACCTCATGACCACGGGCGCTGCTCCGATCCGCCTGTCAATCTCACGCTACAGTCTTCCCTCACTCGTGAACAACACCCCAAGATAATTAAACTCCTCCACCTGGGGGAGGGTCACTCCACCCACCCAGAAAGGACGAACTACCTTTCTCTGGTCGAGAAGCATAGCCTCAACCAAGCCTTAACACTCGGCCGCAAACTGCCTCAATGCAAGCTGGAGGTCCCGGCTCGATGAAGCCAACAGGGAAAATGAACCTAATCCAGAAAAAAACGTTCCACGTCATGTCATTGTTGTCATTGAACCTGCTGAGATCATGTCAGTCATCGTCTCGTTAACTCAGGTGAGAATGTTAAAAATGGCTTCACAGGTGAGGATATTGTAGCAACTAAGACTGCACCTAAATCAGAAATTGATAGGATCATCAAGAACTTCAAGGAAAGCAGTTCAATTCTTGTTAAGAAGGCTTCAGGGCGTCCAAGAAAGTCCAGCAAGCACCAGGATGGTCTAAAGAGGATTTGGGATGGGAGGTCCACCAGCGCAGAGCTGCTCAGGAACGGCAGCAGGCAGGTGTGAGCACATCTGCATCAGTGAGGCTTTTGGAAGATGGCCTGGTGTCAAGAAGGGCAGCAAAGAAGCCACTTCTCTCCAAAAAACATCAGGGACAGATTGATTTTCTAAAAGTGAATGGACTGCTGAGGACTGGGGCAAAGTCGTGTTCTCCAATGAAGCCTCTTTCCTTTTATTTGGGGCATCTGGATAAAGGCTTGTGCAGAGAAGAAAAGGTGAGCGCCACCATCAGTCCTGTGTCACCCCAACAGTAAAGCATCCTGAAGCCATGTGTGGGGATGCTTCTCATCAAGGGAGGGGGTTCCCTCACCATTTAGCACTAAAACACGGCCATGAATACAGAATGGTACCAAACACCCCCAACAGCAATTTCTTCAAACAATCCACCAGTTTGGTGACCAACAATGCATTTTCCAGCACCATGGAGCACCGGGCCATAAGGCTAAAGGGAGGAGTAAGTGGCTCGGGACCAAAATGTTTTGGGTCCACGGCCTGGAAACTCCCCAGATCTTTATCCCCTTGAGAACTTGTAGTCAATCCTCAGGTGGCGGGTGGACAAACACAAACCCACTAATTCTGACAAAGTCCATGAAGTGATTCTTCATGGACCTTTATCTAATTCTGCAGACATTACAGCGAAGAGAACTATAAACTGTTTTTTTTTTTTTTTTTTTTTTTTTTTTTTTTTTTTTTTTTTTCTTAAACTTGTCCTGTCCAACAGCTGGGCAGACAGATGAGAGCTGAGGGCCTCTTGTGTTGGACAGATTTTACTTTAACAAGAGGGGTTATTAATCTTCAGACAAACCAAAGGTATGTCTGGATAAACCCCTTTTGTAATTGAGGCCAAACTTTATTAATTTCAATCATGTCTGAAAATCTTTGGTGTTGGACCGGACGGAAAAGGAAAGAGGGGAAGAAGAGAGAGGGACGATAGAGAGAGAGGGGGTAGGGGGTGATAATAGGAGGGGAAGGGGGATAAGACCATGAAGCAGCATAAAGCAACAAGTTTACTGGTTGTTAATCATTATGGTAACGTTCAAATGTAGTACAATAAGGGCGGAGCCTGTCCACACACACACTCAAATGTTATAAACACACCTGCTAGCTGCAAAAAATGTCCACCTGTCGACATATATACAAAACAGATAGTGTTCACACGCATACTTATGCCTTAAAACCAACTAGTGTGAAATATTTCAGTCATTCAGTCATGCAAACTGTAAGTGCAAAGGTGAGCTAACACCTGTGCTCAGGTGAGTGTTTATGTTCTTCTAAAATGGATGGTGGAACGTGGAAAGAAGGAGGGAGAGTGCCCAGCCATCCCCACCCCAAGACCCCCACCGCAGCAGCAGCGGCAGCCGGAATCCCCCCAACGCCACACGGGAACCGGCAGGGAACAACCGCCGCCCGGGCGACCAAGCCCGCCACCCAGGCCAGGGCCAGCAGGACCGCCGCAAGGCCCCAGAGCCAGAGGCCAGGGAAGCACGGAGGGAAAGAGAGCGCCGCCCCAGCCCAACCAGGAGAGCAGCCCCCCCGCCGCGCCGGGAGAACCCAACGCAGGGCCCCACCGGAGACGGACGCCCACAGCCCCAGACGAGCACCCCACCACCACCCAGGAGTTCCGGGCATCCCCCCGCCCCAACCCCAGGTACGAGCCAGGACCCCCCAAGGGAGACCCGCTCCGCGCTCCAGGCAGCCATCCGCCCGGCCCGCGGCTGGTCCAGGGAGGAGCGGGGCAGGGGCCCGCCGCCCCCGCCCAAGAGGGGGGGAACCCCGGGGAAAAAAAAGAGGGCCCACAAGGGGTGTTGTAAATATGGCCCGACCAGGCTCGGCCACAGTTGGAAATATGGCGGGGCCCAGCGCCCAGGAGCAAGGACCAGAACCCACCCCCCAGGGACACGAACACTCCCGGCTCAGATGTAATGTGAACCCCCCCGCCGCGCGGAGAGAGCACCGCCGGGCCCAGGAAGCCGGCACCCCGGGGACACGGCCGCCGTTGCAAAGGGGCCCGCACCCCCCACCAGGGAAGAGGCAGGGGACAGATGGTCCTAGGTCCCACCTATAAACTGTTTAAACCCAGAAGACAACTGTTAATCAGCAGAAGAAGGAAGACCAACCGTGGTCATTTGACAGATAATGGACCCTTTTTTATTTTATTTCAAGAAAAATTAATTATTGACAGTTAAATCGATGGATTTCGAATGATATTACTTCACTTGCTCCATAAATTGATTCATGATTTTTCCTAATGTAACATAATTTTGCACATATTTTAACTTTTGATACTTGATCAATTTTTGCTATGAAGATTTTTGAAACAGTGTTACGTCTATTTTACTGATATAGTATTATTTTTTAATCATATACATGATTTTTATAATTACTATAATCTGCACATATTTTAGATAGATAGAACTGGTCTGCATTTGCCATGTTGATTTCTAAAATACTTATTTATATTTACAGAATAATTAAGTAATCCATCTTTGTCATGTGATTTATTGATACTTCAGGATTCTTAATTCTGTCTGATAAAGTTATGAACCGGATAATTATCAATCATGTAATAAAATGGTTATGGTATAAGGGGGGGGTGGATTATAGAATTCCCCTCCACTTCCTTTCAAGCAATATTTAATTTTATGTCTAATTATCCTAAGTTTGATACGTCATTGTATGAATGTATAACTGATAATTGTATTGATTTTGTGTATTATTCTTATTTGATTGCTTGAAATAAACCATTTCAAATCAAATCAAAATTCTGACAGAATGGGTTGCTGTCAGTCAGGATTTGAACCACATGTTGATTGACAGCATCTCCAGTCGGACTGCAGAGGTCCTGGAAAAGAATGGCCAACACTGCAAATACTGAATCTCTGCATAAATGTGATGGAATTTTCCATTAAAGCCGTTGACACGTATGATGTGCTTGAAATTCTATTTCAGTTCATCACAGAAACTGAAACAAAGATCTGAAAGCAGTTCAGCAGTAAACCTTGTGAAAACTCATATTTGTGTCATTCTCAAAATCTTTGGCCACGACTGTACAGCCCTGTGTATCGTTATCTGTTTTCTTCCATTTTCAACAGAGTTATGCTAACAAGATCATTTCCCTGTCATGGGATCAATAACGTTCTCAAAAGCTCTATTTTATTCTAGTTTAATAAATAAACCTCAAGACACATGGCCAAATTTGAACACTATGTTTCGGGACCCTATCACGTATATACATGTTATACGTTATATATAACCTATATATGTTATAGATGTAAACCATATCCGTTACATATACAGTCAGACCATCAATATTTGGACAGAGACACATTCTTTCTAATGTAGTTTCTGTTCATTACCACAGGGAATTTGAAATAAAACAACTCAGATGCCATTGAAGTGCAGACTTTCAGCTTTTATTCCATGGGTTGAACAAAAAGATTGCATACAAATGTGAAAAACTAAAGCATTTTTTAAACACCATCCCTTCATTTCATGGGCTCCTAAGTAATTGGACAAATGACTTCCATCCTATTGCCTTGGCAGGTGTGGACAATTCCCTTGTTCTGTCATTATGAGTGAAGCAGATAACAGGCCTGAAGTTGATTAGAGGACTCGTGCTGCATTTGGAAGATTCTGCCGTGAACTGACAACATGCGGTCAAAGGAGCTCTCCATGCAGGTGAAAGGAGCCATCATTAAGCTGAGAAAACAGAAGAAAACCATGAAACCAGAAACTACTACAGTATTAGGAGTGGCAACATCAACAGTGTGGTCCATCCTGAGAAAGAAAGAAAGCACTGGTGAACTCAGCAACGCCAAAAGACCTGGACGTCCACGGAAGACAACAGTGGTGGATGATGGCAGAATCATTTCCATGGTGAAGAGGAACCCGTTCACAACAGCCAACCAAGTGAACAACACTCTCCAGGAGGTAGGCGGATCAATATCCAAGTCTACCATCAAAAGAAGACTGCATGAAAGTAGATCCAGAGGGAACACTGCAAGATGCAAGCCACTCAGAAGCCTCAAGAATAGGAAGGCTAGACTGGACTTTGCTAAAAAGCATCTAAAAAAAGTTCTGGAAAAACATTCTTTGGACAGATGAAACCAATGTCAACCTCTACCAGAATGATGGCCAGAGAAGACTAAACTTCAGCCAGAAAGGCCCACAAACCAACAGGAACTGTTTGCCGCTGCAGTAAAGGCCTGGCAGAGCATTCAGGAGGAGAAAACCAGAATCTGGTGATGTCCATGAGTTCAAGACTTCAGGCTGTCATTGACCACAAAGGCTTTTCAACCAAGTATTAGTAATGAACATTTGGTTTTATTTCATTTGTCCAATGACTTACCAGTCCATGAAATGAAGGGATGGTGTTTAAAAAATGCTTTAGTTTTTCACATTTTGATACAATCTTTTTGTTCAACCCATAGAATAAAAGCTGAAAGAAACAACACAAAGACGCACCTATATCTATAACTATAGGTGCGCCTTCGTGTTGTTGCGTTACTTTGGTAAAGAGGATGTAAAAGAGGACAGCATGAGAACGGTAAGGAGAAAAGTGAGGACGTGAAAGAAGACACACTCCCCAATAGTACTAAAGTACAGCTATGAGCATTATGCAGAACAACATCGTTTTGGAAACCCTGGAAATGCTGCAGAGAGACCCGATTATGAAGCCCAGTTTAAACTGCAGCTATCAGCTACACTGAGGAACATGGGCGCAGCTGCAGAGAATTCAAGATGAATGAATCCATGGTTCACAAGTGGAGGAAGCTGGAAAATGAACTCCGACAGTCAAGAAGACGCAGCTGAGTTTCCATGGAAACAAGGAGAGGCAGCCCGAGTTGGAGAACCGACTGTAGCGATGGATTAAAGATCTGCTGGGAGAAGCGTCTCTACAGTCACCATTCCACTGAAGGCAGGAACGATCGCAGAGGAAATGAAAAGTCAACATTTTCAAGGAGGTCCGTCATGGTGCTTTCGTTTTATGAAACGCCATTATTTTTCCATCCGGGCGAGAATTACAGTGCCACAGCGACTTCCAGTGGAGTACAATGAAAAGCTGTTCATCGGCAGTATAAACATGGCCGACAATCACCTCCAGCCCAGACGAATCCCCGACACGGACGAGGCGCCGCTGACTTTCCACATCCCGGTGAGTCACGCTTTTTGTCTGGTCCCCTCCTTGTCGAGAAGAAGGAAACCAGCATGATGGCGATATGCACACGGGGCATGAAAAGTCTGCTTTTCCTGTTGTTCTTGACTGCCAAAATAATGGACAGAAACTGCCATCATGGTGGTTTTTAAGAGGAAGTAGATGAAGACTTTGATGGATTTTTGATGCTTAAAAAATAATAATAATATTAATAATGGATTAGATTTTTCTGCGCTTTTCCAGACGCGCAAAGTTCTTACATTGTGTCCATTATTCATTCACTCCTCATTCATACTTGGTGATGGTAGCTACTGATGTAGCCACAGCTGCCCTGGGGCAGACTGACAGAGGCGTGGCTGCCAGTTCCCGCCTACGGCCCCTCTGACCATCACCAGGACATTCATGCACATTCACACGCCAGTGGAGCCGCACTGGAGGCAAGGAGGGTGAAGTGTCTGGCCCAAGGACACAACAACATTTGGCTGGGGGGAGTGGGGAATCGAACCCCCAACCCTTTGATCATTGGACGACCCGCTCAACCGCCTGAGCCACTGTCGCCCAAATAGGGCTGCACGATATGAGGAAAACCTGCAATATGCAATATTAGCAGGGCTCGACATAGCCATTTGTCCGCTGGCCCGGTCCTGTTTTTCAAGCAGTACGGACCACAAGACTTTATTTTTTACTTGTCCGCTCGGGCCACTAAAATATCTAACGGTTAATACATTTTTCACCTTTTTCAATAAAGTATATTTTGCGAAAACGTGTAGATTTACCTCGTCTTTATAATTCACTTTTTCTGCTAGTCCTGTGTTCAGACTTCAAGGGTTTCTATGGGAAACCTTTTATCACTCTTCTCCTTCTCTCCCACCTGCGCGCGCGGCTGTCACTGCCGAGCACCACGCGGCACGCGCTCACTCTACTTTTTTTCCCAAACTTTATTGAATGTAACAATTCAATACTAAACAATGTTAAACAGCAACAACGAAGGAACAAGCCAGTGGGTTATTTTTACATTTTAGGCAGATATATTTAAACTGACACACATATCAGCGCGGCCCCTGGTGGTTTTTCACCGCGATGATCATAAATCCAACACCGTCACTGAAGAGAGACTGAAGCATGTCAGAGATGTGGAAGACATGGCAGGAATAGATAGGAATATGTTAGATGGAGTGACGGGTGGAATTAGTAGTATGGACAGCAAGATATTTAATGAATGCATTGAAGATGAAACTGTATGCACTAAGCTTTAAGCTGAATGTTAAAGAATCAAAGGCAACTCCAAATACCTGAATCTCAGACTCAAATGGAGTAGAATGTCAAACTACTTAATTTTCTTTTTCTTTACAACACTGTAAGCAGTAAGTATTTCTAGTTAGCTGAATGATCTCAGTAATTTAATTTTATTTAATTTTTCAATTATTTAATTTAATTAAGTAACTAAAGTAGGGCTGGGCGATATGGCCTAAAAATAAAATCTCCGATACAACACCGCTTGTATCGTTGTATCGTGACAGCGATGCTTTTGTCAGTTTACCTTGTTGCATTTTCAAAAGTGCAGAATAAAATGTGACACTGAATTTCAAACGGCACATTGTAATTTTTGCATCTATTATTAAAGTATTTATTAATAGTAATACAGTGGAAATTAGTAGATTTGGTTAGCATGTTGATTTACGGTATGCGCCCCTTCTGGTTGTGCCCCTAAAATTTTCAGTTGGGGGCCACTGTGCTCCTAGTGAAAAAAGTTAGTCTGGAGCCCCGCAATGCATGAAAACTTCTTAACTAGTGTTACCTACTTCACTGCAGTGCTCTCTTCAAAACATCTGAAACAGACTAGAGCAGATTTAAGTTTGATATGCTCTATTTTCAGTAATTGAAAAGTGTATAAATAAGTGCTAGATGTTACCAGAATGCACCAAATTTCCCCATATTAAAATTTTCCGGGGGGGCATGCCCCCCGACCCCCCTAAAGTTGCAAGCACCTGCGGAGCTGTGTGCAGTGTCGGGCCAGTAACTTTCAAAACCTACTGGCCCTGTGGGCCAGTGCAAATTTCTGGGCTATGTCAACCCCTGATTAGTGATCAATATTGCGATAACGATATATAACGATATAACTTGCGGTAAATATACAAATAGCAAAACAACTGAAAACATAATTTCCATTTTACTGCAACAGTTTGAAAATTATCCTCCAAATGACCCTCGTCTACATAGGAGGTGAACACCTAACATAAAGGGCTCCATCTGATTAGTCGACAACGTGAAGGGCTCTGATTGGTCAAATGCATAAATGGATTTATTTGATTCATTTAATACTTCTAACTGACATAAGATTGGTTTAGCACATTTATTTTAATCATTTGTTGCAATTTTTGCTGTCTTTTGGATATGCATATTGCACAGCTTGATGTCGTGATAACAATAAATTTGTGATTTATTGTGCAGGCCTAGTCACAACCAACTCAGTTTTGCTCTCGCTGCCTTAAACACACACTAGCATGCATGTTTTACCGGGATATGTTAACATGCCCGCGCCTTAAAACCTGGTGCACCTTCTGTATGTGTTAAATACTGAAAAATCCCCCAGAACTGAGACTGCGCCCTATGGTGGTGAAAATACGGAAATTATAGAAAATCCTGGACCTAACGGCAGCTTTTGATACAGTGGACCACACCGTCCTTCTGCACCGCCTCCATTAAGGACTGTCAGCAGATGTGCTGCAGTGGTTCCAATCATCATCTGACTGACAGAAGTGAACATGGGAGGATGGAAGTCCAGACCGCTTCAGGGTCATGTGGTGTTCCGCAGGGGTCAGTTCTCTGCCCTATTCTCTTCATCATTTATATGCCTCCCCTTGGCCGTGTCATCAGTAAACATGGGTTGTCCTTCCTTCGTTATGCTGATGACACACAGATCTACACACAAACCGCTCCAAACTCCCCTGCAGCTCCATCCCATCTCACCACATCATGCATCAGGAGATCATCATGATAAGGCGTGGATGAACAGCAACTTCCTACAGCTAACAGCAGTAAACCCAGGCTCTGCTTGTTGGCCAGTTCTATTTAGTTCTATTTAGTTTTCTTTTCACATCTTGTTGTAGAATTTGAGGTTTAGGTTACCTCCAGTTCTGTACAACAACCACAACTTTGATTGATGAAAGGTGCATTATGAATTCTATTATCATAAATGAGCAATCACATGTCATAAACATACAAGTCAGAGGGTTCGGGGCTAACGGAGGCCGCCTCGGTGACCGGACCCCCCTGTCTCACCTTCTCCTCATGTCGCTCCGCGTAGACCCTCCGTGAAACCGTCCTCTCCGTTCGGGTCTCGGTTCGCTCTGATCAAATCCCCGCAGTTCAAATTACGCACGCGGTGGCGTTCTGCCTTCTGATTGGTTCGTTCAGTGAATGTCCATCAACAGATTCACCGGTGTGAGCCGCCAGTAGTTCTTCCGTTGGCCATTGAAGCGAACTGACCCCTGAAAGAGCAGCGGTGTGCGCCGGTGGATGAAACAAGCAACACTTACCGATTTTGTTTTGTAAATGCTTTATTGTTCAAAACATAGAGAACAAGAACGACAGGAACAACAGAAACATTGTAAACCACATTGAATATGTTCAAAGACCGACAGTTTTCAATGGCTTTTTGTTTAGACAATTAGAAATAATATGTAAATAAAGTTTATAATTCTTTAATTATTACAGGGAAAAAAGTTGTGAAGAAAATCCTGATTTGTGAAAAATTACTTATAATTTTATGTTTGAATTTGTGTTCTTTTCATGTAGACCAAATATGATTGATTCAAATTTCATGTGAAAGTGTGAATCAAATGTGTGATTTCTAAAACGTGTTCATTCTGTCCAAAACCTTTTAGTAATATCAGTTTCAATGGGTGACTGATAGTTTCTGGTGTTTACAGAGAGGACAGTTCAGGTCAACTGTCTGATTCTGTGCAGATCCGACAGTCATCGTCGTTTCTGCTGTCAGTTTAAACCTTTGGATCTAAGAAACATTTCCTGAAAAAACTGATTTAGTTTGTTTCTCACAGTTAAAACATTCATTTTCTCTATCAGAAGTTATTTTATTAAGATGATTGAAATGCAAATCATTCCAATTACCTCAAATTAAATCAAATCAAACTTTATTGATAACGCACTTTTTACACATGTAACTCAAAGTGTTATACATATGTATAAAAAAAAAAAAAACAATAACAAAACTAAGACATTCACTAACAGCTCACAGTTATTCTCTATTCATCATTCATCAAAGGGCCTGTAGCATATTATTCTTAAGCCTTTTATGGTAAACAACATCCATATATTTGATTATTTATTAATTTTGGTACTTTAAAAACATTTTTTTAATTAAAGATTAGTTTGAGTATTTTGCTGGGTTCTTTCCTAACCATAAGTAAGACGACTCGCTCTCTGAGGCTCCGACTTTCTCTCCGTCTGGGTGCCGCCCATTTCATGACATCATCATAGTCTGCCTGGTTTTTCTCCGGAAAACAAACATCCAAACTTTAAAGTGTTATGTCAAACACCACTCAGGAAACCGGTGTGCGTTATTAATAAAGTTATTACAATAATACATATTATTTGTTAGGCGCCTTTCCAGGAACCCAAGGTCGCCGTACATAAAACAGTGAAGGTTAAAAATAATTTAAAAAAGCAATAAAATGTACAGTAAAATATGCACTTTAAAACAGGCCAGGAATTTTAAGTTATGGGAGGAAATATGCAAGTTGGAAAAGGTTGTTTTTAGTTTCCTGGTGAATCGTGGGACAGAGCCAATGTTTAGCAGGTCAGGGGGCAGCCGGTGTTGGCCTGGGGGCGGGGCTGGCAGCAGACTCTTCCTGGAAGGGGCGGTTCCTTATCCACGTCAGCTCGTCCTGGTGGGATGGGAGGGGCTCAGAGAGCCGGTTTGTAGAGGAACACTCAGAGATGCGTGAATGGATCCAAAACCGCTTGGATGGGAATGAGGAGGAGAGGAATGAACATTGCAATATTCCAGGGCTCCCAAATAAAGGTAACAAATAATAATCTGAAAAACTGGTTTTGCATGTTACAGGCTGTTTAAGACCAAGAACATGGGAGGGGCAAAGCCTTTTGGTGTCCCCCCCGCCTGGCTCCTGCACCTAAGTGTGTTTAAATGCTCCATCAGACGTTATAAGGTTATCGGTCATTCTAGTCTTTTGTCCATCCTGTCAGACTAAACTCGTGATTCCTGGGATTATATCCAACCAGATTACACATCACTTTTACAGGTGGAAGACAAAGTAGTTCCTGTGGTTTGAACAAAGAGGAAGTTTATGTTTCCTGTTTCACATCACACTCCAACTTCCAGTTAAAAACGTTGATAAAACGTTCAAGTTCGGGCCGAAACTGAATTCATCCCCTACCCTTCTGGCTCCTCCCCATTTCTCCAACTGTGGGGGCATTTGATGTTTTTAAGGAGGAGACGCAGCGACTCAGGGATGGGTATCCCTCCACCAGTGGGGTGATCCTGTCACGCTGTGGCGTGGAGGAGAGCGGCATTTCTTTATGTGGTGTGTTCTGAAGCTCAGACGTTTACATGTAAGTCTGATTAATGATCAATAATGATGAATCGTTTTCGATGTTGCATGGCTTTTTGAAGCTATAAAACCCATGTTCTGTATTTCTGAGCGCTGGTAGCAACTAGAAGACCGGCGACCACTGATGATGTCATCGAGTGATTAATGTCAGCATTTGAAAAGGCTCTTTGTTCCTTACGGGATCGATGTAGGGGGATGGAGAAGCCATTTGGATTCAGCCTGAGATCCCATAATAAGTCTTCTGTCTCCATACTTCAGTATAGATGATGGTTTGAAGACAGGTGAGCTAATGAAGCTACTAAAGACATTTATTTCATCTGTAGTGTGAGGCAGACAGACCCACATGGATCCACAGCGGATCCTGTACAGGGGTACCCGGACCGGTCCCAGAGGGGCGGCTGAGGGTGGAGTCAGGCGTGGTTTCCCAGCAGAGCCTCCAACAGTCTGGAGCTGTTGGTCACTGCAGTTGTGACAACGATGAATTTATAACCTGGAAGCAAACAGGAGATGAAATTACAATCTGACTGGGGGGGGGGGGGGGGGGGGGGGGGCTGACATGTCTGCAACGGTAACTGAAGGACCAGCCTGTATTTGAGATTCATTCTGTCTTCAGAAGCATCATTACTTTAGTTGGTGTAGAAATAAAACATCTTTTTAATTCAGACATTATGCAGTTTAAGGTAAAACCCCTTCATTTTCTAAGCCCCCCTTTTCGGGGTCACAGGGTCACTGCAGCCTATCCAGACCACTGTTGGGTGTAGTCAGGGTACAACCTGAACAGGGTCTGTTGTAGCACACGCACGCACACGCACACACGCACACACGCACACACACACGCACACACACACACGCACACACGCACACACACACGCACACACGCACGCACACACACACACGCATGCACACACGCACACACACACGCACGCACGCACACCCACACGCACACACACGAGCACACGCACGCATACACGCACGCACGCACCTAGTGACACTTTCAAATCAGCGTCTAAGGCTAAAGCAAAGACACTGAACCCTCTAACACGGAGTTTTGGCTCCAGTCTTCACAGTCTTTGGACTGCTGTAACTCTACAACCGTTTACACCGTCACAGTGGTCCAGTGGTATAGCGGTACACCTTTTGCAGACATTTTGTAGTGCAATGCTGCTTGCTTTTTAGAAATATCTTTGACAGTGCACCGTTTTCCATCCTGATTGGCTGCATCCCATTTGTGTCTCCTGCACATATTTCCATGAATCTTTGATGCAGATCAGATCTTTGCTTCTATTCTAAAAAACTGGACATATTTTTCTATGAAGGATGGAACTTTAACTCTTTAAACGAGAGAAAAGTGTGAAAAAGTTCATGTCTGTCTGAGAAAGTGTGTGTGAGGAGTTTCCAGCCTTAAAACAGCCAGTTCTTTCTGAAACGATGAACAAGGGAACACTGAAAAACCTTAGTGGAGAAAGCTGCCTCTGCTAATGTGCAACACTTAGTAGTGAAGTACAGAAATCATCGGCCCAGAGTCGGTTATGAAAAGCTGCTTTTCTGTGTCAGAATCAGCTGACTGGCGTAAACGGTCACAGCCTTACGGTAGGTCAAAGAGCGGGTAGCTATGCGTCACGGCCACATCTGCAGGGTTAGAAGGATTCCTGACTGAATGACCAAAGTCAGCCTTTACGAAAACCCGTTTCTATGGGAACAAGTTCTTGTTGGGACAGACACTTACAGGAACAGGCGTCTAGGGTCCAGCTTTCATCCATGACTCTGTGTAACAAAAACTGTTCAATGCCCCCCAAGGGTCTGGTAGAAGTGGACAGCACTTAAGCCACTGAGGTAAAGTGTACTAAGACCGTCTCCACCTTTTGCTCTGCCCAGGAAGCGCAGCGCTGAAATCTCTGAAAAGGTGCATCCTCCGAGGAACAGGACCAGAACCAGGCGCTGGGCATCGCTGTTGGGTTCAGCTCTGCTGCCCCCTGGAGACAGAGAGGCATGAAGGTAAACCTGCAGGATCGGTCAGCCGTGTTCTGCTGCTCTCACCTGTCACAGCAAATTCGTGGCCATTCAGGAGCCTGGTGACGTCTTCAAGCCCCGCCCACCCGTCCCTCTCCAGCACCTGTGCCAGAACAGGAAGATGAGCCGGGGTCTGGACCGCTCCCGCCCCGGTCAGCCGCTGCCGGACTCACCTGCTCGATGAGTCTGCAGCTCAGAGGCACGTAGGCACCGCTGAAGATATAAGCCATGTCTTTAGGAACGCGCAGGTCATACTCCTCATCCGACTTTGGCACCTGCCAGAAAAAATGACTCCGCCTCTTACAACCCCGCAAAATCCAGCAAGGCGTGACCAGAGAGGCGTGTGCTTTACCAAATTCAGCTTCCGGCTCAGAGCCCGAAAATGACTTCTCCTAGCCAAAGAGGAGAAGGCGTCTGTGATCTTCCCTGCAACACAAACATCTGTTTAAGAAGCTTAACACAAACACTACACAAAACACACAACTTTAAACAACCCAAAATATAAATTTCCAGCAACTTTAGGCCACATTCACACTGCAGGGCTTAATGCTCAATTCAGATTTTTTGAAAAAATCCGAATTTTTTTGCAAGACCGTTCACATTTCCAAGTAAATCCGAACTTTTGTGATCTCCAGTGTGACCCTGAAATGACCCAGAAGTGACCCGCATGCGCAGAAGAGTCCTCAACGGTGAACGACGTCACTGTTGTTTGTGGAAGTAGCCAACGTTAGCAATGGATGTCAACATCAGTGTTGTCAACAGCTGAGCTCTTTTTGCATTATTACATTTATTTTCACAAAGGAGCCAGATCAATTACAATCTTCTCATTTTAAGAAGGCAATGGAGGCAGGGTCGTCTGGACCCACTGTAGTGGAATGGGGATGTGTGTGTGCTGGGGCCGTGTGTGTGTGTAAGAGAGAGGAGAGAGCGCATGCAGCGAGGTAGAGAATGGGGGGGGGGGCAGTGGGGGCGCATTCATGTTGTGTGTTACGGAGGAAAGAAAACATTGCGGGAAATGTTCAACACCTCGCTCGGCCATTTAGCTGGAAATATTTTCAAAAACCGCCCGGTTGCGATCAGAGCCCTGGAGTTTGTCCTGAATAGAGCTGTCACCCCAAATGTTAATCCAATGGGTGACCTCACTTCCCTTCCACTGACTGGTCTCAGCAGCATCGTCCACCATGGTTGCTGTTTATGTTCTCGTTCCCGCCTACTTCAACGCAGAATGATGACGTTTGTAGCGTATCGATGACGTACGATTCAGATTCAGGTGGCCTGGCCGTTCAGACGGCGGTCGCATTTGAAAAGATGGGATCTGTGTCGTTCAGACTGTCATGAAAAGATCGGAATTGGGTCGTTTCAGCCTGCAGTGTGAACGTAGCCTTAGATGTATAGATCAAATACAACAAAGACTTTCATACAACTCTATACAACAATATGCATTAAATAAAAGTAAAGAACTTTATACAAATAAACAAATTAGATTTGAACAATTGTAGAGTATTTTTACAAAATTTATGTACAAAACTCCACACTAAAAAAAAGTCTGTGTAAAGTACCACAGACTTATAATACTGTACACTACAGTGTCATAACCATTGACTGTACATGAGAACTGGACTGAGTGACTCCTCCCCCCTTCGTGTTTCAAACAGGAAGTAGCTGCTGGCTCCAGGAAGCCAACTTTCCAGAGCCTTCTATAGAGAAATGAACAGCTGTTCCTCCGTGGTTCTGCACTACATACTGGCATGACTAACCCGTTTACTCTATTACTTCTTTAAATGTTCTTTTTTCCTTTCTGTTGTTCTCTACAGTCCTGCCTAACTGGTTTTTCTTTCCTTTTACTTAAGCTTTGTCTCCATTGTTCTTAGAGGTTCTGTGAACATTTCATGAATCTTCTGTAAGCCGTGTGGACCCCCGTTATTTAGATCTTTGCTATGATGACACTTTCTACCTCAAAGTGGACTTTCATGATCTGACGTTGGTCTGAAGGACTAATCAGGACTGGTGTACCTGCCGTTTTGTCGTTGACCAGCTTTCCCACTTTGCTTTCCATGACGGTGAGCGTCTCCGCCCCCTGCTGCTCCACCAGCAGCCCCAGCTGCCTCAGGTTGGAGAAGGTGAGCAGGTGGTCAAAGCCATAACTCTGAAGACAGCCGACATTGCAGAAGTTGATGTCCACCTCATTGGACTCATAAAGCTGCTTTAAGAACGTACCTGGAGGTACTGCGTCTTCAAAGAGCGATAGTCTTTGGGCAGCAGTCCTGTGATGAAGCAGAATCATGAAAAAACAAGAACAACCCATCCCTTTTTGAGGAGTGAGTGTTTACCGTTCTCTGTGATGGACAGAAGACACAGCATCCGCAGGCTTTCCATCATGGAGATCTGCAGGAAACGGAGGAACGGGGTCGGACTTTGTGGAGTTTCATCTCCTAACCGTGTCGACGAGGACTCACCTGTCTGTTGATGTGCTCCTCTATGAAGGAAATGCTTTCACGGATTTCAAAGCCTTCAAGTAGACCTGAAGAAACAGACGTTAAAAACCAATAGGAAGAAGAAAAAGCCTTAAAGCTTGTTTCAATCAGCCTCTCTGGAGAAGCTCAGCGGCAAAAGCATCAGTGGCTCACAGTGTTCTCTCTGCAGCAGCTCTTGGAAGTCCTGCTTTGTCTTCTTCTTCATGATGGACTCACTAGCACCAATGTCTGCAGAACAAACGCAGGTCAGCACGCATTTGCTGGTGTCACCCCGTGGAGCCTGTCACTCAAACCTACGCAGGCTGAGCAGCCGGTGCTCCTGCTTCAGTCCTTTCAGCTCCTCAGACACAAACGTTTTCATCTGCTTGATGTCCATCCCCTGACGCTTCTGCAGGGTCACCACAGCGTCAGAGCGGCTCACTGACTACCACGGGTTTCACAACACTCACGCACGTCGTATGCAGTCTGCAGGTTCCTGGCCTTCTGGCTGAGGAAACCAAAGACGTTGGAGAAATGTTCGTTTCGGATTTCATTGAAGACCTGCAGAAAGAGACAGGATCAGTCCAGAGTGTGCACAGAGAAGGAGCTGCAGCTCCCATCCCAGCCCACCTTATCCTGGGAGTTCAGCATGACCTTCACACTTCTGTCAGAGGAGGTGACGTCTGGACCAAACTCCACGCAGCCTGCAGACAAACCACAAAGATGAAAACCAGTGAGGAGAGAAGACGAGGCCAAAAGAAGCACAGAGCAACCAGAGAAGAGTCAGGGAAAAACTGAAGAAGAAACAGAAAGGACCAAAGGAAACCAAAAAGGAGAGGAAAGACAAACAACAAAAAAGCAGAAAAGTAGAGAAGAAGCAGCAGAACCAGCATCCGCCTCTTTCAAGTTTCAAAGGTAACCTTGAGGTGCATGGAGCAGGTTTGAGCACAAACACATCAGAGTCAAAGCCAAGTCAACTGTCCAACGACCAACACCAACCACACTTGATCCGAAAAATGTCGTCCAGCAGCCCCTCGTACACCACCTGTGAGCACAGAGGAGTGACGAAGTCTACGTCTGAGGAGACAGAGGAGAAGCCGATAAGGCAGAGCCGCGCATCAGGACCCCCCCTCCAGGATCAACCGTCCCACCTCGGTCAATGAGAAAGACACTCCCAATCTCAGCAGGACGAGCTCCTTGTTCTCCCTGCTCCACCTGCTCCCTCCACCACTCGTACGTCATCTGCAGTCAAGACGGAAACACTTTTCAGGCCAGCGGAAAAAAGGCCAGGAGAACCTGGAGGGGGCGGAGAAGACTCGCTGCACCTGGGAACAGGAGCCAATCCCGTACAGCTTGGAGAACGGGCCGTAAACCGAGTGGAGGAGGTGCAGAGCGCCCCCTACTGTTCTCAGCCACCGCTGATCTCCTGCCTGGAAGAGAGACAGCGTAAATCCTGATGTGAAAGCCCAGCTCTGACTTCCTGGTGGAAAACAGCAGGGGTTCAACTTGTATTCTGAAAAGAAGACTTGAGCTTGGCAGCTTTACAACTACTGAACTCAAGACAAAAATGAGGGAAAAGGTTAAAAAAAATCCTTTGTAGACTGTTGACATATTTATTGGGAGCATAACAACTGATAACAACTACATCACTAAACGTTAATGTGAAACACATTGACTGTACAGAAAACGTGGACTGAATGAGTGTAACACGACTGATTCAGACCAATCTCTGCTTACTGACATCATCTGGCTTCAACATAGCAGCATCCACATCAAGAAAAACGCACTTTACTTCATTGGAACTGGAAACAAGCCATTGTCTAGGGGTGATGACCCACTGACCCGGTCCAGTTCTCTAAACAGTCAATGGATGTGAGAACCAGAACAGGGAGAAGGCATTCCTGCCACCACAAACACATCAAACCTCTGATTCTGTTTACAGTTCGGATCCCTGAACAGTATGGGCCAATCAAAAGACAGAATGATAGTTTAGGCTTTGTCATCTCAGCCATACCTACAAAAACAAATCCTGTCTCCAAATAGAGAGTTCTGTTACGAAAAGCTTTATTGTGAGGTGTTTAATTGAAATGGAAAGGTCTAGATCAGTGTTTTTCAACCTTTTTTGAGCCACGGGACACTTTAACCTTGACAAAAATCCTGCGGCACACCAGCATCCAAAAAAAAAAAAAGGAGAAAGTCATAGTCTGTATTGATCTACAGTCCCTCCATGATCTCATACATTTTTGTGATAATTGTGGCAGAAAAAGCTGGAAGCTGCAGATGTTTTTTCTAAAAGATGGAATAAAAGTTAAGTTAGAAGATTTAAAAACTGTTTAATGTGTGTTCGTTGTGGTTTCAAGGCGTTTAACAAGGACGACTCATTGTACGCTGAGACGCTGTCACTTTGACCCAATGCATCATGGGAGATGTAGTGATGGCAGACAGACTCTCTTCTCTGAGCTTCATGGTTTCGCTCACTTGTTCCACGGTCTGACACCGGATTCTGTGGAAAGCTACACCGCTAAAGACGAGCTTTAGCTGGTATTTCTGTTGGAACTGAGAGACTTTATGAGCAAAATCAGAACAAGGAAGTGAAGACTTTAACCACTTCTGATTGGTCAGACTGATGACATGTGATTGAGCCTCCAAGAATGATTGGTGGAGACAGTTAAAGGGGCGGGACTTTTCCTAAAACAGCTGAAGCTACGGCTAAATTGTGGTACCGTCATTCTTATCAAAATGTCTTTAATAGAATCAAATAAACACAAAGAAAAAAGTATTTTATATTCCTAACTACTCAGTGTTTTATCAGGGCCTGTTTGGATGAACACAGAGCTGATATCCTGGAGATGGAAATGTTTTTAGGTCAGTGAATGGGTCATTTCCTACACCTGACCATCTCCCACCGCACACTAGTGTGCTGCGGCACACTGGTCGAAAAACACTGATCTAGAAGACCTGAAAACAACTCTGACAATTCTAGGAGCAGCTCAGACAAAGATGTACGTCCTGCATAGTCCACACAGGCACTGGAACTTTATTTACCAGAAAATTGTCGTGAAAGAACTCAGGCAGCTCCATACTTAAGATGTCATCATCAAGGGGGAGGAGGTAGAAGGCCCACTCGTCTGTGGTCACGTCTGTCCGGACACGGAGACTGTGTTAGCACCTGGAACCGGCATTCCTGCCTCCAGGCAGACATGCAGAGAAGCTTACCGCCAAAGACGCCCTCCTCCTCCAGCACCGCCTCACATGCAAAGAACTGTGGGAGAGGGAGAACATCAGGACTCAGACCCAGCACCGCGGGGCGTATGCAGCAGACCTACCCTCTGAAGGGTAGAGACTATACAGCAGATCTGCCCTCTGAGCGGTAAAGACTATACAGCAGATCTGCCCTCTGAGCGGTAAAGACTATACAGCAGATCTGCCCTCTGAGGGGTAGAGACTATACAGCAGATCTGCCCTCTGAGCGGTAAAGACTATACAGCAGATCTGCCCTCTGAGCGGTAAAGACTATACAGCAGACCTACCCTCTGAGGGGTAGAGACTATACAGCAGATCTACCCTCTGAGGGGTAAAGACTATACAGCAGACCTACCCTCTGAGGGGTAGAGACTATACAGCAGATCTGCCCTCTGAGCGGTAAAGACTATACAGCAGATCTACCCTCTGAGGGGTAAAGACTATACAGCAGACCTACCCTCTGAGGGGTAAAGACTATACAGCAGATCTGCCCTCTGAGCGGTAATGACTATACAGCAGACCTACCCTCTGAGGGGTAGAGACTATACAGCAGATCTACCCTCTGAGGGGTAAAGACTATACAGCAGACCTACCCTCTGAGGGGTAAAGACTATACAGCAGATCTGCCCTCTGAGGGGTAATGACTATACAGCAGACCTACCCTCTGAGGGGTAGAGACTATACAGCAGACCTACCCTCTGAGGGGTAGAGACTATACAGCAGATCTACCCTCTGAGGGGTAAAGACTATACAGCAGACCTACCCTCTGAGGGGTAGAGACTATACAGCAGATCTACCCTCTGAGGGGTAAAGACTATACAGCAGACCTACCCTCTGAGGGGTAAAGACTATACAGCAGACCTACCCTCTGAGGGGTAAAGACTATACAGCAGATCTGCCCTCTGAGCGGTAATGACTATACAGCAGACCTACCCTCTGAGGGGTAGAGACTATACAGCAGATCTACCCTCTGAGGGGTAAAGACTATACAGCAGACCTACCCTCTGAGGGGTAAAGACTATACAGCAGATCTACCCTCTGAGGGGTAATGACTATACAGCAGACCTACCCTCTGAGGGGTAGAGACTATACAGCAGACCTACCCTCTGAGGGGTAGAGACTATACAGCAGATCTACCCTCTGAGGGGTAAAGACTATACAGCAGATCTGCCCTCTGAGCGGTAAAGACTATACAGCAGATCTACCCTCTGAGGGGTAAAGACTATACAGCAGACCTACCCTCTGAGGGGTAAAGACTATACAGCAGATCTACCCTCTGAGGGGTAGAGACTATACAGCAGACCTACCCTCTGAGGGGTAGAGACTATACAGCAGATCTACCCTCTGAGGGGTAAAGACTATACAGCAGATCTGCCCTCTGAGCGGTAAAGACTATACAGCAGATCTACCCTCTGAGGGGTAAAGACTATACAGCAGACCTACCCTCTGAGGGGTAAAGACTATACAGCAGATCTACCCTCTGAGGGGTAAAGACTATACAGCAGACCTACCCTCTGAGGGGTAGAGACTATACAGCAGATCTACCCTCTGAGGGGTAAAGACTATACAGCAGACCTACCCTCTGAGGGGTAGAGACTATACAGCAGATCTGCCCTCTGAGCGGTAAAGACTATACAGCAGATCTACCCTCTGAGGGGTAAAGACTATACAGCAGACCTACCCTCTGAGGGGTAGAGACTATACAGCAGATCTGCCCTCTGAGGGGTAAAGACTATACAGCAGATCTACCCTCTGAGGGGTAAAGACTATACAGCAGACCTACCCTCTGAGGGGTAAAGACTATACAGCAGATCTACCCTCTGAGGGGTAAAGACTATAATAATAATAATAATAATGGATTGGATTTATCTGCGCTTTTCCAGACAGTCAAAGTGCTTACATTGTGTCCATTATTCAGTCACTCCTCATTCATACTTGGTGACGGTAAGCTACTGTTGTAGCCACAGCTGCCCTGGGGCAGACTGACACTATACAGCAGACCTACCCTCTGAGGGGTAAAGACTATACAGCAAACCTACCCTCTGAGGGGTAGAGACTATACAGCAGACCTACCCTCTGAGGGGTAGAGACTATACAGCAGACCTACCCTCTGAGGGGTAAAGACTATACAGCAGACCTACCCTCTGAGGGGTAGAGACTATACAGCAGATCTACCCTCTGAGGGGTAAAGACTATACAGCAGATCTGCCCTCTGAGCGGTAATGACTATACAGCAGACCTACCCTCTGAGGGGTAAAGACTATACAGCGGATTTACCCTCTGAGGGGTAAAGACTATACAGCAGATCTACCCTCTGAGGGGTAAAGACTATAATAATAATAATAATAATGGATTGGATTTATCTGCGCTTTTCCAGACAGTCAAAGTGCTTACATTGTGTCCATTATTCATTCACTCCTCATTCATACTAGGTGACGGTAAGCTACTGTTGTAGCCACAGCTGCCCTGGGGCAGACTGACACTATACAGCAGACCTACCCTCTGAGGGGTAAAGACTATACAGCAGACCTACCCTCTGAGGGGTAAAGATGATCTTGTATCTTCTGAACCTTCCCACTGCTTTGTCTGCATTGACCACATCTGAGAAATGAGACAGAGAAGCAGCATCAGGACGACGTATCTGCATTTTCATTCATCCATAGTCCAGATACAGCTCCACAGCACAGGTCATGTGACCCCCAGGACCTCCATGCTAAAGGATAAGAGGTCACAGAACTTTAAATTTTCCAATCACGGACATACAAGAGGGACAAAAAGGACTCATAGAAGCTGGAACATGCTCCTTAAAGCTGTTCTAGAGTCTTAAAACAGAAACAGAGGGGCGCTCACCACAAATCCACTTCACTGTCTGGATTCTGGGTCTGATCAGAAAGCAGAGCCTGTAGACATTAGAAACACAGGGTCAGGGGTCACGGCGGGGTGGGTGGGGTTTAAACTGAGGGAGGGCGGGGGTCTTACTGATCGGACAGGCTCACTGTTGCTTTGTACTCCACTTTGTACAGTTTGACGATGTCATGTTGCTGTTAGACAGAAGACAAGGTTTAATGAGGAAGACCTCCATCAGGACAGTCAGCTGTAGGGTGGGGGAGGGGCTGAACCTTTGCTCACCTTTAGGGTCGACATGTTAGCGATCCGATCCAGAGGACTCATCAGGTCCGACTCAATGAACAAGTCTTTCTTTCCTGGCAGCTGAGAAGACAATAAGTAGCAGATCAGGATCCACACATCTTCAGTCTAAGGATTCTGGTCTGAATTGAGGAAACCAATGTATGGGACTTGCTTGTACGTGGCACACCTGTATGGGGCACACCTGTACAGGGCACACATGCAC
This sequence comes from Oryzias latipes, assembly GCF_053564925.1. Taxonomy (NCBI): domain Eukaryota; kingdom Metazoa; phylum Chordata; class Actinopteri; order Beloniformes; family Adrianichthyidae; genus Oryzias; species Oryzias latipes. Next base: position 308,439 of record NC_136239.1, read on the forward strand.
TTGATACACCTGTACTGGGCACACCTGTACTGGGCAACCCTGTACATGACACACCTGTACGGGGCACATCTGTACTTGACACACCTGTACAGGGCACACCTGTACGTGACACACCTGTACGTGGCACACCTGTACTTGACACACCTGTACGTGACACGCCTGTACGTGACACGCCTGTACGGAGCACACCTGTACGTAGCACACCTGTACGTGACACACCTGTACGGGGCACATCTGTACTTGACACACCTGTACAGGGCACACCTGTACGTGACACACCTGTACGTGACACACCTGTACGTGACACCTGTACGTGAGACACCTGTACTTGACACACCTGTACAGGGTACGCCTGTACGTGACACACCTGTACGTGACACACCTACAAAAAATATATATATATTAGATTAGATCAACGCGTTCCCCGCGACGTTCCAGGCGACGGCTCGGCGGAGCGCGGCTGAGCGAGGGCGTAGCACGGTGTCACACCGCTGCCAGCCGCCGAGCTCCACGGAGGAAGGAGAGGCCGACGATCCCGCTGGACGAGGGCATGGCGCGGTGTCGCGTACCGCGCTCCGCCGTGCCGTCGCCTGGAATGTCGCGGGGAACGCGTTGATCTAATCTAATATATATATATATATTTTCAAATGTTAATCCATATGCTTTATAATAAAGTTGCTCAATTGCCCTGGCCCTGTTGTCCTGCTACAACAAAGATGATTTTCCTGAGTTTTTCTTCAGAAATGCATTTGTAGTTCACTCTCTGTGTTAATACAAAATGATTGAGAGACTTGCTGTCACATTTGAACGTTTATCAGAAGAGTTATTGAAGCAGGAAGTCTGAATCTGTGAAGATATTTCTAACTTTACCAAAAAAATAAATTTTTCTAACTTTACCAAGTTCTCCGAATCCTGCACTCTGATTGGTCGACTCCGCCTCCTCTAACCCTCCTTCCCCCCCCTAGTCCCATTATCGGACACAGATCAGTTTAGACAAGTTTCTCGCAAGGAATGTGTCAGAATTCAGAGCGCAGTTGTAGCGCACTTGTGATTTGAGCCAGCAGATTCACGCAGAAGCACATTTGAGCAGTTGGAATCACAGATTTGAAGTTGGAACTCTAAATGAACTCATGCTAATGGAAATTTGTCAGTTCACAGCAGAAGATTTTTACACACAGATGCAGATTTTTGATGCACAAGTTTTCACATTCTATATTAAAAGTTCTCACATCGAATCTACAGGTGCGTTCTTTTTGGAGCATTTTTACCTTCATACATGCAGGGCCTGCACCAAACGTTACAGTCTTAGAGCGTTCAGTCACAGCATAGAAAGAAAACGTTCCTGCCACATTCTCTCCACAGGCATGCTGTGAGTGACAGCTCCTACTGAACACACACACAAAGGTTCAAGCACTGGTAAAGAATTCCAGACACAGGGATGTTGAAAACATTTCATTTTTTCGCCAATCCTGCAGACTGGTGCTGTTCACGTGACATGTGCACACTCCTTGCATGTTAGAAATGGGAAAGGAGACAGAGTAGTTTGGGTAAATGTCCTGCAGACGTATACGGCGTAGCACACCCACATCTGCACATGCTCAGTAGGGAGCACATACTCGCTCCATACTATTACTAGAGTGTGGTGTAAGTGTTCTGTACGTCAGCAACACCCGTACGACAGAAGTGTGAGTAACTTATGTTCAACTTACAAGTACTTCCCGATAAAATTTTTACGATGTCCCTCAAGGCTCCTCCTGTTTACAGCCCTCTTTAGGCCCAAAAACTCACACAGCACCCAGATGGGTGCATCTGATTCAGGCTGAAACTTCATCTGTGGGTCCTGAGATCCACATAAAATATCCACCCACAACAGACTGCTGGTCATGTCCACATTTTGGTAAAGGTCTCCCTCTGTTTTGAAGTCTGGATCTGGAGTTAGGTGTCTTTCAAATGGACCCGGAGCATCTCTGAGAAGGGAGGACGTTTTTCTGCCTCTCCCTACAAACCCCAGGAGCCTGGACACCAGTGACGGACCCGAAAAGACAAAGAAGAACCAGCTGCTGGACACATGAGGAGTCAGCAGCGTCCCCCACTGCAGCCTGAGCCGATCTCTGTGTGGAAGAAGTAGAAACAGAGCAGTGGCAGTCCTCACTGGAACTACATCCACACATCGGATCCCACTTATGGCTGAAGTTCACTCGTCACATCAATGCAACGGACAAAAGAACCAGGTTCTCTGAAAAGACAAGTCAGGAACCTGAATATTGGGTTGTCCCCCACTCTGGAAGATGTCAGAACATGACAACAGCAACCAGGCCGTTAACTCAACCAACAAAGAAAAGATATTAACTATACATTTAAATGTGGACGTGGGAAAAGGTGGATTTCTACATCCGTTCATCAACAGACAGGGCTCTCTGCTCCCCACCAGCTGATCATCTAAACAGGATGTGACGTCACCAGACCAGGACCAACAAGGTCCGCTGAAGAACAGTGGACTCTTAAGACAAAGTCCCATTCTTCACGGAGGACGGCTGGTTCGAAAGAGGCTTCAAAAAGAAGCCTCTGTGGACAAACTGTCCTAAGTCTGTTTCGACCTTTTTTGTCCAGCAAACACGCACACCTCCACACAGATTCACGCACTTACCTGTTCCAGCAGGTAAACAAGCTGGTCCCTGGCAAGCCGCTTCAGCAGAGAGAAGTCCGGGAGCCCGGGGGTGTCCCTGCGGGCCATCCTGGCAGCAGAGAGCGGGCAGCAGGACTGGGGCTAGCTAGGATGCTAGTGGACCGCCGGGACCGGAGGTCGAGCGCTGCTTCACAGGAACGAAACGTGATTACGAATATAATGTTTGTTTATCAATAAAGAAACATTTAACATCTACAAATTATTGTAGACATTTCTCCGTTAATCGATCATTAACAGCATAAATGTCTCGATCTGTGAGTTCCGCCTCCGTAGCTCATAAAGTGGAACCAATCACCTGGAGATCTGTTCCCCACCGGAAAGATCAAGTGGAGCACAGGATGTGCGCTGGCAAATGTGATCGGGTGGAGAGCAGCGACAATAATCACCGGTGGAGATTCAAGCCTTCGGCAGTTTCTAAAAGTGTCGCTTGACAGTTATATTTATAAGCAGTTAAATTCAGCTTGCCTGTAATTAATACGTTATTTATGTCCACATAAAGAAGACTTCCTGGCTACACCAACAACGTTTTTGTTATTTTGATCGAAGCTCCCGCTTGCGGCACTTCCTAAAAAACATCGGGTAGTTCTTAAGTTAGACTGTAATTCTAGACTGTAAGTCTAAGAAAACCGGACCTAAAAGAGAAAATATCTATTAACCGCAGCAATGAACTCTGAGGCGGGAATCTTGATAGAAACGGTTAACTTTGCTGCGGACAAACATCGAAAACAGCGGCGCAAAGACCCGGAGGAAACGCCGTACATCAACCACCCCATCGGTGCGTATGACGTCACACAGCTCCACTTTGATCTGTCTCGTCTGCACATCAATAGCGTCTATGTGTTATTAATCACTGCTCATGCTCAAAGTGAAGCAAAGCATTGTTTTAGTAGGATATTTACATTCGTTAATATTTTTAAGTTTTGTGTTCAGTTTTTTTGGGGTTTATTTTCTTATCTTTTGGTCTCAATTTTAGATGTTGGCTTTTTTTCCATCCTGAGTTTCGTTATATATCTTCATGTTCGATTTCCCATCAACAGATTTGAATTCTTTATTTTCCGGTTTGACTTTTCCGTTCTTGACGTTACCATCTTGGTAATGGTAAATGGCGTATACTTATATAGCGCCTTTCTTCCTACAAGGACAAAGCGCTTTACAGTCACAGACCCATTCACCCAGTCACACACACATTCACACACACAGTCACACACTGGGGATTCCGTTTTTCGTCTTCGGGTTCAGGTTTGAGTCTTTGTGTTTAGTTTTCCTTCTTCAAACTTTAGATTTAGTTTGTTTTGCTTAATCGGGGGGAAAAGTTCTTGAACTTTATTTTCTGCTTTAGTCTCCTTCGTTTAGTTTGGACTTAGATTGAGTTTAGCTGTAATATTTTCTTTTCAAATGAACACAACTGTCAGAAGTTTAAGGTGCCAAGAAGTCAGGAAGAAGTATAGAAGTAAGAAATAGAACTGATAAATAGAAGTCTGAACCTGTCATCAGACCGCTTGCGTGTCTCCTCATGCAGTGGATGGTGTTTCTGGTCCTCAGGTGTTGCCAGGATCCTGAGCCATGAGGGCGGTGTGACAGACGTGGAGGTGCTGCAGGTATGTCTGCAGCCGTGTCTTAGTGTCTGCATTGATGTCTCCATCCTCACGCCGTCCGTGTTTGCAGGCCGCACTGCTGCACGACACGGTGGAGGACACGGACACCACCCCCACGGAGCTGGAAGCAAAGTTTGGCCCGGTTGTTGCTCGAATCGTACAGGAAGTCACAGACGACAAAAGCCTGCCGAAGCGGGAGCGGAAGCGGGTGCAGGTGGAGCACGCAGCCCAGTGCAGCCGGCAGGCTAAACTGGTCAAACTGGCAGACAAGCTCTACAACCTGAGGGACCTGAACCGCTGCACTCCTGTGGGTCAGTCCGGATTTAGTTCCCATCTGGAGAGAATGAATGATTTCCACCAGACGTCTGTTCACATCGTGTTTTGCACTGACTGTTTTTGCCACGGTCTCTGTGTTTGTGTAGAGGGAGCAGGTTTGAGGGGGGCTGCCGTATGTGCTGCATACTATGGTCGTACTTTGGAAAGCTTGACGCTCTACTGACCCGTCACTCATGGTTACACTAACCCTTTCCAGTGACTCAATGGCAACTGCTAGTTTAGGGGAAACATTGTAGTCAAAAGAAGCATCACTTAAAAAAAGAGAGGAGAGCCAGCTGCCCCTTACTGTTACTTTAGATGCACTTTTATACTCAGATGACGTCAATAAATGACTGACACTTAGTCAATCTACACCATATAACCAAAAGTATTGGTTCCCCCACCCAGGTGATCAGAATCTGGTGTCCTAATCACTTATTCTGGCCACAGGTGTATAAAATCATCTCTCTGACATGCAGACTGTTTCTAAAAACGTTTGTGAAAGAATGTGTCGTATGGCATGGGCCATTTCCAATGTTGTGCAGCCACTGCCCCTTTTTGTGTCTCCATCCTTCCCTCACTGGTGGAAACAGCAGATACTTAAACTCCTCCACTTAAGCCGCCTTCTCACCAAACAAGAGTTGTGCGACCAGTTCTGGTATAATGAAAGTGCAGACTCAGAGGACCAACGGCTCTTTCAGGACAACCGTTTCCCCACTCTCATTTCTGAGACCGCGCCTCCTTGCTGCTGGGAGCCGTTTGGTATTATTATTATTATTCTCTGGGACTTTTCACCAGTTTCCTGTTTCAGTGTACAGATATGATATCATCACTATGGAAACGGCATTCTCTGATGTGGTGTTGTCTAAAACCTCACAGAAAACATTCAAGTGCTTTTGTCATTTAGCTTTTCAGGGATTTTTGACCTAAACTGGAAAAGTGGAAACTGCTTATAATTGTTCACTCAAGTTTAGTCTACATTGCATCACAACAGAGATTCAAGTGGAGCTAATGGAAAGACTATTGCACAACTGCAGACCTACCCAGACACGGTCGTCTACCTAAACTAACAGGTCGAACAAGGAGAAGACTGATCAGAGATGCTGCCAAGAGGCCCATGATCCCTCTGGATGAACTGCAGAGTTCTACAGATCGGGGGGGGGGGGATAAAGTGCACAATAAAGCACAAGGGTTACATGAGAAGATTGTATGTGTTTTATGGGCATAAACTGCTTCCACAATTCTGCTCATCTCTCCCTTAAATGCATATCTTTACAAATGTGGCTCCATTTAAAGCAACACATTTTCCAACAGAATACCTTTTTTATGGCTGAGAAAAGATCCAGGAGAAAAACAATTTCAAAGAGGTCTAGTGAATCTTCTCAGTGAGGCATGTTTCTATGAGTTCATCTGATGAGTGTCATAACTGTGTTCAGGCTGGAGCAGCGAACGCGTCCACGAATATTTCGTGTGGGCCTCTGAGGTGGTGAGGAACCTGAAAGGAACCAACTCCGTTCTGGAGGAGAAGCTGGCTGAGCTGTTCCAGGAGAGAGGCCTGACTCTCTGAAAGTGTCTGCACCAAAATGGGAATCATTCTGACTACATCTAAAATATTAAATCTGTTTTCCTTCATGTGTTTCACTCTGTTTTTGGACAAACAAAATGGGTTCTGATCTCCATGAAGCAAAGCTTTTCCTAATACAGTTCCTTGTAGACTGGTAAAAATCATCATGACATACTACATAGTGAAGCATGGCGGTGGGAGTATTATGCAGCCTCAGTGGATGAGGTAGTGAGATAGTAAATTTCACAGGAACATTTGGTTTCTACATATACCTCTGGATTCTCTAGAAAGGACTGTATTAAATATTAGTTCGTACCCCGTCAGTTTCTTGCACAAAGAAATAAATGAATAATGACTCAGAGACACTTATCTTCTTGTAGGTTTACTCCGCACAAAGAGCACAAATTTGTACGCAGGGTTACAGACAGATGAACAGGGTTGTGGCATCAGAGTCCGAACAACGGAGCTCAAAGTCTAAACAAAGAAAACGGGAAAATGGGCTTGGTATATAAGCCCTGCATTTGCATATTCAGAAGATCGTCCGATGGACCCCGTGTGAAAATCACGCCCACGAAGAGACGAGAGAAACTCCAAGGCTAAAGTGAAGATAACTCTGAGGCCTGCTCAGCACATCACACATGCACAGAAAAAAGGGAGGATGAGAATAAACTTCGAGAACAATAGCTTGGCTGTGTCGTCTTCCTGTAATATAATTTTGAGATGACAATACATGCTTAGTAAATTAAGTTTAAACCATTAGTGTAATAAAAGTTAAAGGCAGTTTCTAACTATTCTTCACATACCCCCCTGTTTGTCATATCAAAATTATATACGGAAAGTCAGCAGAACACTTCTCATCATCAACCATATCCCACTTCACGAAGATTTTCAGTATAGACATATCGGCTCTGCATCGAAAACAAAAGGGTATAGGCATATGTAAATACACAAGAATACATAAAAATCAACGTGAATAAATTAACATATCAGAGGTGGTAGGTGATGCATGTGTGTGGCAAGCAAAAACCTCCAGGGCAAAACTTATACCATCTGTGTGAAACATTCATTGAGCAGTCACGGAGGACAAAACTCCACCGCGCCCTTCGGCGGCCATCCCTAAAGGCCCGTACACACCGAGAAGAATTTTGCGCGCGATTTTCGCCGACGTTTAACGCCTCGTGACTAAACAAAGGGCACCAATGTCAGTGTGCACACCGACGCGAAAAAACGCCAAGCGTCAAAGCGTAAAAAAAAAAAAACGCCTCGGGTTCGTTTTTTTTTTTTGACGCCTCGCGTCAAAATCTATTCGACCAATGAGAATGCCGCTTTTGCACACGTGTCTAGAGCCTCTGAAGTTACAGTAAAACACAACTTGGGGGCGCTCAAACACAAAACTGCCTTGCTGAGCACATATACCAGCGAAGAAGATAGACGCCAGGTAGCGTCTACACTGCCGCGAAGAAATAATGACGGACATTCTAAAATATCCCCGAAATATTCATGTTTTCTTTGTTTGATTCTGACAAGCGCGTAAATACTTGCTCTCTTCTTCTGAGTGAAAAGCGACTTTAAGAAGCGTAAAGTTGCGCAGCGCCACCTTGTGTACAGGAGTATTTCTGTTTTACATTAAGCGCCATCTAATGTCAGGGAATGAAATTGCATGTTCGCTCGCATGCAACCTTTGTGGTATCCTAGGCACGTTAACGTTGGGAGTTGGGTCATCTACTAGACAGTGCTCTGAACCTTTTTTCTTCAATGGTTTGTGATCTTCACTGGTGTCCATGGATTACATGAAATCTTTCCACCTTTATCCACCTTTGTCATGGTAGGGAGAACACCTCAATGGAAGGGGGGGTCATCTAAGATAGCACAAGGGTTAAGATTTAGTTTCCACATCCCTTTTTCAAAAATATGTTATATCCTCTGTTGTCTTTAGAACAGCTGTGATGAGGGTCCTCCTAAAAAAGAGCCTGAAGTATTAGGCTATGTTCCTCAATTTACCATTTTTAAGTTAAAAATCCCTTAATCCCAGTGACCGGTTAGTAAAAACAACATGACATTTAAGAGCTACATCTACTGGATTTCAATGCGGCATTTGGTATATTTGATCACTGAATCCTTTTCATCGGATGGACTCCTAACTGGCTTCTCTGGTGTAGTACACCCACCAGCCTCTTTGTCAGGTCCACCTTTGTAGAACCGGGTTGGACCCCTTATGTCTTCAGAACCGCCTTGATCCTTGGTGGCAGAGATTCAACAAGGAAACATTCCTCAGAGACTTTGGTTCATGTTGACATGACAGCATCAGTTGCGAGAGATTTGTCTGCTGAACATCCATGATGCCGGTTTCCCGTTCCACCACATCCCAAAGGTTCTCTATTGGGTTCTGGTGACTGTGGAGGCCGTTTGAGTCCAGAAAACTCATTGTCATGTTCTAAAAAACCAGTCTGAGAGGATTCCAGCTTGATGACATGGAGCCTTATCCTGCTGGAAGTAGCATCAGAAGATGGAACACTGTGGTCAGAAAGGGATGGACATGGTCAGCATGAATACTCAGGTAGGCTGTGGGGTTGTGAAGGAATTTATTTTTTGTGGTTCTCATTTCTCCTAGGCTTTTATCTTATCTTTATTTCATTGAAGATTTCTTACAGGTTTACTGTGTAAGGTTCCCATACTTTGAATTTCAAAGGGGCTTCCTGAACATTGCATATGTAAAGAGGTTGTGATGCTGGAGCTTCGAACTCATCCCCTTCAAGGAGGAAACGGTCTTTGATCTTCTGAGGCCATTTGGTTGTAGGTCTGACTTGGATCAAAAATCAATCATCTTATGGACTGACTCCATCCCTGGGAATCGCCACAGGCATCTGCTCCCGTGTGGGGAACAAAGGTGTATTGTCTACTGTATGCTAGGTAAATCCGGCCACATGTGGGGGACCACCTAGGGAGCCATTTGGTTGCGGGACCATGTCAGTCTGGGAAGTGACTTCAGACGCGGGAAACGGATGCTGACTCCTAATATGGACTGACAGAAGGAGGCAGGCTCCCTGCCAGCCAATCCGAGCGTCCAGAGGAGGAGTCTGGACGCCATGCTGTGTTACGAAGGAGGAGGCTGAAACCGAGATGTTAAAACAGCTGGACGGAGGAACTTTCGTTGTTCCCAACAGGCTGACACGGTAAGACGTTTGTAATTTGGCGCTGTGCAAGTTCTGAAACTTTGGGAAACCGGATATCTGTTATATTTTGTTTTACTCTGTTTTTAGAAATATTGTTAGGGAAATAAATGTGTTAATCTTTAATCCGGCCGAGTTCCGTGGTTTCTCCTTCTCGACTTTATTGAACAGGCAACAAGGAAAGTAATCTCAAAGCGACAGATTATTATTTCCAACAACTTTGGTGACCCCGACCGTGAAAGGTGGGAAAGGAACGCGGAATCGCAACGCGGATTAGACCGGTTGAACCGGAACATAGTGGTTTATAACGAGATCTCTGAGACTTTCGGCGAAAAGTAGGTGACGCGTCCCCCCTCACGTGGTCAATTTCCCTCGGGGCCCCATCATTAACAAGGTAAGCAGGAACCTGTTCATAAATTCTGCATATTGACAAGGTTATTCTCTTAGTGAATAACTAAAAATTGTGGGGAAGTGGATTGTGTGAGCGGCATAGCGCACCTATAAGTTTTGTGGTTCACCCTACTGAAACAGCAAATTGGACCTAGGAAATTTATGAAATTGAATTTGAGGAAATTGAGCAGGTTTTGTGTCAGTTCAGCCTGTCAAAAATTGAATAAACACTAAATTGGGAGCGTGTGATATTTGGATTACGTTAAAATTTAGTAGGTTTTGCGTCTGTTTGAGCCTGTACAAAATCCCGTACGAAAAAACGGTGTTACTATAGGAAATAATTTTGCGCGTTTTAGGATTTTCGGAAACACCAGGAAGGCGGCGAACCTTCACAAATTATTTTTATGCGGAGAGAAACCACAGAGAGATTCACAATTAAAATGAAAGGTGCACTAGACAGAAAAAATGAGGAAACCGGTGTATTTTGTTTTGACGACAGACCACGTGACGAGGACAATAGCGGTGACGGTGACTTGAATGATGCTGAATGGGCGAGAACGTATGAGATTTTGGAAAGCCAGGTGTTGGGTGGAATAGAGAAGAGTAAGAGAGAGAAGGAGAGAGTGAAATTGCGTGATGTGTGGGTTCAGATGGATTTGAAACGGACTGAAAGTTGGTTGACATTTAGTCAGCAGTTACGAAGGAATGAGGATTGTGTGATGAAACAGGTTCGGGAGTTGGAGGTGAAGGTAAAAGAAGGATCATGGATGGAAAGGATAGGAAATAAACGGAGACACAAGGAAGCTGATGAAATTAGACGCGTGCTTCATCAGTTAACTCTTGCTGCTACAGCATTAGCTGTGGTAAAGGCGGAGCAGGAGAGACATGAATCTCCTGTGAGGCTATCTTCCCCCAAAGCCCCCCTCCCTCTTTACCCTCCCCTTCCAGTAGGGACAGAAACCCCTCCAGTTGCTTTTCCCCCTCCTTATGCTTCACAAAACATGTACCCAATGTTGAAAATTTGTGGTGGAGTTGCTTGTGACATGGATGAAGATTTAACCCCTGAGGAAAAACAGCATGTAGCCCTCATGCTGCGGGAGAGACGATCCAAAAGGGGTGACAAAGGAGCAGACCTCCCCCGAGATCTCATGAATCCTCAGCCAGAAACCCCCTCTGGGCCATGGGTAAGTTATGCAGGCGCATGCGCTTATCCTGACTCTAACAGTCCTCCAGTCTCACAGGTAGGAGCTGAGACACCAGTGATTGACCCTCAGGTCCAACAGATCCTGCAAGCATATGAGAACCGCACTGTGCATCTTGAGAATGCCTTGCAGCGCCTGGCAGGTCAGTATCAATCACCAGCTGAATTCAAAAAATGTCAAAGGTTGATATTTTCAGACCAGAAAGGCGACAAATCTGAGGAGGAGGAGGAGGATGAAGACTCTCCACGCCGACCACGTGTCCCTGTCACCAATCAGGATTTGACGCAGGTAAGTAGACTACAATACAATTTAAGACCCAGAAAAGGTAAGAAAGGTGGGGACTCAAAACATATGTTTCCTATGATAGCGACGGGAGCTGGTGTGCCTATTTATCAGCCCCTTCCGCTAAAGGATGTGTCGACACTTGGTGAACGTTTACCACGTGTGGCGAATGGTGGACGTAACTTCCTCCAGCAATTATGTACAGTTATGCAGGGTCATGTTCCCTGTATGGGTGATTTGAGACAGATTTTGGGCATAACAGCAACAATTACTGAGATCCAGTCTATAGAACAGCGTGCGGATGTGCAGGACCTTCCGGACTCCACTCTTTTAGTGGAGGTTCAAGGTCCAGTTTTTGATACCATCAGAGAACTTTTTCCAGATCCACAGACTGCAGCTCCATCCTGTTTCCCCTTCACAGGTAAGGACCCCAACACATTTTACTCAGAGTGCGTCCAGAAATGGACAGACAGCACGGGCAGAGATCCCAGCCTGTCACCTCCTGAGACAGTCATGTTTAGGACTGGAATCCTGGCAGAATTGCCTCAGGATGTGCAGGATTCATTAAAAGCAGACCCAGACTTGATGGCGAGTGATGAGGGTCGTTTCAAAAGGCATTTGGGTTATCATTGCAAAGCACATTTGGACAAAAAAGACAAAGCGGAGGGAGAGATTGAACAGCTAAAAACACAGTTATTAAAACTCCAACTAGCACAGGCTCGTAAAGAATCCACTCAGGATAAACAAGATAAAAAGGAGGTTAAAAAAGAAAATAACATGATGAGTCAAATATCCCCAGAACCAGCAGCGATTATGTGGCAGGCGCCGGTTTACGGAGACCGAGGCAGGAGAAGAGGTGCATATCCTGGAAGACGTGGACCACCCAGGGGACCCCCGCCTGCAGCAGCTAGAGATGAATGCTTCATCTGTGGCGCTCTGGATCATTGGGCAAAGGGACCACAGGAGTGGCAAACCGGACAATACCACTAGGGGTGCCCAGGAACCTTGGGACCACTTGGTGATGCAGGAGCCATGGTCCCTTTCAAACTCAGAGGTAATCATATGATGGGATTAGTGGATACTGGAGCGACTTGTTCCTCTATAAACTGTCAGTTACCTACATCTGCTCTGACAAATGAACATATGAACTTTGTTGGCTTCTCTGGGACACCTCAAAACCTGCAAAAGATCATCCCACTCACTTTTGAAATGGCTGGTCAGAAGGTGGAACATTCATTTGTGCATTCACCACATACACCTGTGAATCTGTTGGGACGGGATATTCTTGTCAAAACAGGTGCCAGCATCCTATGTTCTCCAGATGGGATACAGATCACCTTCCCGAATGGACAGGTTCTGACTGGATGCCATGGCACACAATATGAGGGACAGTGGTTGCTGCAGCCTCAAGCACAGCCAACCCCCACTGCTGACATCTACTGGGCCCTGTTGGATCCGGAGACCCCTGAAACGCCAGGTGTTTTTTATGAATTTCAGGTGTGGAAATCCTGGATCTTGTCTTTAAAGCCATATTTCCCGCCTCCAGATGAGCTGCACTGCACACTTTATTACGACAGAGAGGAAGATCAACTATATCAGGAAGCATTTCATCAGGTTGAAGGCCACACGTGGCATTTAACTTCCACTGATATATATATTGGTCCGGAGGGTGTAGCGGCTCATTGTGTATTAACACACACACAAATGCAATGGTATCGGATGTTAGACACAGCGGTGCCACACATATCATTAGCATTATCCCCTGGTGATGAGGCTCGACAACTCGGACCCATGACTAAGAGGGGCGTGAACAACACAGACTGGCAGGATTGTGCTCATCCAGGTGTCCAATTTTCTCCATCTACAAAAATGTACAGAATAACTTTGCCTTTGACTACTAACTCCTCAATACTGGAGCATGTATGCATTGCCAGACATCATGGCAGGCAGAAGACGGATCATGAAGATGCAGAGGGGTTATTAAAAGTCTTTATGGTCTGTCTGTCCATTTGATGTTGGTTCATGCTCCACCATTCCCCCGGTGGAGATTCAGGTAACTGCAGGAGCCAAGGTGTTCAGACCACAATACCGCTGGGTGAAGGATGCAGATGAAGGGATGGAGGAAACTCTGACTGGTTTGTGGAAATCTGGTGTTATTGAGCATTCGCAGTTGTCATGGTGTACTCCTTTGCGACCGGTTTTGAAAGCAGATGGTGAAACATATCGAATGGCGCATGATTTAAGGGCTGTGAATGATGTCACCATTACTCCAGTCCTTCCTGTGCCTGATCCACATCGCATGCTGTCAATTTTAACCCCACAATGTGTGTGGTTCACTGCTATTGATTTAGCAAATGCTTTCTTTTGTATTCCGTTACATGAGAACAGCAGACATCTATTTGCATTTCAATATAAGGGCGTCCGCTTGCAGTACACTTGTTTGCCACAAGGCTTTAGAAACTCTCCTGGCATTTTCAATCAGTGTTTGAAATCTTGTCTACAGGATCTTGAGCTGCCAGGAGGTTGTGTTTTGCTGATGTATGTTGACGATCTCTTGCTAGCAGCTCCCACTGCTGAAACCTGCCTTCAGGCGACGAAAGATCTTCTCCTGAAGTTGTGTAATTTAGGTTTTAAAGTGTCTAAAAAGAAATTGCAATGTTGCAGACGAGAGGTTACATTTCTTGGCAGAATTGTTTCTAGCACGGGATCATCAATGTCTACGGAGCATAGAATGTCTATTTTGCAGCATAAACGTCCAGAGACAGTCAGAGACATGTTGGCTTTCTTAGGTCTTTGTGGTTACAGTAGACATTTTCTTCCTTGTTTTGTAGAACGCACTGCCCCCTTGAGGTCAATAATTAAAGAACAGGGTGTAACTAACCTCACAGCCGTGTTAAACTGGACAGCAGAAACTGATGAGATTTTTGTCACATTAGTGCAGGACATGGCATGCGCGGCTGCTCTCGCACCACCAGATTATACTCAGCCGTTTTATCTTGATGCTTCTATGACACCCACAGTTGTTAATGCTGTTCTTTTTCAGAAGAATCAGGGTAGACGGGATGTGCTGATGTATTGTAGCATCTCCCTGGATGCTGTTGAAGCCCGCGCACCGCTTTGTACTCGCTATGCTGCAGGATTAGCAAAAGTCATTCTAAAAACAGCACACATTGTGATGTCGCATCCTTTGATAATTTTGACAGAACATTCAGTCACATCGTATGTTGCGTCATCTTCTTTTACACTGTCATTTTTGAGACAGACGAGGCTCATGAAAACTCTGACAGCTCCAAATATTCAATATCAACACACGGGGATTAACATGTCAGAGGGAATTTCTGTGGACCCTCACTCTTGCTCTGTAGCTGTGGCGAAGGAGCTGCGAACTAGGCCTGACTTGGAGACAAAGCCTCTTCCAGCAGGAAGGATTTTCTTTACAGATGGTTGCTGTTTCCGCTCCAAAGCTGGACCCCTTCAGGCAGCAGCTGCCGTGGTTGAGTTTTCTGGAGGTAAGTTCATCACTTTGACTGCACAAACTTTGACAGTTAAGCCGTCAGCACAGGCAGCAGAAGTTCTGGCCCTGTGCCTGGCCCTTGAAGCTGCATCTGGAGAGCAGGTAACAGTATATTCGGACTCTGCTTATGCAGTGTCGGCTGCGTTGTTGGATCTCGCTGCATGGAAAAGGAACTCTTATCTTACAGCAAGAGGTGAGCCCATAGCTCATAAGGATCTGATGCAGCGACTGGATCATGCGCTGCAAATGCCTTCCAGAGTGGCGGTGGTCAAAGTTCCGGGTCACAGTAAAGGTAATTCTTTAACAACAAAGGGAAATAATGCTGCTGATGCGGCTGCGAAGGCAGCAGCAGGGTACAACCCCACACTTCAAATGGTAAGTGTTTACACACCACCTGAGCTGTTGGAGAGTCCCACGCATGATGACCTGGTGACCTTGCAATCCAAAACCTCGCCAGAGCAGAGATCCTATTGGCTTCAAAGAGGTGCAGTGAAAACCTCGGATGGATTGTGGGTTGGTCCGTATGGCCAGCCTGTGGCACCAGACGGGCCTCTTCTCCAGCAAGTCCTTAAGGAAAGCCATGGCCCGGCGCATTTAGGTCCATCTGTCATGATGACAAAGCTGTGCATGTGGTGGCATCCCAGGTTACGTGATGTATGTCATGCTTATGTGCAAAACTGTACAGTTTGTCAGTCCTACAATGTTAGGCCCACCCTAAAACCTTTGCCAGGAACTTTTGATCCTGCCCCCTGGCCAGGAGCTGAGATTGTGATGGATTTCACTGACATGATCAACCCCGTGCAAGGTAAGCGGTATTTGCTGGTTCTCGTTGATTCCTTTTCAGGATGGCCGGAAGCCTATCCTTGCAAAAAAGAGGATTCCCTCTCCGTGATCAAAGCACTGGTAAATAATTACATACCCACACATGGTTTCCCTGCAAAAATTAGATCTGACAATGGGACCCATTTCAATGGTAAGCACCTACAGCAAGTTGAAGCATCTTTTGGTTTGCAACATAAGTTTGGCTGTGTTTACCCACTGCGCAAAAGCCCCCAGAATCAGGACATATATTTGTCTGGATATCCTCAGAAATACCCCATATCTGGTGATATCTACGGTGGATACTCTCCGGACATGACTGTCTCTAAGTTCATGTCCTGAGCATATCAACTCCGAGTATGGGACACTTTTATTCTGATAGAATCTGGAGATGAGATTCTCTCCAGATATGAGATGCGTCACTTGTGATATCCAAGGTCAGGATATTTCCAGATTCTCTCCATGTCATATCTGTTGATATCTGATATCCGTATACCAGTCATATCTGAAGTTAGGATTTGGAACATATGGCCAGCAGGCATATCTGAAGAACAAACACTAATGATGTAAGTCAGGATATTTCAAGATACCAGTCATCTCCAAAATATATAAGAAATAAAAGGTAACAGAAAACCGGTATTACTCAAAAATATTTTATTACAAAATAAATAAATAAGTCAAAAACCACAAACAAACATGTATCCTTTTTTTCTCTTCTGCCAGATAGCAGCTCTTGACTGGTGGTGGGTTTCCTTCAGTAAAGCCAGCTGAGTGTCTAAAGAGTAATTTTGGCTCAATTCCACTCCTCCAGTTTTCATCCCAGGCTTTATGGCATTTCAGCATCACCATGGTTAGCCTAGTGGAGCGCCACTTTGGCGAGGCTTGATAATAAGATGGTTTGTCCTCGTCACTTTCCTCGTCGCTGACATAGTTTGCATTGGCTCTTTTTATTTATGACAGATCTTCTTGATTGAGAATCTTCTCAGCAATTTTAACCCTCTTTTTGAAGAGCTGTGGACCAACAGGAAAGGAAAATATTATTTTAATTAGTGGAAACAACATACACAGACATACACAGTTCAACTGGACCATGCATGACCTGAGTAAATGAAACAAGGTCACAAATAGGACAACTCACCTGATCATGCTGACTGGTCCTCCTTTTGACCTCCTCCTTGCTTCTATCTCCATTCTCTCTCTTTGCACTTGAGACTGTCAATAGCTTGATTGCAAGCTCCAAGTCGATGGAAATATGAAATGTACAGAAGATGAGGTCAACATATTGCAAACATGTTTCCAAAGTGGAATATTCAAAATGTGCCATGCAGACTGTCACAGTGGCTTATCTTAATTATCCATTGTCAATGCTATATCGTTATTGTAACTTAGTGTTTGGTCTTAAGACATGGAAACATTAAATGAGCTGTCTATCACACTAATACAATTGCAATCCTATTCAAAAAATCTCTGAAAAGAAAGTAACACTGATTATTGACATTGAGTCTCTCACATTATCTCTAACTTATGGCGAGTTGTGTAAATCCAACTTCATGTGCTTACTTCTAACTTGGTGGAAACTCCAATTTGGTTCCACATCTTTCACTGCTGCCGTCATGTCCTCATTGTGTGGTGTTCTGAAGCTAAAGAAAAGACAATATTTTATAACTGACTGGAGTTCTTGTCAAGTTTCCTTAAACGATAGTGAGAAAGAAACATACTTGTCATCTGCCCGGACCTTCCACTGGAGCTGCTCTCCGAGGTTCTTGTGTTTGTGATGGACAAGAATCTGAAAGAAAGAACAAGTCTGTGAGGATACAGTAACATTGCTGTTATGGCCAATGTTCTAGAATACAGGCACCTGCCCAACACAAAAACCCCCAGCGGCCGAGTGGCAAACTCAAGAACGCATGTAGCTTATAACCCCAAAGGAAGATCCGCCGACGTTTTCCTACCACAGTCAGAAAGAGAATAGTCCTCGCAGGAAAGGTTCAACATAGGCTAAACATGAACAACCTTTTTTAAAGTGCAAAAAAAGTGAACACGTGTTTGTCTGTTTGGCTGCTTTAGTGAATCGTGCTGCTGCTTTTATTCGTCCGTCTTCATGTTACGTGACCGGAACACCAACATGATAACCGAGTCAGCTATCAGTGAGGATCTTAACGGGGTGACGATGTTTCCTGCCGCGCTGAATTCACGCTCCCATGAGGAGCTCGTAGTGCATACAGACGTATATTTTCCTGCCACTTTTGACAGAAGTGCAGAGACATCGGGGCGCCTGCGCTCCACCCTCGCCCCGCAGGCTCCTCGCCTCTCCTTTCCCTCCTCCGGCGCCCTTAGCGAGAGGGGAGCCGACGTTCGGACCCTGTGCAGCCGGTTCGGGCGCAGCTGCCGGTGGACCCCCGTGTCTCCATGCTGCTCACGCTACACAGGCCCCACGGCAGTGGGGGGCGACGTCTGCCGCTCCAGCGGGGGAATCGAGAGGAGTGACGCCGCGGCCGCCCAACACGTAGAACCTAAAAGAAACCTAATTGACATAGTGCCCAGGGTGTCCAACATTTGTCCATAACCGCACGAGAATACACAATAATTAGCAAATATGAATATGTTTATAGTTCAAATCACACACCATATGAGTCCTCTGTGTCTTCAAATAAATAAATAAATAATTTAAGTGTGGGTCCGCGGTGATGACGTCCCGCGGATGATGAGGTTTTACAGTCTGACACCGAATCCCAGGAGAAGCTACTAGGCTGCGCGGATGATCCATGATCCATACGGATCACAGGCCCCGGTTCTGCACAGACGTGTGCCGCGGATTCCACCCCCCAAGCCCCCATCCCCCATCCCCACCACGCACTTCATTTAACCTGTTCGGTCACGTCCTGCTGTTTACCGCGTCAAAGTCGCTGTTCGACGTCTGTCCGTTAGGTGATGACATGTTTCTGGGTTACTTGAAGTTTTATACAAAAGCGAAGTTTTTCAGCACAAAATATTTTTACACACGGAAGATACATACGGAAACTTCGAGGGGGGGTCGTATCCGGTGTTCTTGTAGCTTCTTCTTGGTTTTCTCCACGTCGTCCAGCCTCTGTGATTATGTTTCAATCGCTTCAGATGAACTTTTCCTGGCAAAAGGGAAGGATGTGGTTTATTTTTGCTATTTAAAATAGCCCCGGAATTGGTTAAATATAACCCCGTAGCCTCCAAGCCCCGAATATAACTATAACATGCCCATTTAGATCAAAAGTTTTACCTGAACTTATCGGCTCGGCCGGGTCACTGCCGCCAACTCCCGGATCCTCTGAGGTCTTTTCGCTGTGAGGACGCGGTCGGCCTCGCTTACTAGAGGGTGTCCATGTCTCCTATGGTCAACTTTTATTCTTTTTTTCCGTCTTCATCTTCGGACCTAACGCTCCGTGCCGCCATTGTTTTCAAACAGACTGCGTCATGGCAGCGCGGAGCGCTGTAACTTGACAGCTGATTGGTCGCGTTGCAGAACGTGACCAATCAAATTTCACTTTACTGGAGCTCGGGTAAGACGTCACGGCCGTTCGTTCTCCTCGTGTTGTTTAGCGGCTTCGAAACTACTGAAGACGTTTTGTTCCCGGCAGCATTTGGAGAAAGGGCTGGAGTGTGACCCAAAAATCTATGATAAATAAAATAAAAAATGAAAGAAGTTTCTTTTAAAATCATGCACAAAATTTACCCCACTAATCAATTCATGCTAACATACATTAAAAAATTGATTTGTCCCTTTTGCAAAGAACATCCAAAAGCAATTAATCTTCTTTTTTGGAATTGTACTGAAATTAGAATTTGATAATTTTTTTGGTAATTTTTTTAGAAGTGTTTACAATTTATCAGTAATCATATTCACCCCAACTTCACTCTGAAATTCGAATATATAATTTTTGGGTTTTATAATAAAAACTTGGACTCAAATAAAAACTAATAATTAATGTTATTATTATATTTGGCAAATTGTATATTCATAAATGCTAATTTTATTCATCTTCTATCCCCCCCCCCCCCCCCGTGTTAATCAAACAAATTGAAATGTATCTCAGTTAAATCTCTGAAAGCCTTAAGAAAGCTGTATGTTTGTATGAAAGTTGTGGAAACCTGAATGTTTTTGTGTAAAATGCATGTAATATGTTTGCTCTCCTGGCTGTACCTACATTTTGAACAATAAAGTTAAAAAAAATAAACTTTCTTCACCCACTCCCTGAAAACACTAAACAGAGCAGCAGTTATCATTGATTTCTTACCAAAAACGATACTAAAGTTTTTTAAAAGGTTTCTTATGGTTTTTTTTGGTATAATATGAGATACTGTTTTACAAAACATCACAAAAGACTTTCCTGCCACTTGATACATGCTCAGGAAGAAATTGGCTGTTGAAAATGACAAAATTTGTTGTATGCCCGAAGTGCTATTGTATTTATTACCTTTGATGAAGCAATGAGGATATTACTGTATATCTTAATCAAACTTGGGTTGACTTGTCAATACTTTTCACACCTGTTTTTAAAAATTTGTGGGAAAATATAAGTGCAGAGCAAACTCTCAAATATATGTGCTTTTGAAGTATCTTGTGCACATAAATTGCTAGGCAAGGCACTTATCAAACAAGTGATACATATAATATCCAGAGACAATACATGTCCTAATGCAGTATCGCCTTTGCACAAATCACAAAATACGGTGTAGGTACCATAACCTTTCGGCCTGGAACTTCCGTTCGGGGTCCTTTCGACTGAGTATAACGTCACACTACGGAAACCCCACTTGGACAAACTACGTAGCGTTGACATCTGCTTGGGCGCTACGTATTTTCATTTCACGTTCCCTTTTGTAACCTAAAGGAGTTTTCCCCCATAAATTGTGTATGACAATATTCTTTGTCATTTTTATAAAGACATGTTGTCACAATCCGCTCGTTACTCCAGTTTAAGTTCAGCCGTGGCTGAAATTTTTGTCAGCACGGCTAAATGTTGCCCTTCCGGGTCCGTTCTGTCAATAATAAAGCAATGGGTGCACAGATAAAAAGAACTATAAGAGAACATGAATTCAATAATAATCATAACAATAATAAAGGCACCTTTCGAATACTATCTCGCAGCTCTGTTCGTTTACAACAGACGTCATAATATTATTTATTAATATTATTAATATTAGTATCGTAAATTGGTGAATAAGGGAAAGAGTAAGGTGATGAGGTGTACGAGGTTAAAGGGTGAACGTAGATTGAATGTGGCATTAAATGGGGAGTTGTTGGAAGAGGTAGAGTGTTTTCAGCATTTGGGGTCGTGTGTCTGTGTGGATGGTGGAATAGGGGAAGAGGTAGAGTTTAGAATGAACGAAGTACGAAAGATATGGGGGGGGGGGGGGGATGAAGAGAGTGATTGAATGTAGATCACTGGAAAAGCATGCGAAACGGAGATTGTATGAGGGTGTGGTGGTGCCTGCAGCGTTATATGGGGCTGAAACAGAGTCTGAAAGTGGCGGAAAAGAGGAAGCTGAATGTAGTTGAGATGAGATGTTTGAGGAGTATGTGTGGTGTGACGCGTATGGATCGTATGAGAAATGAAGTTATCCGAGAGAGAACTGGTGTGATGCGAGAGTTGGCCTATAGAGCAGAGCAAAAGGCACTGGGATGGTTTGGACATGTTGAAAGAATGGAAAGGGAGCGTTTGGTGAAAAGGGTATATGAATCTGATGTGAGTGGAGTGAGAATGAGAGGAAGACCGCGAATGGGATGGACAGAGGGTGTAAGGAGAGCGTTGAATGCAAGAGGGATGACTGTGGTGCAGGGGAGAGAGGCTGCTCAGGACAGGGATGGGTGGAGAGAGTTTGTGTATGAATGAATGGATGGGTGTGGTAGAAGTCTGGTCTTGGGATGAAGCGGCAAGGGGAAACCAGCCTTGGCTGAGGCCCTGCTGTGGAGGTGCCCACACTGGAGTGTGCAGCTGACCCTGGTGCAGTGTGGTGTGGCTTAGACCAGGCCTTAGACCAGTCTCACACACACTAACGCACACACACACGCACACACTGAAGGGGGAGGGTTTGGGGAAGAGAAGGAGGGAGTTAAAATTGTGTGCCCTGTCTAGGCTACCCCACCTTGGTGGGACACAGCCTTGGTAAATAGATAGATAGTATCGTAAATTGTCCAGACCAATCACTGTCTGACACGTCATCAGACCAACACACAGCCAATCACATAATGTGACGTCAGCACTAGTCGAAGGACCCCAAAGGGAAGTTCCAGGCCGAACGGTTATGGTACCTACAGCGGCAATGGTAACTACGGAGGATATGCACCAGAAATACCTCAACACTTAGATAAGTATACACTACAGATACTACAGGATATTTACCTTCTTCAGTATCTTTACTCCAGATATTTTCAGATTTGACTTCAAGTCATATTCGGAACTTGGATATGGCCAAAATAAGACACAACCAGTATCTTCTGCCCGGATACCTTCAGATATGCTGCATGTCTGGATATGCACCAGAAATGCCTCAACACTTAGATAAGTATACACTACAGATACTACAGGATATTTACCTTCTTCAGTATCTTTACTCCAGATATTCCCAGATTTCAGTTCAGGTCATATTCTGAACTTGGATATGGCCAAAATAAGACACAACCAGTATCTTCTGCCCGGATATCTTCAGATATGCCGCATGTCTGGATATGCACCAGAAATGCCTCAACACTTAGATAAGTATACACTACAGATACTACAGGATATTTACCTTCTTCAGTATCTTTACTCCAGATATTCCCAGATTTCAGTTCAGGTCATATTCTGAACTTGGATATGGCCAAAATAAGACACAACCAGTATCTTCTGCCCGGATATCTTCAGATATGCCGCATGTCTGGATATGCACCAGAAATGCCTCAACACTTAGATAAGTATACACTACAGATACTACAAGATATTTACCTTCTTCAGTATCTTTACTCCAGATATTTCCAGATTTGACTTCAGGTCATATTCGGAACTTTGATATGACCAAAATAAGACACAACCAGTATCTTTTGCCCGGATATCTTCAGATATGCTGCATGTCTGGATATGCATTAGAAATGGGCCAGATTCTTTAGATATTTAAGAAAGTATCCACAACAGATATTGAGGATTCTGGCTCTTTTCGCGCAGTGTACCATCCTTCTTCACAGGGCTCTGTGGAACGTATGAATCGCACGTTAAAAGAAAAGTTGGCAAAAATATGCACCTCCACTAATTTAGATTGGGTGACTGCTCTTCCATTAGCTTTGTTGGCTGTCAGACAATCAGTGAATCGCAGAACAGGTTTCTCTCCGTTCGAACTTTTGACCGGTAGATTGATGCCAGGTCCCTCGTCGACTATTAGACCTTTAGACGACGCCCACTCCCCCAACAGGTCCTTAGTCACATATTGGAAAATGTTGCATGCTTTCTCATCCGCTTTTTCTGCGCAGATTCGAAAGAAGGACGTGCCCCCAGCTGACCCACCAGGTGCAGACCTAGCTGACTGGACGCACGTTTACGTCAAAGCGTACAAAAGGAAGTGGTCAGAGCCTAGGTGGACGGGTCCCTATCGTGTTACAGCTCGAACGACGTCTGCTGTGCAGCTGCAATTCAGACACAACAAGTGGTACCATTACTCCATGTTAAGACCTTGCCTTTCACAGGAACGTGGACGGGACGCCAGTTAAATCTGAACGGGACACTGAACTGTTTGTTGTTCAAACTTTTGCATTCAATTTCTATTTTTTCATTTATATTTTTCCATTCATTTCTATTTTTTCGTTTATAATTTTACATTCCATTTCTATTTTTTCATTTATATTCTTCCACTCATTTCTATTTTTTCATTTATAATTTTACATTTATCTTTTTATATTCAATTTCTCTTTTTTCCGTTTGTATTTTCTATTTTGATTTTACTTTTTGCATTCCATTTCCATTTTAACTTTCTACATATATTTTTACTATCGTTTTATATTTCTGTGTTGTGTGCTTTGCCCATGTCTGTGTCTAATATGTTTTCTTCCGCTAGTGGACTGGGATTCTCCCAGTCCAAGAGAGGGAAATGGACATTAGCAGGTATTAGTTTTGTTGTATTTTTAATATTTCTTGTATGGTTTACCTTTTCTGATGTACAAACCCACAGGCAGACAACTACAGGACATGACAGAACCAGGCGCAATGCATTTTATGATATCTGGACTTATACCAGGGAAGCTGAACAATTAATGTGTGGTTCTCTGGCACCCCCCGTAGAATTCCCTTATTTTTGCTACAATTCTAATCAGACAATGGATGTATTGATTATAGCACCAAGGGGGAATTTTAAACATAATCACTGGGGAACAGCAAGTGAGTGGCGGGGTTATCATTGGTACATCCGAGGATTGTCAGGGGATGAAGGATGGGGATCTATATTTAGATCCACAGCAGAATCATCTTGGGAGAAAGGTACCTTTGGTTGGACATCCCAGGCTCAACAATGGTCCAGAATCATTTCTAATTTTACAGTTTCAGATTCATTTTTTACTTTCCGTGTGAACACTACTGGTCAACTTTTTCCTACACCAACAAAGGGCTACATCACTTTTTGCTCACGATTACTTATTTGTGCATGGCCAAATGGAAAAGATCCGTGTTGGCAGCTTATGTTCTGCCCAGACTTCAATGCTACCACCCCCACCCCCGTAAGGACAGTGTCAGGTGTCGGTCCGGCCAGACAGGTTAAAATTATAGAAGGTACTCCTTCTCCAGACAATTGGTTCCAAGCTATAACAGGTATTAGTGCAGACGCTAATAACTGGTTGTTAATGGTAGAACAGGCAGCTAACACAACCAACGCTGATTGTCTGGTTTGTATGGGCCCCAGACCTTTACTTAAGGTGGTGCCTGCCACTGTTACATCACAATGTATTGCAGACGTCATGGTCAATTCAATTCCTAACAAATTACAATGTAATGACTTAAATCAGTACTATCCAGTGGTCCCCAGCGAGAAAGGTAAGCCCATTTTTGACAGGAAAGTAGCCAAACAAAATTTTTCATGTTTTGAATTTTCAGAGGATAAAGGTATTATGTCTTTGGGAAAAATTGATTATGACTGGTGTAATAATATTCAAACCTTCAGTAACTTCAAACCTGTCTCCAGAGCTGACCTCTGGATTTGGTGCGGGACGGATCAGATTTTTGACAGGTTACCTATGAATGCATCAGGACGTTGTGCTCTAATATCACTATTACTCCCTGTGTATGTTCAACCTGTTGCTTTGTCAGATTTCTTAGCTGTGGTGGAACAAAAACACGAATCCAAACCAACCTGGAGGAAGCGATCAACACATTGGAATGCTGCAGATCCAACTTATATTGACGCATTAGGTGTGCCCCGTGGTGTGCCCGATGAATATAAATCAGTCAATCAGGTGGCAGCCGGTTTTGAAAGTATTTTTCTATGGGTAACTCCTAATAAAAACGTTGACAGAATTAATTACATCCATTACAATGTTCAAAAATTAGGAAACTACACTATTGTAGGTTTTGAAGCAGTTCATGAACAGTTAAAGGCCACATCATTAATGGCATTCCAAAACAGAATTGCGTTAGATATGTTATTGGCAGAGAAATCTGGCGTTTGTGGTATTTTTGGGGATCAATGTTGTTCTTTTATCCCCAACAATACACAGTCAGATGGAAAATTGACAGTGGCGATTGAAGGTATGCGCACATTGAATAACAAAATGAAGGAACATGCAGGCGTAAATACATCTATGTGGGGTGACTGGCTCAAAATGTTTGGTCCATGGAAAACTTTAGTCTCATCCGTTCTCGTTTCAGGAGCAGTTTTTTCAGCGATTCTCACACTGTGTGGTTGTTGTTGTATTCCCTGCCTTAGGACCCTTATGACACGCCTAATAGAGCAGGCTCTGGGAGAAAAGGTTCGGGAATACGGACAATATACAATGTTACCTGTTAGTGATCCCTTTTCACCACACTGGGTGGGAAATCAGTCTGTGTGAGTTTGTTCTGTTTAACCTATCTCCATTTTTTCCCTTAATTCTAGGTGTTTTCTTTTCTTTATAGGAAGTGTTATCTTTGTTGTATTTTTTACCTTTTTACTTTTATATTTTGACTTTTTTAAATTTAAATTTGACTACTATTTCATGTATTGTTCTTTGTAAATGCCAATGTGCCAAATATCTAATGAAGCATAAGTATCCTTAGGGATGGTCGCCGATGGGGCACGGGACCGTAGCGAGAATTTTCCCTGTCCAACTGAACGTTTCTTAAAGATGGTTAATGCAAACTCTGACAGGTTTTCGCTCCTACACTTATGAATAGATCATTCACACCTTTGAAGGGCACATTGGTTCTGCTAAAGATTGTGAGGGCTTGAGACCACAGCTGTTTTGATTGCATGATGTGATGATGTGTTTTTATTTTTTGTGTGACCTCACTTCGTGAGGTCAAGAGAGGGAAACTGAAGGAATTTATTTTCTGTGGTTCTCATTTCTCCTAGGCTTTTATCTTATCTTTATTTCATTGAAGGTTTCTTACAGGTTTACTGTGTGAGGTTCCCATACTTTGAATTTCAAAGGGGCTTCCTGAACATTGCATATGTAAAGAGGTTGTGATGCTGGAGCTTCGAACTCATCCCCTTCAAGGAGGAAACGGTCTTTGATCTTCTGAGGCCATTTGGTTGTAGGTCTGACTTGGATCATAAATCAATCATCTTATGGACTGACTCCATCCCTGGGAATCGCCACAGGCATCTGCTCCCGTGTGGGGAACAAAGGTGTATTGTCTACTATGTGGGGGACCACCTAGGGAGCCATTTGGTTGCAGGACCATGTCAGTCTGGGAGGTGACTTCAGACGCGGGAAACGGATGCTGACTCCTAATATGGACTGACAGAAGGAGGC
This sequence comes from Oryzias latipes, assembly GCF_053564925.1. Taxonomy (NCBI): domain Eukaryota; kingdom Metazoa; phylum Chordata; class Actinopteri; order Beloniformes; family Adrianichthyidae; genus Oryzias; species Oryzias latipes. Next base: position 334,918 of record NC_136239.1, read on the forward strand.
AGGCTCCCTGGCAGCCAATCCGAGCGTCCAGAGGAGGAGTCTGGATGCCATGCTGTGTTACGGAGGAGGAGGCTGAAACCAAGATGTTAAAACAGCTGGACGGAGGAACTTTCGTTGTTCCCAACAGGCTGACACGGTAAGACGTTTGTAATTTGGCGCTGTGCAAGTTCTGAAACTTTGGGAAACCGGATATCTGTTATATTTTGTTTTACTCTGTTTTTAGAAATATTGTTAGGGAAATAAATGTGTTAATCTTTAATCCGGCCGAGTTCCGTGGTTTCTCCTTCTCGACTTTATTGAACGTGCAACAAGGAAAGTAATCTCAAAGCGACAGATTATTATTTCCAACAGTTGGAACCATGCTCAACTGGTACTAAGGGGACCAAAGTGTGCCAAGAAAACATCCCCCACACCATGACACCACCACCACCAGCCTGAACTGTTGATACATAGCAGGATAGATTCAGTATTCCTAGTTTATGACCCAAAAATCCCAAACAAACAGAACATGGCAACAACTCGAGTGCAAAACCAAACTGCTGTTCCTTTAGCGATTATGCTAGTAAATAAAATCCTCAAAAACTGCAGTTTACATGAATAAATGACATTTGGTAATTATGGAAACTGAAAACTACAGTGTAGATCAGCTAGGAACAGGGCAAAAAAAGTTACCCGGTAGCCCATGAGCATTTTCCTTCTACTGTTTTCTATGATAATGATAATAATAATAATAATGAATTTTAGTTATGTGGAGCCTTTCTGGGCACAAGGTCGCCTTACAGATACAATACAATTATAAAAATAAATGTTTTCTTTTTTTCTTTTTTGTTACCAGTCTAAAGCTCTAAAGTTGAATTTAGTGTGAAAATGAACTCTTTTTTAAAACTTTATTGTTCAAAACAAATAGAACAAATATGTATGACAGGAACAATAGTCATAACATCGAGAATGTCAGGGGATGGTACATGTATAAAAAAGAAAAATTACAGAAACAGATTGCTATGCATTGATAATATTTAAAGAGTTTTCATAAATATGTGTGGCCTTTTTGTTTAAGCTATTAGAAATAGTATGTAAATAAGAGCTGCATGTTGGCGCAGTGGTTAGCACTCTTGCCTCACAGCAAGAAGACCCCCGGTTCAAGTCCCGGTTGGGGGAATTGAACCAGAACATCAATGGGGACCTTTCTGTGTGGAGTTTGCATGTGTGGGTTCTCTCCGGGGTCTCCGGCTTCCTCCCACCGTCCAAAAACATTCTTCATAGGTTGATTGGTTAATCTAAATTGTCCATAGGTGTGAGTGTGAGAGTGCATGGGTGTGTGATTGAGGACATTCTACCCTGAGACAGACTGGCGACCTGTCCAGGGCATCCCCTGCCTTCGCCCACAAGTGGCCGGGATAGGCTCCAGCAGCCCCGTGACCCCGAAAGGGAGAAAACGGAACAGAAAATGAACAAATGTAAAGATTCTAAGTCTTTAATTATAACAGGGGGAAACATTTTTTTGATTAAGAAAACTTTGATTAGTCAATATGAAATTTACCAAATACAATTAGTATAATAGTTAATAATTAATTAATTATTAATTGCCAATTTTACGTTTGATCTTATATTTTTTTCGTGAAGGCCAAATATGATATGTTCAAATCTCATCTGATATTGTGAATCTAATTTGTAATTTAGAAAACGTGCAAAATCTTTCCAAAATTACTTAGTAATATTACAATTCCAGAATAGGTGACTGATTGTTTCTGGGTGTTCTTTACAAAATGTACAGTTGGGGTCAATAGTCTTCTTCTATCGGAGCATGTATTGATTATGGGATAGATTCTATGTAGGGGTTTGTAGGAGACGTCTCTCATCTCATCCTGAAATAGTGTTTTGTCTATTTTACTGATATAGTATTATTTTTTTAATCATATCAATGACTTTTATAAGTAACATAATCTGCATATATTTTGGATACTTCATTGCCATGTTGATTTCTAAAAGTTATTTTTTACAAAATAATTTAAGTAATTCATCTTTGTCATGTCCTTTCTAGGAACCGGATATTATAAATCATGTAATAAAATGGTTACAGTAGAACAGGGGTGGGATTATAGAAGTTCACTTCCTTCCACTCCCTTTCAAGCAATACTTAATTGTATGTCTAATTACACTAAGTTTGATTAGTTATTGTATGAATGTATAACTGACGATTGGATTGTTTTTGTGTATTATTCCTATTTGATTGCTTGAAATAAACCATTTCAAATCAAATCAAATCTTGTTATTAATTAATAATTTCTGATGCAGGGTCCAAACATTTTTCCGGGACAAGTCAGGAATAAATGTTCTCCAATAAAAAACAGCAGAGGGAACAGAAATAACATTTTGCTGAAACACGTATGATCTTGTTATTTAGTTGAAACAAGATTTTCCAATAGTGGTGTCACTTAGAGATTTGAAGGGAATATTTGCATCAAGTCCAGTATTTTTAAAGAGTTCACAGATTTCAGTATTGACAGCGTCCAAAACAATGGCATACTCTTTAGGAGGAACAGCAAGGTTGTGTTTAAGGTTAAATTCTTCATATCTAAGTCATTGACCATTGTGGTTAAAGAGCTGAGCCACCAGTAGGATATTATTGTCAAACCAATGATTGTAAAATAAAGATTTGTTCTTGTAAAGGATATGTTATTCCAAATAATAAACTTACGAGGGGAAAAATTGTGTTTATAAATAAATGCCCATAAAAGAAGAGTTTGTCTGTGAAAAGCAGAGAGTTTCACTGGGATTTTGTCGATATTATAATCACAAAGCAGAAGAAAATGGAGACCACCTACTTTAGCAAACATGTGATGAGGGAAAATATTCCACATGGAGAGTGGATTTTTTAAATATGACTTAATCCAGTTTATTTTAAAAGTATTATTTAAAGTAGTAAAATCAAGAAAAATTAGGCCTCCTTTTTCATGGGAGTTCATTAATACAGATTTTTTTAAATAACAAATACGGTTTTTCCAGATGAAGTTTAGCAACATTTGGTCAATAGATTTCAGAGACTGATTGTCCAGAATTAGTCAGTCTAGAAATCCCCTCTGCTGTGGAGAGTAAATCCTTCCTCAGACTCAGGTCTCTCTGAAGCCTTTGGTTCAAACGTTTCTTGGCTTCATCAATTAGGGGAGTGAAATTTAATGAGCATCTTCCTAAATTACTTTTGGAAATAATAATGCCTAAATATGTTACAGTTTCTTTTACAGGACTGTTGCAGATTCTAAAGCACAATCTTCAACAGAAAGAAGTTCTTATTTGTTCAGACTGAGACGTAGACCTGAGACATCAGAGACAGACTGGATACGGTTCAGAGATCAGGAAACCTGACTGCTGTCTCTGAAGAAGAGAGTCGTGTCATCAGCAAACTGACTCATTAACATTTCTTCTATTAAGAACTGAGACGCCTTTTAATTTATGAATATTGATACAATCAGCAAGAGTTTGGGTAACTAGAAGAAAAAGATACGGTGAAATAGGACCCCCCCCCCCACCCACCCCCATCTGATTCCTCTATTAGGATTGAATCTGGGGGGGGGGGGGGCATTTTTTAGTTTGACAGAACAATTAGCATTATTATACAGAGTTTTAACTGTTTTACAGAAAAAAGGGCCAGAACCAAATGTATGAAGACAGCTGAAGATAAAATGATGGTTAACAGAGTCAAACGCTTTATAAAAGTCTAAAAAGAGAATCAACTGTCATCAGAGATCAGGTGTGAGGAATCTAGAATATCAAGAACTAGACCAATGTTATTGGAGATGTGTCTGTCTGCATGAATCCTGATTGTGTCTGCAATAATTGAGTTTAGAACAGATTTAAGTCTTTTTGCAAAGACAGATGCAAGAATCTTGTAGTCATTATTTAATAGATATACGGGACGCCAGTTGTCAATGAGAAGTACATCTTTTTGGGGTTTGGGTATCAGAGTAAGAACACCTTGATTTAATGTTGGAGGAAGGAAGCCTTTTTCTATGCTCTCTACAAATACCTGTGTTAGAAAGGGGCTCATTTTATCACTAAATTGTTTATAAAATTCTCCCGTTAAGCCATCTGGTCCAGGAGATTTGTTATTCTTAAGATGGTTAATAGAGAAAAGTACTTTATTTTCTGAAAGAGGAGAGTCACAGAGATCCCGTTCAGAGGCCTGGATTTGTTGTAGATTCTAGTTTAGGAAGTGATCAGGATCTTCACTGGGTTCAAAGGCATACAGTTTACTGTAAAACAGGCTAACGTAATTTGCAATAACTTTGGGATCAGAGGTAATCTGGCCTTCAATGTTTAACTGCTGTAGTGTATTTGTCTTGGAACGATGTTTCTGCAGTTGGAAAAAAATAAGAGGAATTATTCTCCCCCTCTTCTAACCATTTCAGCGTTGATCTTCCAAAGGCTCCTTCAGCTCTGTTCTTATAAATACTGTCTAATTCTTTTTGTAATAATGCAAAATTTATTTTATCATCATCTGATAAATCTGCAGGATTTTTTTTTGAAATTGTCATGTCATTGATAATTTGGCTTTCTTTAGCCTTTTTAGTTTTATTTAGTTCTGAACTAAGCTTTCTAAGAAAATTAGTGATTTCAAACTAAAAAGTTCCCAGTTTTTACCGTAACAGTTTTCTTCTTTTGCTAGATTATTAAAGTAAGAGATGAATTCGGAAACCTTTTGTTGTACTATGTCTAGTTTAAGCAGTGAGTTATTTAACATCCAGTATGCTTTCTTATTTTGGGATCTAGTTTCGGATAATTTAATAGAAATGTAAATTGCTTTATGATCTGTTAGTGGAGAAGGAAGAATGTTGACTTCAATAGTGTAGCGACCTGGGGGTTAGCCTTGCTTTCAACCCCTAAGCCTCATGGGAAGTGGAGAGTTTTGGGGTGAAAACCTTGAGTGAGAGGGCTGGAAGTTGAAGTGACATCCATGCTGTTTAGGCTGTTTGTGTGCTTGAATAAATGGGCTTGATGCTGAATGGGAACTTGACTTCCCTGCCTGTTTCTACCTCCTTGAGACCATCTGGACTCGTGCGGTGTATGTGGCACGGACAGCTCGCCAATGTAGCCACTTCGCTAGCAGCTTGGTTTTGCGTCTCCACTAAAGTGACGACTCAGCTGGTTCGTTACAATATCATCTGCATCTACACAATCAGGCACCAGCCAGTAATGGATGTGAGATTGTTTGGATCCATCATCATTACTCCAGGTAAAAACACAATCTGATGGGAAATTTTCTCTGCAGACATCTTTTAAGTTCTATCTCTGCATGAATGAATGTAAGGGACTATCAGAAGAAGGAGCACGTGGTGGCCATTTGTCCAGCTGATTTAATGCTATATTAAAATCCCCTCCTATTATAATAATTGCATCAGGAAATTTGTTTACACCATAAATTATATCATTTTCTAGGGATGGGAATCGAAGCCCCATGAAGCTCTCATGGGGCTTCGTGTAAATGTGCCAGAAAAATGAATGAAGCATTTGGGGCTTCGAAACCACACAGAACAGCGGCATCTGGTGGCAGACAGGACATATATCATCTACTCCACTAAGTTCCTTGCCCTTGTAACACTTCAGTGTGGAAATAAAACAAAGACAATGTTTGAAGATTTGTGAGGAAGTGCTTGTGTTACATTGTGAATGCCATGTATAAAGTGAGAATGAGTGATTGTGAACCAGGGTCTAACATGACTGGGTGGGATACATGTTATAGATTTTTATTTAAAAACAGAATTTTCTCCACTGTGCTGGGCTTCAGCCTGTTTCGTCTTTGGCTGACGATTTCGCCAGCCTTGGAGAAGATCCTCTCACAAGGCACAGATGAAGCTGGTGTGCATAAAAACTTCATTGCCAGCTTGTAGAGATGTGGGTATAAAACCTTGTGGGTAACCCAGTATCTCAGTGGGTCCTGAGTCCTTGGGATGTGAGGTTCCTTTAAGTACCTAGAAGGACATTAATAGCCTATTGTCATGCACCAGTCTAAAATGAGCAGAAGTTATGATGAGGATTCTAATCTTTACTGTACCTCTGAACCTCCACTGTTGCACTGGCAGTTGTGCTGGTCCCCTGCTGTTGAACCCCCACATGCCTGTCCAGCAGGGCCCAGAGACCACCATCTTCCTGCTGACTTGAAGGACCTTCTCTAGGTGGCGACTGTGGCTGTGCCTCTGGAAGTAGCGCCTGCATTGTTGCAGCACACTCTTTAGTGAGTCGCTCTATGGCCGTGTGGGCAGAGCCTTGGCTGCAGAACCCCAGCTCTTTAAGCCTTGGGTCCATCAAGGTTGCCATTGACAGAGCAGTGACCTTCTCCAGAGCTGAAAACCTCTCATGGAGATTGTTCTTCAAGTTAGTGGCCAGTTTTTCACCAAGTGGGTGTGTGATCTGACCACACCTGCTTGAGATGTAATGTTTCAGCATTTTAACCATGGGAATGACTTTGGATGCTGACACTCGTTTTTCTGTCGAAAGCTCAACTGTGGCCTCTTGAAACGGTGAAAGAATGCTCAAGCAGTGGTGTATGGCCTGGTAGTCCTCTGAGGTGAGTGGAGGAAGGTCCGTATGGAGGGTGGCCAGAGCTGCCCCCAGTGGCTCTCTCTCCTTAAACAACCTTTCCAACATATTAAATGTGCTGCTCCATCTTGTTTCCACCTAAGATAAGACAGCAAGCACATTTTAAAGGAGAGAAGAAAGTAACACAATAAACAACTGCAAAAACATGTAAAATCTTAGATTTAAAAAAAAGAAAATGTTTCACCTCTTGTATTAATTTGTGCTCTGGCCTGGCCAGCTGTCGCTGCATCTCTGACAGCTTCTCCTTCGCTGTGGTGCTGGATTTAAAAAGACCGACAATCCTACGCCCCTTACTTCGGATATCCTCTAGTTCAGGGGTTTGGGCAAGGGACTTTTTCACCACCAAATTAAGCATATGTGCAAAACACATTATGTGCCGAAGCAGTAATATATTAGCACATGCAACCATGTTGGGAGCACAGTCTGTAACCAGGCCTGTCACCTGGAAGAAAGATTACATGTTCACAAATCATGTATATTAGGTAGTGGGAGGCCATATTGATGAATGATTTTGTACTTTATTGATCTGGCTCGCACCTTCCCTTTAATTCCCCATTCTTCCATGAGAAGATTTTTGGCCTCAGCCAAGTGAGCTGCAGTGTGGGTTTGGGGAAACTTCAGAACCCCCAAGACCACAGAGGCCAGCTCCACCTAGAATGAACAAAGTCAAACTGAGATACATAAACCAAAGCATTGCACAAAGCAGGGGATACCTACCTCCTCGGTGATAAAATGGCATGTTACAGCCAAGTAAGCGTCCATGTTAATGGATGTCCACATGTCTGCTGTAAGGCTGACAGCAGAGGCCCTGCTAACCACATCTAAAGCCTTCTCCTTTTTGGCTTTGTACTTCTCCTCCACCATTGTCCTCAAGGCCTTCCTATTAGGAATTATGTAGGATGGGTCCAAAAGGTTGACAAAAGCCTAATAGTGACAAATAAAATACAGCTTATTATGTACACAAAAACATAAATAATGTAAATGCTATATAATATTAGCCACCTTACCTTGAAGCCTTTGTCTTCAACAATTGAAAATGGTTGTGCATCCATTACAATCATATCCACCAATGCAGAATCAAGTTCTTGCTTTCTTGACACTGCAAAATATACATATGAAGAAAAAAAAAATATTAATTGTAGAAGCTGAGCCTCGAACCCAGAACCTCAGCATTCACATGTCACTGCTTTTTCCACTGAGCTATCCATTTTAGTTCTTATTCAGAGTGCCATTAGTTGGATATATTCTTATTACCAATATGAGGTGGATTGAAGGCTTGATTTTCCGACTGCGGAGTTTCAACATGATGAACGGAGCGGAGATGTCGCATCATGGAGGATGTACTATCATTAAATGCAAATTCATGTTTGCAAATCAAACATTGCACCTAAAAAAAAAAAAAATGGAAAGAATAAAAATGATTCCTTTCAACTGACAGACATACCTATAAAACTGACATAATCAGCAATGGCTACTAATAAAATAACGTTAATAGTGTATTACCTTATTTGGAGAAATCAAGTTGAAATGATCCCAAGCCACAGAACGTTTTTTACCGGGTGCCATGACGTTGATTCTTACGATACACGGGAAACAACAGAACTGGTCGGGAAACGTTGTTTGGGATTCATCTGTATTTATAGACAACAGCGCGCCCTTCTGATCAAACACACCTGAGATCTGAAACCTGGTTCAGGTGAGTGATGCATTTGGCGCGTCATACGTCATCAATCACGTGATCTGCGCTGGTTGACACACGCTTTGAAACATTGTGCCGAAACACTCTGTTTCATGAAGGTGAACCGCGCGCCGAAGCCCCGTGTCAAACGGGCCATCCCTATCATTTTCAATCAAAGAAAGGAACTCAACGTGTGAAAATAAACTCGTTGTTTCTATCCTATGAGTCGAATTTTATCAACAAAGAGCAAATATTTTGTCAATAAAGTTTTACAAAAAAACGCCCCTCCGGTGCAGCCTCGTCTTCTATCCGGTTGGGGTAGGAACCTTTCTCTTGGTTCCGGCAGCCATGGCGGCGGAGGCAGACGTGGACCTCGACCTAGAAGCGGAGGAAAACTGCACCGGGAAGCCCGCGGAGAAGCCCCGCAAACATGACAGCGGGGCCGCGGACCTGGAGAGAGTCACCGACTATGCGGAGGAGAAGGAGATCTCCAGCTCCGACCTGCAGACGGTGAGAGCTGCGCGTGCTCAGCCGCGTGCCCTGTTGTCTCATCACCGGAGGAGGATGATACAGCAGAGAACCGGATAACAGGAGATCCGGTCTGACCGACGCCTCACTGCCAGACCTGTGATCTCTGGTCCAGAACGAAAAGCAAAGTTCAGAACCATGTTTGGACCAGGAAGAAACCGTTTGAGCTCTGGTAACCCGGTCCAGAAGCGATCCAGTAGGAAAGTTCCGATAGATGCTCGTTCTGGCACAACCCATTCCCTGGTGAACGAAACATGAAAGTTCTGGATTGTGTTAGCAATAGTATTAAATAAGAGAAAAAATAAAACCTGAAAAATGTTGAGCTTTAAATCAGAATTTACTGCTCGGATGAGAAGTGATGCATCTTGGGAGATGTGAGTCTTTGTTTCAGTCTCAAAGGCTTTGGGCTGGACAGAACCAGTTCTGACCCCTTTGCCCCTCTGTTTCTCTGCTCAGGCCATGTCGGTGATCGGAGACAGAAGATCCCGGGAGCAGAAGGCCAAGCAGGAGAGGTGAGCAGGGCCCACGGGGACCCACAGGGGCCCGGAGGGACCCAGAGGGGCGAACAGGGACCCAGACCTCTATGGAGCCAGCAGGCAGGACCTGAGCTGCTGTGTTCTGTTTCAGGGAGAAGGAGCTGGCCAAAGTCACCATCAAGAAGGAGGACGTGGAACTGATCGTAAGTAATCCCCCCCACCTGCCGGATAGAGCGTCACTGACTTCTGTAAAGCAGTTCATTGTATTTTAAGTTAAAAAAAGAGTTTATGAGCCAATTCCAAAGATTATTCCTCCATGACATCAATGCAAAACATGCATGAAAAAATAATCATGTATGATGTAAAGAGCCCTCACAGGTGAAGTCTGCTTTATCCATAGGATGCCAGAGAGGACCCAGCACAGTTCATATGTCTGTAACATGCCAACATGTCAAGACTGTAACATGCCCAAATGAAATGGCTGTAACATGCCCACATGTAATGGCTGTAACATGCCCACATGTAATGGCTGTAACATGCCCACATGTAATGGCTGTAACATGCCCACATGTAATGGCTGTAACATGCCCACATGTCATGGCTGTAACATGACCACATGTCATGGCTTTAACATGCCCACATGTCATGGCTTTAACATGCCCACATGTCATGGCTGTAACATGCCCACATGTCAAAACTGTAACATGCCAACATGTCATGGCTGTAACATGCCCACATGTCGTGGCTATAACATGCCACCATGTCATGGCTGTAACATGCCAACATGTCAAGACTGTAACATGCCCACATGTAATGACTGTAACATGCCCACATGTAATAGCTGTAACATGCCCACATGTTGTGGTTATGACATGCCACCATGTCATGGCTGTAACATGCCCACATGTCATGGCTGAAACATGCCCACATGTCATGGCTGTAACATGCCCACATGTCATGGCTGTAACATGCCCACATGTCATGGCTGTAACATGCCCACATGTCATGGCTGTAACATGCCAACATGTCATGGCTGTAACATGCCCACATGTCAAGACTGTAACATGCCCACATGTAATGTCTGTAACATGCCCACATGTCATGGCTGTAACATGCCCACATGTCATGGCTGTAACATGCCCACATGTCGTGGCTATAACATGCCACCATGTCATGGCTGTAACATGCCACCATGTCATGGCTGTAACATGCCACCATGTCATGGCTGTAACATGCCCACATGTCATGGCTGTAACATGCCCACATGTCATGGCTGTAACATGCCCACATGTCATGGCTGTAACATGCCCTGGCTGTAACATGCCCACATATAATGGCTGTAACATGCCACCATGTCATGGCTGTAACATGCCCACATGTCGTGGCTGTAACATGCCCACATGTCATGGCTGTAACATGCCCACATGTCATGGCTGTAACATGCCAACATGTCAAGACTGTAATATGCCCACATGTTATGATTGTAACATGCCACCATGTCATGGCTGTAACATGCCAACATGTCAAGACTGTAACATGCCCACATGTAATGGCTGTAACATGCCCACATGTCATGGCTGTAACATGCCCACATGTCATGGCTGTAACATGACCACATGTCATGGCTGTAACAAGCCAACATGTCATGGCTTTAACATGCCCACATGTCATGGCTGTAACATGCCCACATGTCAAGACTGTAACATGCCAACATGTCATGGCTGTAACATGCCCACATGTCGTGGCTATAACATGGCACCATGTCATGGCTGTAACATGCCAACATGTCAAGACTGTAACGTGCCCACATGTAATGACTGTAACATACCCACATGTAATGGCTGTAACATGCCCACATGTAATAGCGGTAACATGCCCACATGTTGTGGTTATGACATGCCACCATGTCATGGCTGTAACATGCCAACATGTCATGGCTGTAACATGCCAACATGTCATGGCTGTAACATGCCCACATGTCATGGCTGTAACATGCCCACATGTCATGGCTGTAACATGCCCTGGCTGTAACATGCCCACATATAATGGCTGTAACATGCCCACATGTTGTGGCTATAACATGCCACCATGTCATGGCTGGAACATGCCAACATGTCATGGCTGTAACATGCCAACATGTCATGGCGGTAACATGCCCCCATGTCATGGCTGTAACATGCCCACATGTCGTGGCTGTAACATGCCAACATTTTGTGGCTATAACATGCCACCATGTCATGGCTGTAACATGCCAACATGTTGTGGCTGTAACATGCCACCATGTCGTGGCTGTAACATTACCACATGTAATGGCTGTAACATGCCCACATGTCATGGCTGTAACATGCTCACATGTCAAGACTGTAACATGCCCACATGTCATGGCTGTAACATGACCACATCTCAAGACTGTAATATGCCCACATGTCTAGACTGTAACATGCCCACATGTCATGGCTGTAACATGCCCATATGTCATGGCTGTAACATGCCCACATGTCATGGCTTTAATATGCCCACATGTCAAGACTGTAACATGCCAACATGTCATGGCTGTAACATGCCCACATGTCAAGACTGTAACATGCCCACATGTCAAGACTGTAACATGCCCACATGTCAAGACTGTAACATGCCAACATGTCCTGGCTGTAACATGCCCCCATGTCATGGCTGTAACATGCCCACATGTCGTGGCTGTAACATGCCAACATTTTGTGGCTATAACATGCCACCATGTCATGGCTGTAACATGCCAACATGTTGTGGCTGTAACATGCCACCATGTCGTGGCTGTAACATTACCACATGTAATGGCTGTAACATGCCCACATGTCATGGCTGTAACATGCTCACATGTCAAGACTGTAACATGCCCACATGTCATGGCTGTAACATGACCACATCTCAAGACTGTAATATGCCCACATGTCTAGACTGTAACATGCCCACATGTCATGGCTGTAACATGCCCATATGTCATGGCTGTAACATGCCCACATGTCATGGCTTTAATATGCCCACATGTCAAGACTGTAACATGCCAACATGTCATGGCTGTAACATGCCCACATGTCAAGACTGTAACATGCCCACATGTCAAGACTGTAACATGCCCACATGTCAAGACTGTAACATGCCAACATGTCCTGGCTGTAACATGCCCACATGTCGTGGCTGTAACATGCCAACATTTTGTGGCTATAACATGCCACCATGTCATGGCTGTAACATGCCAACATGTTATGGCTGTAACATGCCACCATGTCGTGGCTGTAACATGCCCACATGTAATGGCTGTAACATGCCCACATGTCATGGCTGTAACATGCCCACATGTCAAGACTGTAACATGCCCACATGTCATGGCTGTAACATGACCACATCTCAAGACTGTAATATGCCCACATGTCTAGACTGTAACATGCCCACATGTCATGGCTGTAACATGCCCACATGTCATGGCTTTAATATGCCCACATGTCAAGACTGTAACATGCCCACATGTCATGGCTGTAACATTCCCACATGTCATGGCTGTAACATTCCCACATGTCATGACTGTAACATGCCCATATGTCATGGCTGTAACATGCCCACATGTCATGGCTATAACATGCCAACATGTCCTGGCTGTAACATGCCCACATGTCATGGCTGTAACATGCCCATATGTCATGGCTGTAACATGCCCATATGTCATGGCAGTAACATGCTCACATGTCATGGCTGTAACATGCCCACGTCATGGCTGTAACAAGCCAACATGTCATGGCTGTAACATGCCCACATGTCATGGCTGTAACATGCTCACATGTAATGGCTGTAACATGCCCACATGTCAAGACTGTAACATGCCCACATGTAATGGCTGTAACATGTCCACATGTAATGGCTGTAACATGCCCACATGTCAAGACTGTAACATGCCAACATGTCATGGCTGTAACATGCCCACATGTCATACTTGTAATATGCCCACATGTCAAGGCTGTAACATGCCAACATGTCGAGACTGTAACATGCAACATGTCATGACTGTTACATGTCATGGCTGTCACATGCCAAATTGTCACATTTGTAACATGCCAAAATGTCATGTATTTAACATGCAACATGTCATGGCTGTCAATACACTACCATGTTACAGCCATGACATGTTAGCATGTTAACGGCCTCACTCTATCCGTGGGCAGCAGCAGGTCTGTCTCTGGATGTCAGAACCCCTGCTGGTTCACGTAAACGCGTCAGTCGTTCACGTGAACAACCCGTCAGTCGTTCATGTACACGCCTCAGTCGCTCACTAAAAAACAGGATTTGATCTCCTGCTGGTTTTGTATGTTTGTGCTCCTAAAAGCAAATCCAGTCTGTTATCGTGATGGTAGGTCCATTTGAACAGTGAGGGAGAGAAAATTAAGGAATTGAAGTTAAAGATTTTTTTATAAATGCATTTTCATTTCATTGAGGTAAAGAAGTGTTTAAGTTAATACTTGGTGGTAAAACCCGTATTAGCAGCACAGAGATCAGATAGTTGAGCAGGTTTCAGCGCATAAAGAACTCCATAAAGAAAAAGGACTTCTAAAAGATTCAGTTTCGTTGGCTGTTGCTTAGCAACCCTCCATAGGGTTTCTATAGGAGTGAGCGTACCGACTGGCTGGACCGCCATGACGCCGATAGTTTTCTCAGTTTCTCCTCTGGTCTCAGACTGTTGCAAAAACCCCATAGCAGTGAACCTGCAGCCCCCTCCCTGATCTGTGGCTGATCTCTTGTGCAGATGTCCGAGATGGAAATTTCCAGGGCGGTGGCAGAACGCAGTCTGAGGGAACACCTGGGGAACGTGGGGAAGGCCCTGGTGGCGCTGACTGACTGACCGCCAAACCCCGCCCATCACTGTCATCTCCCGGTTCAATAAAGTTTTCATCTGCTTGTTTATAAAAGTGTTAGCGAGTCCTTTATTCAGACACAAAGTTAATTTACAAAAGCTTCGGGGGCACACCCCCCCAGGAACAATGGTACAGTCCCTCTTAAAGCGTGCATGTGCAGCTAAGTCTTCCTCTTCTTGGTGGTGGGCCGGTCAAACACGTCCCTCACCCCCGCCGCCTTCTGTTTGAAGAACTTGCTGTTCTGGGTGCTCTCCTGGGCCCAGGCCGAGTCGAAGGACGTGGTGTCCTGGTCCACCAGGTGGGTGTACTTAGTACGTCCGGACCGACCAAAGTTTTTCACCTGCAGGGGGGTTAGCAGAAGGGTTCAGCTGCAGTTCAGACCGTCTAAGACACAGGTCAGCAGGTGAGAGCAGCGTACCTGCATGACTTTGGGCAGGATGGTTTTGTTGAAGTGATCCTCCAGGGTGGGGGCGCTGAAGTCTCTTTTGTAGACGTCCTCCTCCTCATCCTGGAATGGAGCCGCTGATTAGTAACACGCCAGTTTGATCTGAACAGCAGTCCTCTCCTCTCTCCCTAATGATCTGATTTGTCCCTCTGTGTAAACCTGTTCCTGTGGTTTCATGTTTCAATGGAAACGTTTGGGACAAACGGAGGATCAACCATGACCACTTTACTGCTGATGGACATTTCTGCAGGTGACCACCGTGGATCTGATTACTCAGGTGTTTCTGAACCTCAAACCTGTAGCACATGGCTCAGCACTGACACCTGCTGGACACTTTGAGAGTGCAGCTTCACGACTACTGTCTCCATCCGAAGCACGTCACTACTGCAGGAGTACAGGGGGGGCGGCTCCTCATGGTCTGAGCTGAGAGGACTTCTACAGACGCTGCACTCGGCTGTTTCCATGACGTGAATAGTGATGCCATATTGGAAAGGGCGGGAAAGTATGACACATGGCTGAGCAGATCCAGTAAAATCTCTGCAGAAAACCCAGCATACATCGATGCTCACTAGATTGGCGAATGTAGACCACAATGCATTGCGTTTGAAAATAACGTCTTTAAATGTATTTTTAAATAAATCATTTTTGCATCATCAGAACACAGTGGATTCATGATTAGTCATCGTAAAATCCTCCCATTGATTAGAGTTACACTTTGTGAATTCGCTGACATAATTGCCGTTTAAAAAAGACAAATGGTGAGCGTGGCGTCGGCATTGTTTTTCCAAGACGGTGTTTTAGTAGTTATGGAGAAGGGAGGGAATGTGGACACAGCTGAAGATTCAGACACCAGAGAACACACTGAGCGTCCTCTGCAGGGCACTAAGCAGTGAAAATTCAGACAACCTGAGACTGATGCAGGAAAATGTTACCAAAGTTTCTGCACTGCCCCTATAGGGATAGGCTCCAGCAGCCCACAGGGACTAAACGGGTCTAGAACATGAAGGGATCAGGGACTAAACCCGTCATGGAGCTCAAAGGACAGAGCTGCTCTCAGTGACAGCAGGATCATCCGTGTGACGGCTGTCGGGGTGGGTGTGGCCTGAACAGACGACGGTGCTTACCATGAAGAAGGCTCCTCTGTGGTAGTACTTCTGCAGGAACTTGTACTTTCCTTTAGAGGCCTTGTTGGTTACCACCTTGCCGCTGTTCCGCAGCTCCGCCCGGCGCTCCTCCTCCGTCAGGCTGTGGAATCTCTCGATTTCAGCCTTCTCCTTTTCCATGCTGGAAACAAGACAGAGGATGTGGTTCAGAAAGCTCCCGCCCCAGGATTCCTCTCCCCCCTGACAGGTTACTCACTTCTCTCGAGCCTCTCGGTCTCTCTTGATGCGCTTCAGCTCTCGGACCTTCCAAGCTTCATACTCTTCCTCTTCGTTCTCTCCATCTGTGTCCAGAGCGTCCAGAGCAGCCAGGGTGCGGCGGTTTTCTTCAAACTCCTTCTTCGCCTCCTCTTCCACGATCTTGAGGGTGTAGCGACGGCGCTCCTCCGCCTGCCTCTTGGCTTCCACCTCCAGCTCCTTCTGCCTCTGCTCCTCGGCTTCCCGCTCAGCCACTGTGACTCTGTCCTTCCTTCGGGCAGAAAAGTCCCTGCATGAGCTCTTCGTCACCCCACTACCACCTTCAGCCTCACAAAGGAGCGTCTTTTCACACAAACCCGTTTCCTCGCAGACACAAAGCTTTTCAAAGAAGCAGAAGTCTTCACCCTGAGTAAAAATCTCCCTTTTTCAACCTTTTTTCAGCCAAGGCGCACTTTATCCTGGACAAAACTCCCACTTCACACCAGCATCCAAAAATGAAAAAGGAGAAACTCATAGTCTGTATTGATGGACAGTTCCTCCATGATCTCACAGGCATGTTTGTGATGATTGTGGCAGAAAAAGCTGGAAGTTACAGCTGTTTTTTCTAAAAGTTCTAATAAATGTTAAGTTAGTTTTCAGTAATAATTTTTAACTAAATAATTTGACATTTTACTCTAGTAGTTGTTTTTCCCTCCAGTTTATTAACATGTAATTTTATGTAACCTCACAAAAAAACAATATTTTCTTTTGTCTTAATCAAAGATGAAGTCTTTGAAAACTTTAACAAAAATGTTTTCTTTTCTTTTTAGAAGATTAGATTGTTTCAGTTTAGTTTCATTGTGTCTGTTTCACCTTCATCCTGTTTCTTAAATGTTCTTACTTCTTCTTAAGTTTAACATCTAAAATAATCCAGACGTTCTTAGAAAAGTGTTTCAGTCAGAAAGATGACTTGGACCAAACTCTGGGATGTTTGGCTGTTAAGAAACACAAACCTGGAAGGAAAACTAAACTGTTGACCTCTGAAGATTGAAAAACTGTTAAATGTGTGTTCGTTGTGGTTTAAGACGTTTAACAGGAAGACTCATTGTACGCTGAGACGCTGTCACTTTAACCCAATGCATCATGGGAGATGTAGTGATGGCAGACAGACTCTCTTCTCTGAGCTTCATGGTTTTGTTCACTTGTTCCACGGTCTGATACCGGATTCTGTGGAAAGCTACACCGCTAAAGACGAGCTTTAGCTGGTATTTCTGTTGGAACTGAGAGACTTTATGAGCAGAATCAGAACAAGGAAGTGAAGACTTTAACCACTTCTGATTGGTCAGACTGATGACATGTGATTGAGCCTCCAAGAATGATTGGTGGAGACAGTTAAAGGGGCGGGACTTTTCCTAAAACAGCTGAAGCTACGGCTAAATCGCTGTACCGTCATTCTTATCAAAGTGTCTTTAATAGAATCAAATAAACAGAAAAAGTATTTTATGATCTTTTCATATTTTATCAGGGCCTGTTTGGATGAACACAGAGCTGAGATCTTGGAGATGGAAATGTTTTTAGGTCAGAGAATGGGTCATTTCCCGCGGCTCACTGGTTGAAAAACACTGTGCAAAACTAAAAATCTAGACAGAAACATTTTATCAGACAAAAATCTTTTAGGCTGGCATGACTGTTTTTCCCAGAAGTCAAAGTCTTTTGCAGAATTTTGAGGAAAACATTCAAACTTTTGAAGCAGAAACACATTTTTCTGCAGACATGTGGGCTCTTACTTGCGGATAAAGACGGGTTTGAGCCGCGGCTCTGCTTCGTCTTCACTGTCGGTGTATTCTTCATACTCTGACTCCGACTCGGACTCCGCCCCAGACTTCCCCTCCTCCTCCACCTCCATGACCTCCATCTCCTCCGTCTTCCTCTCCAGCGCTCGCTGGCGCATCATCGCTCGTCTCCTCTCTATTTCCTGTGTGCAATCAGAAGCGTGTTTGGATCCGGACGATGCCAAGGAAAACACAGAGACAGAGTCAAAGTCACCTCATCATCCACTTCCTCCTCCTCCTCCTCTTCATCCTCACTGCTCTCCTCATGCCGAGGATGCCATGTGCCTTCGTCGGAGTCCTCGCTGCTCTGCGCCACCACTTCAGGCTCCACTATCTGCCGGTGCCGGGCCAGTCTGTTTCAGAGAGAGGGGGCTGCTGAGCACCAGGGGGCCGGTCGTGTCAGGGGGGTCGGGTCGGGGCGCCGCCTTACCTCTCTTCTACGTCCTCAGAGGTCCGGTTCATCAGACGCTTCAGACGTGGGTCTGAAACGTCCTCTTGCTCCACCTCCACCTCTGGCTCCACCTCCTTTCCCCTCACAAACTGGAAGTCCTCCTCATCCTCATCCGAGGACTCCATGGGTGCATAGTCTGGCCGTTTTCCCGAGACGTACCTCTTCACCTTCACCTTCTCCATGGAGATCTCGCCTGGAGAAAGAGACGTCAGAGTGTGGGTCCGGCACGGGCGTCTGTTCACCGTGGAAGAACTTGGTTTGGGAACTGTACAGTGTTCAAACATGCGGTGCGTCCTGGGCTAGCTTTGACTTTGGTTTGGATTTGGAACAGGTACAGTGGACTTAGCGGACATTTGTGAGCCAACGATTTCACAGCTTTGTGAGAAGTCCCAGATGACTAAAAACCCTTCTACACTGAGGAAACGCGCTGCGTTTGTTGATGCAGACCGAATGCCAAACGTCACATCATGACGAACAATGAGGGCGGTAAGCAACGGTCACAGGTTCAAGCCCCAGAACAGAATAATGAACTGCCCTCTGCAGACGTAAAGCATGTAATACCACAACATGAACCATCTTCTAAAAATGATTAAACACCGCAGAATCAGTGTCCAGTGTCAATCATAGTGTCCTGTGACACAGTGATGCTTTGGAGCACAGAAAGGGAGGATGTGGTGAGAATAAAGACAAAAACACGGATTTCTAAGTTTTCCATTGTTTTCTATCCACAAAACAAAGGCGATCAGCAAGACGCAAAATATTAATGACTTGCTTAATTGTAGGGCTCTTGAGAATTTTTTTGTATTTCTGTGTTCAGAATTAGAAACTGTCGTTTTGTGGTCTCCAACTTTTATCTCTGGACCGTAGAAAGTTCTGGCTTTGGGTACCAACAGAGACTGGGTTCAAACACCTGAAACATCAACGGAAGTCCTCCTAAAGTATTAAATCAACATCCGGTCAGATACTCCTCTTTGCTTCAAGAAGTAAAACATTAATATTATAATAATAATAACAACAACAAAAGGTTTTAAACAACAGTAACGGGGGACGGGTTTGCCTCCTTTGGTCTTAGTTTCTGTTTCAGGTCCAAGATAAACCCAGAACCAGAACCTATTCCGAACTAGTTATTCCGCCTCGAAGGTATCGCAGTACAAATTAATAAAACCCAGAGACCCGAGCCAGGCTAAGCTAGGCTAAGCTAGGCTAGGCTAGGCTAATACAGGCGAATCGTTCACCTTTCTCGTTCCGGACCGGCACGGCCCCCGCCGTGGACTGGATCGGGGGCAGCTTCATGTTGACAGGCTCGTGGGAGGACATGCCTGCCGGGTCAGCGACACGAACCGGGACAACGAAAACCCGTCCGGGAGACAGGAAACTAGCCGAACCGAGCTGCGAGATCGACCTGTTTGTAGACAAGATGCGAGATCTGCCAAACGGAAGTGCATCTTATTTTCCCGGAAGTAGTTTGTTAATTTATAATACACTTCCTTTTATTTATTTATTTATTTATTTATGAGTGAAAAATTGCAAAATACAGAACAAGAAAATGCAACAATTATGCACATATAATGTACAATAAAATTCTGAATACAGAATAAGCGTGTTACATCCTTAAGAAGATTCTAATTATTCTAATTATTAGTAACAATCACAAAAGGGAATAAAAAAAATAAAATAAAACTAAGCAAAGAAAAATAAAATAAAAAAAGAGAAAGAGAAAATGCGAGAGTAAACTTATGTCAGTAGTCCAAAAGATTTACAAATGTCAATTGTTTTTTGAGCTTTTGTATTTTTTGAAGCTGAAATTAAGTTTAAATATTGCTTCAGTTCAAGTTTGAACACAAAGAAATCGGGTTTTTTATTGGAGAATTTGCTTTTGTGAATATGAAATTTAGCCATAAATAATAACATGTTTACACAAAAAAAGCATCACGATTTCTGACATCAAAGCTATGAAAACCAAATAGTACATTTTTATTATAAAGTTTTATATCAGCAGAAATAGAGTTGGTGATAAATTTGTGAATGCTTTTCCAAAATTTGTATGTGAATTCACAAAACCAGAATAAATGAGAGCAGGCTTCAGGTTGGTTCTGGCAGAAAGTACAGCTGGCATTTATGTTTACATTTAGTTAAATAATTCTTTGCTGGATAAAATCTGTGTAGGACTTTAAAAGAGATTTCTTTGACTTTATTTGTTAAGAAGTATTTTTGTGGTAAAGACCAGACTTTTTTCCATTCAATGTTCGAGGTGAAATGAGCCCAATAAAAGGCAGCTGATGGAACAGAAACTAAATGATTTTGAAACAAAGCTCTGATTTTTGAGTTCAACTGTTTAGCGGAGGTGAAGCAGAAACGACCAGAGGGGATTTGAACACATCACGAGGATGAAGAGTCAGAGGATGAGCGCTGTAGAAACCCCTGAATAACATGCAAAGCCCAGACGGGACGGCATCAAACACTACTGCAAATTCTTTGGGGGTCATTGGTATTTTATTCTGCATTGTGAAATCTGAGTAGTTATATAATAATCCTGCTTCTTTGAATAATCGATTGAGGAAAAGTATACCATTATTGAACCAGTTATATAAAAACAGAGTTTTCTTCTTGTAGACAATATTACAGTTATTCCAGATAATACAACTCTGTGGAGAAAGTTATGTTTGCAGATCAGTGTTCAGAGAACCTGTTGTTGAAAATTTGACAGTTTCAAAGGGATTTTTGGAATACTGTAGTTACAGCACAGCAGGAAGTTAAGGCCTCCTAACTTTGAGAATACAAAATGTGGAATAAATCTCCAGATAGATGTGGGGTTATTGAGATATTTCTTAATCCAGATTACTTTGAGTGTATTATGAAGTGCAGTGAAATCAATACAATTTAAACCGCCTTTATCAGAGGTATGTAAAATAACAGATTTTCTGATATAGTGAGTTTTATTTCTCCATAGAAAGTTATATCATATTCTATTAATTGCATTGCAGACTGTGTTATTAACCTGTAGAGATTGAGCCGCATAAGTTAAACGAGAGATTCCTTCTGCTTTTGTAAGCAGAACTCTGCCCTTCAAAGACAAATCTCTTTGCAGCCATTGGTTTAGGGTTTTTTGGGTTTTATCCATTAAAGGAGAGAAATTTGTAGAACATCTGGATTGCATATCTTTAGTGATTTGAATACGAAGGTATGTTACAGATGTTTTTACAGGAATACCTTGGATAGATGTAAGCAAACAGTTTTTAACAGGCAGAATGTCACATTTATTTAAATTAAGGGTAAGTCCTGAAGCTTTAGAAAAGGACTGGATAATATCAATCGCCACAGCTACTTGTGAAGCGTCTCGGAGAAAGAGAGCAGTGTCATCTGCTAGTTGACTTATGAATATTTCCCTTTTAGCCACAATTAAACCTTTTAATGGGCTGAGTTTGATATGTAGGTTGAGGAGTTGAACAGAAAGAAGAAACAGATAGACTGACAAGGGGCATCCCTGCCTTACCCCACGTTTTAAGAAGAATCTAGAAGTTCCACTGGCGAGTTTTATAGAACTATTACTATTGACATATAAAGTTTGAACGGCATTGCAGAAGAATTGACCAAAACCAAATTTAATTAAAGCAGCAATAATAAAATTGTGTTCCAAAGAATCAAAGGCTTTATAAAAGTCCAGAAAAAGAATGAGACTGTCATCCTGCACGAGTTCTGAGTAATCTAGTATGTCTAAAATTAATCTAATATTGTTTGAGATATGACGATTCTGCATAAATCCAGACTGATCTTCATTAATAATTGTATCTAAGACTGGCTTTATTCTATTTGCAAGAATCAAAGCCAATATCTTATAATCACAATTCAATAAGGTGATTGGTCGCCAGTTATCTAAGGAGAGAGGATCTTTTCTCGGTTTAGGGATCAATGTAGATATGATAGACAACTTTATTTATCCATTTGGGAGGTTCCTGAACGTAATCAGTCCTTGAGATAACGTGGGAGGGAGTACACCCTTGTTAATGCTTTCTTCAAAAACTTTCAATAAAAATGGGGCTAAGTTGTCAGAAAACTGTTTATAGAACTCGGCAGTAAGGCCGTCTGTTCCAGGAGATTTATTTATTTTCAGATATTTTATAGCATCTGTAACCTCATTCAAAGAGATGACCTCATCACAACAGACTCTGTCCGCTTCACTCACTGGAGTAATATTATTGACAGTGTTAAGAAAGGTAAGGGCAGATGTTGAACAATAGTTGGAAGAATAAAGTTTACTATAAAAATCAGAACAATATTTTGCTATGGTACTTCTATCATCAGAAATGACCCCATTAATATTTAATTGTGAAATAGAATTGATATTGGACTTGTATTTCTGTAGCCTGAAAAAATAGGCAGAGTTCTGCTCTCCTATCCACCTTCTCCTAGATCTGATAAACGCTCCTGCTTTGCGTTTATAAATGTCATCTAACTTGTGTTGTAAGTCTATTAAAGCTGTTTTATCCGTTTCATCCAGGACATCTGTTGGCTTAGATGTAAGAAGAGCAATCTTCTGTATTACATCTGTCTCATCAGCTCTTCTGTTTTTTGTTAAGTCAGAGTAATATTTTCTAAAGAATTTACCAAGTTCGTATTTTAAAAGTTCCCAATTGTTACAGAATGAGTGTTCAGCTAGTGCTTTGTTCCAATAAAGTTTAATCAAGCGATGAGTTTCAGAAATCACCTCCAGGTGCTCAAGGATAGTGCTGTTTAACTTCCAAAATGAAGCTTTAGTGCCAGAGGAGCTCGACAAAGGGACAGATAGATGAATTGTTCCAGCTGAATGGAAATTTGCGATGGTGGGCCCCTCATTTAAAGGTGGTGACTGCTCTGACCTGAATAGTTACAGGCCAATATCCATTTTACCCTGTGTTTTCCAGGTTCTGGAGAGTCATGTTAATAAACAGCAGACTCACCATCTTCTTAAAATTCATAAAATATTATCTCCAGTACTGGCTTCCATTCTGGTCATGGTTGTATCACTGCAGTGATAAAAGTACTTGATGATATTGGCTCTGCTTTGTGCTCCAAACAGTATTGTGCTGCAGTATTCATTGATCTAGCTAAAGCTTTTGATTCAGTAAACCATTCTATTTTATTGAACAGACTTGACAACATTGGCATTTCCAATCAGTCTCTAATATGGTGTACTAACTATTTGTCTGACAGAATGCAACAGGTAAATATATATATATATACATTTTTATATTCTCAGCCTCTCTGTGTCTTTAGTGTTTTATATATTTATTAAGTTTTCAGTTTTAAAACATAATACAAACAAATTCAAAACCCAGTCCCCCACCCCCCGCTGCTGTCAGTGACATATACACCAATATCAATTTTTGTAAAGAAAATATAAGGAAATAAAATGGTACAAGTTATAAGCAGAGAGAAACATGAATATATAAAATCAGTCACAGTATAGGTGAAATAGCATATATGTAAAAAAAACAATAAGTAAAGTGCAAATATATCAATACACATGTAAAGAAAAGAAAGAACAAAAAAGAGAGAAAAAAAGGGGCATCATTCTATCACACTTGTAGATGTAGACTAAAAATGTTGAGAAATGGTCTTCATACCTTATAAAATTTATGCTCTGATCGTCTCACGGTAAATCTTATTTTTTCAAGTTTAAGATGGTAAAGCACATCTTGAATCCAATGTGATGAAGTGGGTGGGGCAGCATCCTTCCACTTAAGAAGAATGAGGCGTCGAGCTAGTAAAGTTAAAAAAGTAATGATCCTCTGACCACCTGCAGGCATTGTGGGAGCCCCTCTGTTTATTCCAAACAGAAATACAAGTGGGTTCAAAGTCAGTTTGACTCCCAACATGCAGCTTAGTGGCTCACAGATATTTCCCCAAAAGCACTGTATTTTGGGGCAGTACCAAAAATTGTGGATTAGTGTGGCCTCTGCTGATTTGCATCTGTTACACAGTGGATCAATTTGTGGATACATTTGAGCTAATCTGGCTTCACAGAGGTGAGCACGATGCACAACCTTAAACTGCAGTAGACAGTGTTTTGCACACATTGAAGATGAGTTGATGTTCCTCACAATATTTTCCCAGTCTTTTTCACCAATGGTTTCATCAAGATCCTGCTCCCAAGATGTTTTAATGGTTAGCATTGAAGAAGACTCTACGGCTGAGATCATGCTAAGCAATTTAGATATGGATTTCTTCCGGGTGGGTTTGAAGATCAAAATGTTATCCAGAGTGTTTTGAGGAGGTTTAATAGGGAACCCTGTGATGGAGGTCATGATGAGATGACGCACCTGTAAGTATCTAAAAAAATCGGAGCTAGGAACATTATATTTGTCGACCAGTTGCTGAAAAGAGGCAAATTGATTATCAGAAAATAAGTCGTTAAAGGTCTTCAAACCTTGTCGCCGCCACCTCTGAAATGCAGCATCCAACAATGAAGGTTGGAAAAATGTATTGGATGCTATCGGAACTTGCAGGCTCATCCCTAAGTAACCAGAATGTTTTCTGAATTGATGGGAGATTTTAATCGAGTTATGTATTACAGGATTATCAATAGTCAAAGGTTTAACCAGGGGAAGTGTTGCACCAACGACCGATGGTAACAGACCAGGCCCAGCAGAAAGTTTCTCCATATCCACCTACGGCGGTCCAACATCATTAGAGTAATGTGCCCAGTATGTGACACAACACAGATTAGCAGCCCAATAATAATGGAGTAGATTTGGAGGTGAGAACCCACCATGCTGTTTTGCTTTCTGCAGATGTTCCTTACGCAGCCGTGGTTTTTTGCCTTCCGTATAAACTCTGATATAATAGAGTCAAGTTTTTTAAAGTAACTATTTGGGATATATACGGGGATGCTCTGAAATAGATAAGAAATCTGGGTAGTACAGACATCTTAACCACGTTCACTCTCCCAACTAGCGAGAGGTAAAGGGGAGACCATTTAGCCAGGTCCTGTTGTATTGTCACCTGCAGTTTCCCAAAGTTTTCTTTAAACAAATCACAGGGTTTTTGTGTTACAGTTATTCCTAAATAAACAAAGCTAGCTCTTGTTATCTTAAATGGGAGAGTAATTTCCTTCATGGCTGAATCAGATATGTTAAGTGGCAATAACTCACTTTTCTGCAGATTTATTTTGTAACCGGAAATATTTTCAAACTTACCAAGAAGTTCTAAAATATGAGGGATAGTGTCTTTAGCCTTAGATATAAACAGCAGGAGGTCATCCGCATAAAGATAGATAGATAGATAGATAGATAGATAGATAGATAGATAGATAGATAGATAGATAGATAGATGATAGATAGATAGATAGATAGATAGATAGATAGATAGATAGATAGATAGATAGATAGATAGATAGATAGATAGATAGATAGATAGATAGATAGATAGATAGATAGATAGATAGATAGATAGATAGACAACTTTATTTATCCATTTGGGAGGTTCCCGCATGGAAATTGACATCTCCATCGCATACAGCACTGGTTGACATACATATAGTAAAGAGGAAAAAGCAGCACAGTGACTAGAAAAATTCCAAACAGTATATACAAAAAAAGGTCATTCAGGCCCTTTCCCTTTCCTTTTCCGTCTTCCTCCCCCCTCCTAAGTGGAGGTTAAAGAGTTTGATGGCCCGGGGGACAAAGGAGTTCCTCAGTCTATTAGTCCTGCACCTTGGGAGGAGCAGCCTCTTGCTGAAGGTGCTTCTCTGGCTACTGATGGTCGTGTGCAGAGGGTGGGTGGTATTGTCCAGGATACCTGTCAGTTTTTTCAGTGTCCTTCTCTCTGCCACAGTAGCCAGAGGGTCCAGCCTTGTGCCAACCACAGAGCCAGCCCGCCTGATCAGCTTCTCCAGCCTGGAGAAGTCTGTCTTTGAGGTGCTCCCCCCCCCAGCACACCACAGCGTAGGTTATTACACTGGCGACCACAGACTGATAAAAGATCCCCAGGAGCTTCTTGCAGATGTTGAAGGATCTTAACCTCCTCAAGAAGTACATCCTGCTCTGGGCCTTCTTGTACAGCTGCCCCGTGTTGCTCGTCCAGTCCAGCTTGTTGTCCAGCCACAGCCCAAGATATTTATAGGTCTGCACGACCTCCACCTCCTCCACTCCTATCAGAACTGGTCTGGGGTTGGGTCTGTCCCTCCCAAAGTCGACGACCAGTTCCTTAGTCTTGGAGGTGTTGAGCTGTAAGTTGTTTTTGTGGCTCCAGACAACATAATTATCCACCAGGCTCCTGTACTCCTCCTCCTCGTCGCCACTGATACACCCCACGATGGCTGTGTCATCTGCGAACTTCTGGATGTGACACGTGTCCGAGTTGTAGCAGAAGTCCGCGGTGTACAGGGTGAAGAGGAAAGGGGAAAGTACAGTCCCCTGTGGAGCTCCCACGTTGCTGACCACAGTGTCAGATGTGATGTCCTTCAGCCTGACGTACTGTGGTCTGTCAGTGAGGTAGCTGGAAATCCAAGCAACCAGGCACGGGTCCACTCGCATACTGGAGAGTTTTTCCTGGAGTACAAGGGGCTGGATGGTGTTGAAGGCACTGGAAAAGTCCAGGAAAGTAATCCTCACAGTGCCTTTTCCCTTGTCCAGATGCGAGTGTGCTCTGTGTAGGAGGAAGAGGATGGCATCCTCTACTCCAACCTCTGCCTGGTAGGCGAACTGTAGGGGGTCCTCAGCGTGCAGCACCTGGGGTCTGAGGAGCTTGAGGAAGAGCCGCTCCAACATCTTCATCAGATGTGATGTGAGTGCCACTGGTCGGAAGTCATTCAGCTCGCTGGGCCGGTTCTTCTTGGGGACCGGAACGATGCATGAAGTCTTCCAGAGGGTGGGCACTCTCCCGAGTTGGAGGCTCAGGTTGAAGATGCGTTGTAACGGCTCCCCGAGTTCAGCGGCGCAGGTCTTCAGAAGCCGTGGGCACACCATATCGGGTCCTGCTGCCTTCCTGGGCCGGAGCTTCCTCAGCTCCCCCCTCACTTGGTCAGCCGTGAAACAGGGGAAGGGCTGTGAGGAGGGTAGATGGGTTGGGGGGCTGTTCAGCTCCCGTGGAGGAGGAGAAGGTGCAGGTTGGGGGGTGTAGTGCAGGAGAGGTGAGAGTGGGAGGGTGTGAAGAAGTGGTGGCTGCGGCAGCTGGTGGGGGGGAGAGGAGGGTGGGCTGCTGGTGACTGTGGTGACTGCTGGTGATGAAGATATGTCGGGGGGAGGGCAGGCTACAGTGACGGTGGGGAGTGGAGTGTTCTCACTGAACCTATTGAAAAACATGTTCAGGTCGTTGGCTCGCTCTACACTCCCCCCCTCTGTGCTGGTCCTGGCTTTGTGTCCAGTGATGGTCCTGACACCTTCCCAGACGTCCCTCATGTTGTTCTCCCTCAGCTTCTGCTCCACTTTCTTCCTGTAGCAGTCCTTTGCTTCCCTCAGGCAGCGTTTCACCTCCCTCTGTGCTGTTTTCATCTCCTCCTTGTCCTTAGTCCTGAAGGCCTTCTTCTTCCGGTTGAGGACAGCCTTGACTTCCTGTGTTACCCATGGTTTGTTATTTGGGTAACACCGAACAGTCTTGGTGGGGGCGACCACATCTGCACAGAAGTTAAGATAGTCTGTGATGCAGTGCGTCATCCCCTCGATGTCCTCGTCATGTTCACCCAGCAGCACATCCCAGTCCGTGGCGTTGTAGCAGTCTCTCAGTGCCTCCTCTGCTTCAGGAGTCCACCTCCTGATGGAACGAGTGGAGACAGCCTGCCTTTGGACCAGGGGTGTGTATTGGGGCTGTATGTACACCAGGTTGTGGTCTGACTTTCCCAGTGGGGGCAGGGCGGTGACTCTGTATGCCTCCTTCACATTGGTATACAGTAAATCTATTAATAATAATAATAATAATAATGAATTTTATTTATATGGCGCCTTTCTAGACACCCAAGGTCGCCTTATAGATAGAAACAATAAAATACAGTTAAAAGAAAGACACATTAGTTAAAAACATACAAAACAATGGAATCATAAAATTAACTAGGGTGGGTATGCTTTTCTGAAGAGGTGGGTTTTCAGATTTTTAGCAAACTGTGTGAGTGAATTCATGTTCCGCAGACCTGGGGGCAGTGAGTTCCAGAGCTGGGGGGCAGAGCGGCTGAATGCTCTGCCCCCCATAGTGACGAGCCGAGCGGTGGGTGTAGCAAGCTGGAGTGAAGAGGCAGACCTAAGGGAGCGGGTGGGAATGGCAACATGGATAAGGTCAGACAGATATGGGGGGGCGAGGTTATGGAGGGGTTTGTAGGTCAAGATAAGGATTTTATAGTTAATCCGGAAAGACACTGGTAGCCAGTGGAGTTTTTGTAGAACAGGTGTGATATGCATAGTTGAGGGGGTTTGTGTTATGATCCGGGCAGCAGAATTTTGTAGCAGTTGTAGTTTGTGAATGGTTTTGTAAGGGAGTCCGGATAAAAGGGAGTTGCAGTAGTCCAGACGAGAGGTGATGAGACTGTGGACTAGAATGGCCGTGGAGTGAGGACTGAGAGAGGGGCGGAGACGGCGGATGTTTCGGAGGTGGAAATAGGCCGTCCGGGTGATGCTATTTATGTGGGCAGTAAAGGAGAGAGTGCTGTCAAGGATGACACCCAGACTCTTAACTTGTGGGGAAGGGAAGGATGGAGCAGTTATCGAAGGAAATGGAGAAGTTAGGGAGTTTATTTAGGGTGGTCTTTGTTCCTACGATGAGGAGTTCAGTTTTGTTACTATTTAATTTAAGGAAGTTTGCAGTGAACCAGGATTTTATTTCAAGAAGGCATTTGGAGAGGGAGGCAGGTGGGAGAGTGGAGTCAGGTTTGGAGGAGAGGTAGAGCTGGGTATCATCTGCATAACAGTGAAAGTGGATGTTGTGTTTACGGAAAATATAACCAAGGGGAAGAAGGTAAATGATGAATAGCAGGGGCCCTAGGACAGAACCTTGGGGCACACCTGTGGTAACTGAACTGTGGGAGAGGTGAATGACTTTAATTGTATGAATTGCGTGCGGCCTGAAAGGTAGGACTGGAACCAGCTGAGGGGTAGGTCAGTGATGCCAATGGTTGAAAGTCTTTCCAGAAGGATGGGGTGTGAGATTGTATCAAAAGCAGCAGTCAGATCAAGTAGAAGGAGGATGGAGGCTAAACCAGAGTCAGCGGCGAGTAGAAGGTCATTAGTAATTTTAAGGAGGGCTGTTTCTGTATTGTGAAATTGACGGAAGCCAGACTGGAGTTGTTCATATAAATTATTGGAAGAGAGGTGGGTTTGAAGTTGAGAGGTGACAGTTTTTTCAAGGATTTTTGCAATGAGTGGAGCATTAGAGATTGGGCGGTAGTTATTGAGATTGGTGGGATCAGAACCTGTTTTTTTCAGTATGGGGGTGACAGCTGCGGTTTTGAGAACAGGAGGAACAGTTCCAGTCTTAAGGAAGGCGTGAATGATGCTAGTAATGAGGGGCGATAAAGAGGGGAGAGTAGCCTTGACCAAAGCAGTGGGAATTGGGTCAAGTTGGCAGGAGTTGGTTTTGGATTTGTTAATGAGTTCGGTGATTTGCTCAACTGATGGAAGATTAAATGATGAGAATGGCTGATGTGGGGAGAGAAGAGCTGGTGCCGTTACATTTTGACTTGAGTTGGATTGAAGTTGCTGGTGAATGTCATGGATTTTTGAAGAGAAATAAGACGCTAGGGTGTTACAGAAATCAGAGGAGTACAAATGAGGAGGAAGTGAATTTTGGCAGGTGGTTGTACGTGAGAGGATAGAAAATAGGACCTTTGAGTTGCCATTAGCGGAATTTATCAAACCAGAGAAATATTCTGTTTTGGTCTTGGAGATGGAGTCTTTGTATTGGATGATATGGTTATAATACATGTCTTTATGAATAGTGAGCCCAGTTTTCTTGTAGAGTCGTTCTAGTTGGCGACCTTTAGCTTTGAGTTGTCTGAGGATTGGAGTAAACCAGGGTGCAGAGATGTTGAATGAGATAGACCTTGTTTTGAGCGGGGCGAGAATGTCTAGAAAATGATGGAGGTTATAATTGTAGTGGGAGATAAGTTCCTCGGGAGGGGAGGCACTATCAGGACTGGGCATGCTATGGATGAGTGAGGATAAATTGTCCAGGTTAATGTCCGTAATTTTACGTAAGCTAATGGTGCGTGGAAGATTGGATTTAGAAACAGAGAGGTTGACATGAAAAGATAACAGCATATGATCAGAATACGGGAGGGGGTCTGGTTTACAGTCCGCAGGTGTAACACCCGAGCAGCAAACGAGGTCCAATACATGACCCTTAATATGGGTGGGAAAGTTAACATGTTGATTGAGACTGAAGCTGTCCAGACAGGAAA
Source organism: Oryzias latipes (assembly GCF_053564925.1). Classification (NCBI taxonomy): domain Eukaryota; kingdom Metazoa; phylum Chordata; class Actinopteri; order Beloniformes; family Adrianichthyidae; genus Oryzias; species Oryzias latipes. The sequence continues at coordinate 365,503 of NC_136239.1, forward strand.
CAAAGTCTTTGGTGAGGGAGTTGGTGTCACTGTCCATGTGAATATTAAAATCCCCTAAAATTATTATTCTCGGTGAAAGAGTGGAAAGGAGAGTTAAAAGAGCAGAAAAGTCAGTAATAAAATTTTTGACTGATCTTGGGGGTCTGTAAAATGCAGCGACAATAGTTGGAACAGGGCCAGAGAGTTGACATACACTTGCCTCAAATGTCTCATAGGCAGGGACAGTCACAGGCGTTATCCTCCAACTCTCGCGATAGATCATCGCGAGCCCCCCTCCGCGGCCGGAGCCACGTGGTTGCGCGATGTAAACAAACCCCGGAGGGGTAGCATCATTCAGTGAGGTGAAGTCATTTGGCTGCTGCCATGTTTCTGTTAGGCACATAAAATCCAACTTGTGGTCGAGTAGGAGATCTTGGATGAGATGACCCTTGCTCGTGAGAGAGCGGATGTTCAGAAGACCAAAGTTGGCGGAGAGTTTGGCGGCCGGATCGTTAGGTGACCGAGGCAGACGAGTCAGGAAGCTTTGATTAGCGCGACGACCAAAGTTTCTCGGCGGACAGCGACTGGCGGACCAAAATGACCTGATGGTGTTGGAGTTGGAGTTCTCATCACGGATCATCCGACGCGAGCCGCGGTGAATGTATCTCCGATGAGGCTGGAATAGGATGTCCTGGTGCTGGAGCAGCGCTGGTGGAGGTGAATCGAGTGGAGAAGAGCGAAGCTTGGCAAAGTCAGCGACAGAGTATTGGAGCAGGGCTGTCAGTGGATGCTTGAGAAATGACAGGATGATCCAGGCGACTAGAATCCAAACACAGTTGATCCACATTGCGGCAGCCTTGGGAGTGAGCAGCAGGTAAGCTAGCTCTCACACACTGCGTGTATGGTGATCAGAGCTCAAACGTTAACGTACACTGATCCAGGTGACAAACTGCAGATAGCTGCGAGAAGGTGATGAGTGAGGAAAAGTCACATTAATAGCAAAAGACATAGTCCACAGGGGCAAGTAGAGCCTTAAAGTGGCATAGAGTCCAGGGAGCAGCGGCAGCCAAAACGCGCCAGCGTTCACTCAACCGGAAGTCCAATGATAAGCCTATTGTCCTGTTCTTCCTGGTTGGACAGTTTACAACCTGGTGAAAGGTAGCCAGGATGGAGTCCAGGGTGACATGATTAAAGTCTCCCGAAATTATTATGAAGGCCTCAGAATGTTGTGCCTGCAGCCGTGCTGTGATGCTGTGTATTTTCTTGCAAGCAGCGGCTGCGTCCGCCCTCGGAGGGATGTACACACAGATGGAGATCACGTGACTGAACTCCCTGGGCAGATAATATGGCCGCAGACTAACGGCTAGCAGTTCCAGATTAGGACAACAACACACTGCCTTGACTGTGACATGGCCAGGGTTGCACCAACGGCTGTTGATGTAGATGATCAGTCCCCCACCTTTGCTTTTCCCACACGCCTTCGTGTCTCTGTCGGCTCTTACAGCTGTAAATCCCCGCAGGTCCACGTTAGCGTCCGGTACGCTATCGGTTAGCCATGTCTCCGTCAGAATGAGCAAGCTGCACTCACGGTAAATCCGCTGGTTCTCCAGAGCGGACAGCTCGTCCATCTTATTCGGCAGTGAGTTGACGTTTCCCATAATCACGGAGGGAAGCGATGGTTTATATCGCCTCCGATTGTCCGCTAGCCTAGCCTTTAGCTTAGCCCCGGCTTTGCAGCCCCGGTATCTCCTCCGCAATTCCACTGGGATGTCGTGCCTCACTCCGTGCGTACTCTTCCTGAGAGCCAGCAAAACTTCTCTAGAATAAACGAGAGAGCTGGGTCTAATGTGAAAAAGGTCCGTATCCATAGGATACCTATCAGTAAAACGTAGGATAAGAAAAAGAAAGAAAACAAAGAAAGGATTGAAGAAAGAGAAACAGTGCTGCGGAGCGCCTGGAGTGGCTGCCGTCTCTTACAGCGCCAAGACCGTTTTAAAGGGCTAACCTATGTTCTGTACCCCATCTTGAAATGCCACGAATGTCATTATTTTTCCTTATTGTTATTGCTAAGGGCTCGATGGCTAACACAAAAAGTAGTGGGCTGAAGGGGCAGCCCTGTCGGGTACCATGGTGTAAACTAAACGGTTTGGAGTAGGTGTCATTAATGAGTACTGTAGCACAGGGACAGGCATACAAAAGCTTGACCCATGATAGAAAGGATCCCCCGACCCCAAATTTGTTTAGAGTCTCAAATACATATTCCCATTCAATCCTATCCAAGGCTTTCTCAGCATCCATGGAAAGAAGACATTCAGATTCTGTCACCCTAGGGGTGTATAAAACATTGAGTTGCCATCTAATACTAAAAAATGACCGACCGTCCTTAACAAAACCAGATTGGTCATTAGAGACAAGACTAGGCAGGACAGTTTCGAGCCGACAGGCAAGGACTTTAGCCAGGATTTTATAGTCAGTGTTCAAGAGTGAAATTGGCCTGTAAGAACCGCACTCTAGTAGGTTTTTATCCTTTTTAGGGAGTAAAGTAATACTTGCTTGGATCAAACTATTAGGAAGAGTACCTTTGCCAAGAGAGTCTGCATACATTGTGGTCATCAAAGGGGCCAGTTTTTCAGCAAAAGCGGAATAAAACTCACTTGGCAGACCATCGGGGCCTGGTGCTTTGTGTGGATGTAAAGCCCTAAATGCTTTCAAGACCTCCTGCTGTTATATAGGTGCATTCAACCTTGACAATTCCTCTGGTCTCAAGGTGGGTATTGGTAGGTCTCTAAAAAATCAGAAAGAAGTTTAGAGTTGCACATATTATCAGAGCTATATAATTTGTAGTAATAAGATTGGAAAGCATCCTTTATTTCCTGCTGGTCAGTCAACACTGTGCCATCTGGTGCAGCAACCCCATGAATAACTTGCTTGGCCCTCGCACTTTTCAGTTGTCTCGCCAGTATTTCACCTGCCTTTTCCCCATGTTCGTACATGTTGCTACGAGTTTTCATTAACAAGTATTCAATAGAGTGTGAGGTGAGCATGTCATGTTCGGCACTGAGTGCCAGGCGCTTTTTATATAAATCTTGTGTGGGGTTTTGAGAGTGCCCTTGATCCACATCAGCTATTTGTTTTTCCAGATCTTTCTGCCTTGACACAGAGTCACGTTTCATTTTGGCCGTAAAAGATATCACTTGACCTCTAAGATAAGCCTTAAGAACCTCCCACACAGTTGTAATAGAGACATCAGATGTTAAATTAAATTCCAGGAACAAGGAGATCTGGTCTGAGATGAAATCTACAAATGTTTCGTCACTCAGTAAAAGAGAGTTGAATCTCCAGTGTCTCCTGGGAGAAAAGGAAGCAGGTATATTCAGTTTTAGCACAAGAGGGGCGTGGTCAGATATTACGAATGGCTGATAATGACATAGCTGAATATTTGGAGTCAATTTATTATCTGCAAAGAAATAATCAATCCTGCTGTAAGACTGATGCGCATTTGAAAAAAAAAGAGTATTGCCTGTCTTGTGGGTGTAAAAAACCCCAGATATCCAAAACGTCGTAGGTGGAGAGGAATGATTGAACATAGGCAACAGATTTAGGTATCCAGGTTTCACAGATGACCTGTCCAGCCCAGGGTTCAGGCATAGGTTAAAATCTCCTCCCATAATAAGCAAATGTGAGTTAAGGCATGGTATCTGACCAAAAACCCGTGAGAAAAAGGAAGGATCATTGCAATTGGGAGCATAAATATTGACCAAAATAACACCAAGATTATAAAGTGAGCCAGTAACTATGATGTATCTGCCAGCCAGATCAGCAAGGACAGAGGAGCATGTAAAAGAGATATTTTTTCCTATAAGTATTGCAGTCCCTCTAGCTTTCCCTTGAAAGGATGAGTGAAAAAGCTGCCCCACCCAGCCACATTTCAACCGGTTATGATCCGAGATTTTGAGATGAGTTTCTAGTAGGAAGATAATATCCGCACTCAAATGTTTTAAGTGTGTCAGAGCCTTCTTTCTTTTAATGGGGTGATTTAAGCCCTTTACATTCCAGGTGATAATGTAAAAGGAACCAGCCATTACAACTTGTGTTGCTAGGGAGGAATGAAATGATCACCAGACCATTTATAAAACTTTCAAACTGGAAACATTGACAGCAAACCCCAAACAGCCCCCCTCCAAAAAAAACAAACAAACAAAAAAAAAAGAAAGCAAAACAAAAACAGGTGAAACTAGCTGCAAATGTCTGCAGCACACCTACCTTATCTAGATGCAAACCTTCCATACTAAACCTACCTATCCTACAAATACTTCTATAGTAAATTAAACTATTAAAAAAAATTAAAGTAAAGTTTAAGAAAACAAGGTAAATAAACTTTAAAACAAACACACAGAAACAGCAAGTAAGATATAGACGTCATGTCTTGAAGAGTATCTATGAAATACCCATTGTAAACAATGAACACTTAGCTTGTTGTTAGCAGATTTTAGCGTGAAGCATGGAGCATCAAGCTTAGCTACACGCTAAAGGTTTGGCATTAGAGCAGCTCCATACTTCACCTGAAGTAGACAGTTTAATCTCGTCCAAAGTCTTCCATATACCTTTTAGCCCCGGCCACAGAGTTTAACATGACACGGGTGCCTTCTGGTTTGATGATGTGTAACCGTGCTGGATAGAGCAGAGAGGGCCGTAAGCCTCTCTGATACATGTCCGACATCACAGTTTTATAAACTTTCCTCTGTTCCATCACCTCAGGGCTGTAGTCTTCATATACTTGGAAAGCCATTTCCTGGTATTTCACCTCTCTTTCTATTCCGGCTTCCCGAATCAGCAGCTCCTTTTTTTGGTATCGGTGGAAACATATGATGACAGGCCGCGGTCTCTCTCCGGGGCCCGGTTTGGGAAGTAAGCTGCGATGGGCTCGGTCTAATTCCGGCGGAGTGGGGAAAATTTCTCGGCCTAAGGCGTCCTGAAGTAGCTGCTGAAGGAAAGAGATTCGTCCGTTTTTAAGTTCTTTCCATCCATGCGTGTTCGATAGTCGAGAGTGGTAAAACAAACAAGGATTCAACCGGTTTAAAAATACACAGAGTTTATTTCCCTGACAATAGTTCTAAAGCACAGATTAAAACATTAATGCAGATATCTGGATTCTCAAGTAAAGATCTACTGACGCACAAGTTACATGCGAATTACTCGTAGATTTTCCTAAGAACAATGGAAAACTTTAAAACCAGTCTTTTTAAGATGTGTTTGAATCTCCGCCTTCCGGAAAGATCATGGTCGCTGGTCCTCCGCCCCTGGTCGCTCTGATTCGTCAGCTGATAGCCCGCCTGCTTCCTCTGGCCAATAGCTGACGATTGCCAGCTTCGGATCCGCTCCGCCTCTCGGGGGCCCATTTCACCGGCGCACACAGTCCGATGATCAAGAGAGTCCCCATCTGGTCAGAGTAAATCATTCCTGGACAACTCAAGGTTCCTTTTACCGGTATCCAGAGCAAAGGTCAGCTTCAACCTCCACATGAGAACACGAATCTTCACACTTTCCCAGGGGAAGAATCTTCAACCCAGATGGTACGGATATCGCCCATGGCATATTTATGGCACCTATGAAAAACACCTAAGTTTGCACAAAGAACATCCTATGTCTTCACAGGATGCTGCAACCATAAAGCAAAAAGGAATGTCACACGACCATAAATCTGGATAGTTCAAAATAAGTTCACTTCACACTAAAGATAAAGCTGTAACATAATAAAGAATAAGATATTAAAACATACATTTTCTACGCTGCGAAAAAAACCTGAATGGCTGGGGCCCTTCGATCCCCTCCGGCAGGCCCACCAAGCGTGCGTTGAGACGTCTGTGTCTTCCTTCCACATCCACCAGCTTAGCTTTTAGCTTGTCGTTAGCAGACTTTAGCATGGAGCATGTAGCTTCAAGGCTAGCCACCCGTTGGTCGATTGCATCAGCATTCTCTTCAAGTGAGGTTAGGCGCTCACTGTGGCTGTCCGATTCTTTCTGGAGTCCATCCAGTTTGCTGTTGACTTCGTCAAAAAAAGTTGTTTTCAACTCGGCTACCAGCGTTGCCCTGTGCTCAGTTAGCAATGCTATTATGCCGCCTCTGCTAACAGCTGCTGCCGTTTCCAGCTCCGGGGTTTTGTCGGTCGATTTGGCATATTTTGGTGGCATGATTAGGTCCAATAGGAGCGACAGAGGTTTAGGAGAAAACACTCAATACAAGTTTTTCATAAGAAAAGCCGTTTCTGTGCGTTAATAAGGTGAAGTAATGCGGGATAGGAAAACAACGTCACTACACCATGCTCACCCAACCGGAAGTCCCTCTCTGTGTCTTTAAAGTTGTGCCACAGGGGTCTGATCTTGGCCTTACTCTTTTCTCCATTTATGCCGATGACACTGTTTTGTATGCTTCTGGTCCGTCTCCTGAAATGTCATCAGGTCGAATGTGACTGCTTTCACAACTTGCTGATGGTGAATGAGGGAGATCTGTGTGGGAGGGTGTGGTTACACACAGAGCAGGGAGGCTTTTCTTTTCTTATAGGAAACCAAGGGCAGAGAGAGGACTATTGGAACCAGCGTGTGGAGTTCCTGACGCTGGGACGCAGCCTGCAGGGCAGAGAGAATGTTTGGAGCCAGCGTGTGGAGTCCGTGACAGTCGGGCGTGGCCTGCTGTCAGGGTCGAGAGGCGCGTGGTCCGTGACGCTTGGGCGCGATCTGCAAGGTACAGGCAGGAGGAGAGCTTGGAGCCGGAGGGGCGCAATCCACGACGCGGAGGCGGCAAAGCACCGGCCACAGCCATCACGGGTCTTCATCGGGCCGAAGACCACCAAAACACTCACGTGGAGGGAGACAGGATACCCGCAGGGAGGTCAAACACTGCCGTCTAGAGACGCAGAGGGGTGAACGGGCTTCACCCCTCCTAAAGTTTAGTGTCAGCTTGATTTGATGAACAGCCTGTAGCTCAGCCGCCAGTGGATTTTATTTGGCTTTTATAGGGATTGACTTTTATCCCTTTGTATGATTGTTTTAGTGCTTTTAAAACTATTTGTGGTTTTGTCTTGTTTTTATTGCATGTGTTCTGGTGGCTTGGAGTGCAGGCCGCCTCATGCGAAGAACTTGGGGGTGGGACGAACGTCAAGGTGGACACTTGGACCATAGCGTCAGATGGACAACTCACCACCGTTCTCCTACAGACTCTTGATGCAACGGTTTTAAATGTGTTTTATGTCATCCTGGTTTTTTAGTTTTTTTTTATCTTTCCTGGTTTTAGAGTATTTTGTTAAAAACTTTTACCTGTATTCTTCCTTCGCTTGATTATGATATAATCTATCGACATGCCTGCAAAGGAAGTCTTCAAAAACTGGACACAATTTTTCACTCTGCAATTGGTTTTGTAACTAATGCCCCTTTCCAGGACACACCACTGCCTGCTGTACTCTCAGGTAAATTCTTTGCAGTCCCGTCACAACAGTCACTGCTTGTGTTCATTTACAATAGCTTGCGTGGTCTCTCACCTCCACATCTGAAACAGTTACTAATAATTTAATTGATACTTTATTTATCCCACATTTATTCTTCTCTGCATTTCACCTGCAGTTTGGCCCCTGGGGGAGCCAAACTGCAGGTCTTGCCTAAGGACCCTCACTGAGTGATGTTAATTGCTCGCCATTGATATGGTAATTGACCCAGTACCATTGCTCATTCCCTTCCGGGAATCAAACCCTGGAATCCTGCATGGTAGCCTCTCACCTTACCAACCGAGCTACAATTAGAGTATCCCTCAAGATACAACACTCGTTCTTCACAACTCCTCAAATGGAAAGTTCCAAAACCCCGGTCTTCCTATTCCTTTTGCTGCTCCAAATTATTGGAACTTCTATCAAAACATTCTGCATTTTATTCACTCTCCGTCATGTAAATGTTTTCTTAATCAGTCATTTAATATGTCTAAAACATGTTAGTTGTTTTGTTCCCTCTCCTTTAAGTGTTTTAGCATTTTCAGGCCAACATTGTTAATAAAAAAATTGTTGTTAATGTTTTGCCTGGTGAAATTAAGGTTTCTCTGTAATCCTCGTTTATTACAGTAAAAGATTACATGTTAAAGTAATACATTACTTTGTCACTGCCACACGTTAGATCAGAAAGAGCTTTATTGATTATCTCTGCTGTCCTGTCTCAGAAAAGACCTGGTTGATCCCAGACAGTAGCTCCCCTCCACAGGAGCGGTTCAGTAAATCTTTGAGAGCTTCATTCACATCATTGTTTAAGACTGTGGAGAAGCTGCAGTTCTGGTATCCTCCACCCTCTACGTCCATAGGTACTGCCGCCACAACCTCCTGTAGCCATTGCAGCTCTTTGCCGATGTCTTGTCGCAGCGAATCCAGGTGTTTGTGCCTCTCTTGGTAACGATTACTGACTGCACTGAGGCTGCAGCTGAACGCCTGCATGTCTTCATGCAGGCTCCTCTTTGAGGCCTCCACTTTCCGAAACTCATAGCGAATCTGTGAGAGCTCGTGGCGTATACCTTCACTCTCTTCTTTGTACCAGGCCTCCTTCTCATTGAAGATGGAAACGATGCCATCCACGTCTCCCTGCAGGCAGTCGTGGTTTGCAGCCAGGCTCATGAACAAGCTCTCCATATGCTCGATGTCCTCCATCACCTGGGCAAAGCGCTCAAAGTTCACATATGTGTTGTTGGGGGGCATGCTGGAGTGGGACTTAATGGTGTACTCCTTTAGGCGTTTGGTCTTCAGCTGTCGCCGCTCCCGCTTCTTTGGCTCTGTGACTTTATTTTCTTCTTTCTGTTCATTGAACTGAAGGAGTTAAAAACAGGGCGTTAAATGAGGAACCAGTTTTTTGGTTTATTACTAGAAATGCACAGATTTGAGCTTATTTTGGTCAATTCTGATTATTTTTAACCAGTTTTCTCCGTAAGAATTTGGAATTTCATAGTTGGATAACATGTATATTTACATCACAAAAGACAACTAAAGGCATTGGTTTGTTGGGCAGCACAATATGCTCAAATGACTGAGGGAGTAACTACTAACCCTAACCTTACAGATACTAATGGAGTGTGGTTTTTAAAGAAGATTTTACATTCCAAACAGTTTTTTTAAAAACCACCTATCTGAAAAATTTGAAATGGCTGTCAGCCCAATGTCCTTGTTTGGCGAAGGCTATTGTTTTGGGTTTGCTGATGTGTAACTTCTGTTTTGTCCATTTCTGATTTTTCCTAAACTGGTTGTGGAGGTGGGGTTGGGTTTCTTGTCACACCTTCGTCTTAAACCCCTCTGTTAGAGCCATTTAAACATCCTACAACATTTTTTTACTGCATTTGCAAAAGAATAAGTCAACCGAGGAGCCCTGCAGTTCTAATGGCTGGGATGAATGACGTAGCCATTGTTAGTTTTGTGAAGCTACAGAGAGAGAGAGCGCACTATTTTTTGACCGAACTGTAAAGTTCTTATGTTTATATGTTTTTGTATTAACATTTTTTGTAACAATCTTTTTGGGAATTAAACATCTGAAAACGAAGAACTTGGACTGTGGAAGTTTATTTAAGAAGGACTCGTCAACTATAAGCTCTGACTCTACAGCTTAAGTGTGCCTTTCAGAAAATAGACGGAGCCACACTCACACCCTCACTAACCTAACATAACCTAACATAACAGCTGAACCGCGCCCAGGAGGCAGTAGCGTTAAGGGTCTTGCCCAAGGACCCCCACTGGGTGATGTTAATTGCTCGCCATTGATATGGTAATTGCCCCCAGTACTATTGTTCATTCCCCACCAGGAATCGAACCCTGGATTCCTGCCTTTCCCCTTACCAACCGAGCTACCCAGCCGCTAAATAGTTCAATTTAAATTTAGAATTTTGAGTCAAGTTAGCAGCTTATAAAGAAGTCAAATCATTACATATACTAAAATTCTATCAGTATTAAAATTACATTTGGAATTACAAGGACTTTAATTGATCTATCATCCATGTCTAAACTCAAAAATACTGTGAACAATAAATTGCATTCAGTATAAATCTTAAAAAAACTGGACGTAATGTTGATCCCAATTGTCAACTGGTCGTATGAATGTGTCCAGAGCTTTTTCTACAGTAGGGGTGTAAGTCAAATAAAAAGACACATTCCACCCTAAATAACAACCCATGCTGCAGGCCGATTGCTTAAAACGACTTGGTGGAAATCCACAATGTAAAGCAAACAATCTTTCTAAAGAGTTAGAACGTTTGTTTTTGTTTTTGTGTTTACAATAACTGCAGTCTAAGACATTTCCAATTCACACAGACTATTGGTGTCTGATTTACTGCAAATGTTGATGCTCCAATAGAAATTTGTTTCAAATAAAGCAGCATCTGCAGTGACGTGCGGTCAGGTGAGGCAAGTGAGGCTGAGCCTCACCTGCCATAATCATGATAAAATAGAAAAAGATAAATTAAGTTAATAATATTTTCCACTGATCTGTGTTAAATATACATTTTCAGTCAACTCGATTTGTTTTCCACAGTTTCTGAGGTTAAAATCGCAGAATTTGAGTGTCGCGCAATCACAGACGGAGCTGAATCTCCTGATGAGGCTCTGAAGCGCTTTGCCTCATGTCTGACTGCAGGACTCAATGTTAGCAGAGACGTGCGGCGGAAGCCCTGCTGTAGGCCCGCAGAAAAGGCTTCAGGTGAGGCATGATGCCTCACCAGCAGGGGGCAGACGTGAGCTGACAGCTGCTTTGTAGCTACACTAGTGAGGACTTCTGTCTCCATTGAGAGGAGAAACTCATGTAAAATAAAGGAAAATAAGGAAGACTTTCCATCAGATCATAGAGGAGAAGGATCAGCGCATGGACTCAAATTTTCAATGTTTTTTTTTTTGAAAATAACATGGGCGTAAGTGGAAAAAATGTAAGTAAAACTAAATTTTAGGCCTAAAATAATAATTTCTATGATAATTTTCACAGACATCATTTGATAACAATAAAACTCCAGAATCTGAAGTTGGAAAAATACTTCTTAACCCTTGTGCTGTCTTAGATGACCCCCCCTTGCATTGACGTGTTCCCCCTACCATGACAAAGGTGGATAAAGGTGGAAAGATTTCATGTAATCCATGGACACCAGTGAAGATCACAAATCATTGAAGAAAAAAGGTTCAGAGCACTGTCTAGTGGGTCTAGATGACCCCACTCCTAATGTTAAAGTGCCTAGGATAGCACAAGGGTTAAATAGTTCCTGAGGGTCTAAATGAAATGTGAGCTGAACACTCTGTATTACATTTGTTTACAGTATATATGAATAATTTATACATTCGGTGAGTGTTCTATCCATGTCTATGAAAGAAATATTCTCTGTAGGACAAATATTTATGTGTATTTTATAAACTGTTAGCTGCTGTTGGATGAATTCTGAAATATTCAGTTCTTTCATTGTAAATCTGACTCCAGAGGGATCAGTGCCTCACCAGCCATCAACCTCAGCGTACGTCACTGAGCATCAGACTAGGAAATATTCATTTACAAAAGGTTTTATGATAACAGTTTCAATGTTGGTAAGCTCTGTAAGACAGATCATTGTGAAAAATTAACAACAATAAAGTTCTACAAGATTTATTTTTTGGAAGAGTTCTTCTATTCTTTAATTAGTAAACCAGTAAAATGGTTTTATGGAATGAAAACAAAGATCTGATTGTGATCCAAGATTTATGTAAATGCTGGACTATAGAGGAGACGCAGCACGGAGCGGATTGATTGACACGGTCAACAGCCAACCAGGACAAAGAGCACATAGTTAAAAAAAAACAAAGCCACACAGAAATCTGCTGCTTGATCATATCAGCTTGGAAAAAATGTCAGCCCAAAGTTCAAGTAACTTTGAAAGAATTCGGTCTCTCTGGTCTCCCATAGCTAACTCCGTGAATTAGGGGGTGGGGGGGGGCATGGTCGTCGCTGCTCCTTGCCCTTCTGCCGTGGGACGGGGTGGGGGTCGGGGCCTCCGGTGCCTGGCCGGGGGTGGTGGGGGCTCCGTTGGTCGGGGGGTCGGGTCCGGCGCCTGGGTGGGGCGGCCTGGGGCGCTGCGTGGTCCTCTGGGCTTGGGTGTGGGGGTGCGTGGTGGGGGGTGGGGTGGTGGTCTGGCTTGGCTTGGGGGGGTGGTCCCTTTGCCTGTGCTGGGGGGGGTTGGCGGGGGGCGCTGCCTGGGGGGGGGGCCCAGCGGCGCTGGATGGGCTTCCCGTCTACACCTGGGGCTGGGATCGGCCCTTCCCTGGCTCTGGGGCGGGACGGGTCAACCCTCTTGGGACCCCCGGTCGCTCTGGGTGTCATCCGCTTCGGCTGCGGGGGGTGGGGTGGGGGTCTTGTCGGCCCTGTCCTGTGGGGGGGCATTCTGGGGGGGGGGGGGGGGGGGCACTATTGGTACGGGGCAGGGGGGGTTGACGGGTCGGGGTCTCCGCTGAGGCCATCGGCGGTTTCCCCGGCCGGTTGGCTGCCTCGGTCCCGTCGAGGCCTGACCAGAGCTCTTCTAGGGCTGGCGTTTGGGGGTGGGGGCCTGGGCTTGCTCCGGGGGGGGGGGCGGCGCTTTCTGGCTCCCCTCTCTCTGTGTGGGGGTGGTGGTGCTGGGCCTGGGGTGTCTGCGCCTCCGGGGGTGGGGCCCCGGGGCTGGGTGGGCCTGGCCCCCTTGCTGGGGGGGGGGCGGGGGACGGCTGTTTGACCACCGGGGGACAGTCTATCATCTGTCCCCAACTTACCCCCTTCCTCATATAACCTCATAATAGGGTGAGGGGGTGGGGGGCTTAACCTGCGATGAGCCTTGGGGGGGGGGGGTTTACTAGGCAGTGGCCCCCCTCCTGTGGTTGCCGTATGGAGTGGGCCCCCCTTCTTTCGGTTTTATTTGCACCTTAGACATGTAGGGCCCTTGGTAGGGGGGGTGCTTGGACATCACTGCCAGCAAGCAGCGGATGTCCTCCTAGCACCCTACCCGCCAATTTTAACCGCACCTTAGACATTTAGGGCCCCTTGGTGGGGAGGGTGAGGGGACGTCACTGTGAGTAATCAGGAGATGTCCCCTTAGTGCCCTACCCGCCAATTTTAACTGCACCCCCCTTAGTACACACACCCCTCCCCCCTCAATATATACATCCCAACATAAACACACACACATGCACACACACACCATCTCAAACACACATACACGCACACAAATTTTGCAAGGAAGGTGGGACCTGGGTCCATCTGTCCCCTGCCTCTTCCCTGGTGGGGGGTACGGGCCCCTTTGCAACGGCGGCTGTGTCCCCGGGGTGCCGGCTTCCTGGGCCCGGCGGTGCTCTCTCCGCGCTGTGGGGGGGTTCACATTACATCTGAGCCGGGGGTGTTCGTGTCCCTGGGGGGTCGGTTCTGGTCCTTGCTCCTGAGTGCTGGGCCCCGCCAAATTTCCAACTGTGGCCGAGCCTGGTCGGGCCATATTTACAACACCCCTTGTGGGCCCTCTTTTTTCCCCGGGGTTCCCCCCTCCTGGGCGGGGGCGGCGGGCCCCTGCCTCGCTCCTCCCTGGACCAACCGTCGGCCGGGCGGATGGCTGCCTGGAGTGCGGAGTGGGTCTCCCTTGGGGGGTCCTGGCTCGTACCTGGGGTTGGGGCGGGGGGATGCCCGGAACTCCTGGGTGGTGGTGGGGTGCTCGTCTGGGGCTGTGGGCGTCCTTCTCCGGTGGGGCCCTGCGTTGGGTTCTCCCGGCGCGGCGGGGGGGCTGCTCTCCTGGTTGGGCTGGGGCGGCGCCCTCTTTCCCTCCGTGCCTCCCTGCTCTCTGGCTCTGGGGGCCTTGCGGCGGTCCTGCTGGCCCCGGCCTGGGTGGCGGGCTTGGTCGCCCGGGCGGCGGTTGTTCCCTGCCGGTTCCCGTGTGGCGTTGGGGGGATTCCGGCTGCCGCTGCTGGTGCGGTGGGGGTCTTGGGGTGGGGATGGCTGGGCACTCTCCCTCCTTCTTTTCACGTTCCACCATCCATTTTAGAAGAACATAAACACTCACCTGAGCACAGGTGTTAGCTCAACAGACTGAATGACTGAAATATTTCACACTAGTTGGTTTTAAGGCATAAGTATGAGTGTGAACACTATCTGTTTTGTGTACATGTCGACAGGTGGACATTTTTGCAACTAACAGGTGTGTTTATAACATTTGAGTGTGTGTGTGGACAGGCTCCGCCCTTTTTTTTTTTTTTTTTTTTTTTTTTTACATTTAAACCTTACCATAATGATTAACAACCAGTAAACTTGTTGCTTTATGCTGCTTCGTGGTCTTATCCCCCTTCCCCTCCTATTATCACCCCCTACCCCCCCCTCTCTCTAACGTCCCTCTCTCTTCTTCCCTTCTTTCCTTTTCCGTCCGGTCCAACACCAAAGATTTTCAGACATGTTTGAAATTAATAAAGTGTGGCCTCAATTACAAAAGGGGTTTATTCAGACATACCTTTGGCTTGTCTGAAGATTAATAACCCCTCTTGTTAAAGTAAAATATGTCCAACCCAAGAGGCCCTCAGCTCTCATCTGACTGCCCAGCTGTTGGACAGGACAAGTTAAAAAAAAAAAAAAAAAAACAAAGCCTGCAAAATGTCTCTGAAAAAAATCAGCGAAACAGCAAGACTGCAAAAGTTGAAGCAGGATATAGCGAGGAACCAGTGTATAGAATTTATAGACGGAGTTTGATTTTACCTTGATCCATGGGTGATTGAGGGCATCTTGAATTGTTAATCGTTTTCTGGCAAACAAACACAAATAGGCAGCAGACTTCAAACATAATCTTTCTATTGTGAAGTGAGTTCAGTGAAACGTCATGTATTTTACCCCCTGTCTCTCTCCAGAAGCTGGCTGATGAACCTCTTGGCCAGATCACTGGTGGAACAGAAGAACTCCTCATCAAACTCATAATTGATGGCTGAGATGTTCCCCAGCGTGTCCTGTTTGGTTTCCCCAAGGAAAGGAGAGGCTCCGCTCAGCCTGGCATGTGGAGTACATCAGGACACACATTTCACTTCTCTGTTCAGTGGAAAAAGATGTATGCAAAGCGTACATGGGGTTTTACTTGCAGGATATAGGTGATGACGCCAATGCTCCACATGTCTGCTTCCAGTCCCAGAGGTTCGTAGTTGACAATTTCTGGTGCTTAAACAGTAAAAACGTAATGAAACTGTTAACAGGTTGATTGTCCAATGGGTGTGCTCCCAATTATTGAGAATTCTTCTCAGGTGTTTTTCCTGTGGTCATGCTATGTCACTGCCTATATAAACTGCACCACCCTTTGGAAAGCCACGTTTAACAGGTTATGGGCCCAGATGCGCTGATGTTTGCCCAGACATGGTGTGAGTAGCAAAACAGTTTGATGAGCTATCATTTCAAACTTTTGGCGTGCCAGCACCATGAGTGAAAGGACAAGTTCACGTTGGTCTCGTCTTGTGTTTGATGGAGACAAAAAGAATTATGAACTCTGGAAGACAAAGTTTTTGGGACATCTGCGGTTACAGAAACTGAAGGATACAATTCTAAATGAACCTGCCACAGATGCGGATGAAGACAAACTGGCTGAGGATGCAGCGAAAAAATGCTGAAGCATCTGCTGAACTTATTCAATTCCTTGATGACAAAAGTTTGTCTCTGGTCATGCGAGAGGCTGTTGATGATGGGCGTGGCGCTCTCAAGATATTGCAAGACTATTATGCTGGCAAGGGGAAGCTCAGAATTGTGAGTCTCTACACTGAATTAACTGCAAAGGTTAAGAGGTGAAAGTGTGACTGATTACTTCATACGTGCTGAGACTTCAATCACAGCGCTGAGGAATGCCGGAGAAGTTTTGAGTGATGGACTACTGGTTGCAATGGTCTTAAAGGGGTTGCCAGAATCATTCAAGCCTTTTTCAATTTTTGTCACTCAAAGCGATGAGACCCTCTCTTTTGCAGATTTTAAGACCAAATTGTGCAGTTATGAGAACACTGAAAGCATGCGTACAGCTGTGGCCAAGGACAATGTCATGGGTGCCCAGGCACAGAAAACTAGTGCCCTGTCGGGTGGAAGGATGTGAAATGTAGAGAACAGAGACATTGAGTGTTTCCGTTGTGGCCAGAGAGGACACAAGGCAAGACAGTGTCAGCGTGGTCAGCAGTGGTAGAGGCAAGGCAAGAGCAACACACGGCGAGGAGGTCGGAAGCAGCAGCGACAGGACAACGCACGCGGAGTATCCGAGGAGACGGATAACACCTTTGCCTTCTGGACAACTGATTATCAGCCGGGGAGCGACATCACCAGAAAAGGGTTGATGGTGGACACTGGTGCAACATCGCATATCATTACAGATCTTGCTAAGTTTAAGAGCTTTGACGATCAATTCCAGGCAGAGACGCACTGTGTGGAACTGGCTGATGGGACAAGGTGCAAGGGGGTTGCGGAGCGCAGAGGAGAAGCAGCGGTGTGGCTGGTTGACAGCAGGGGACGTCACATTTGTGCCACACTGAAGCAGGCGCTGTATATCCCCTCCTATCCCCAAGGCATCTTCTCCGTGAGAGCTGCAACTTCCAACGGAGCAGCAGTAATCTTCAAGGAGGGAGAAGACGTCCTGAAGTACAAAGACGGTACACGTTTTCTTATTCATGAACACAATAGACTGTTCTATTTGCCTACGGTTCCTGAGAACAATAACTGTGATCAATCTATGAGTTGCCATGACATTCAGACGTGGCATGAGATTTTTGGACATTGCAATTATAATGATGTTCAGAAGTTGGAATTTATTGTTGCTGGCTTGTCAATTAAGGGTAAAGTACCTACATTGATGCAATGTGAAGTGTGTGTTCAAGGTAAATTCATTCAAAGTAGGAACAGGAAGTCTGATGTGTGGGCAAAGTTAGCATTGGAGTTGGTACATACTGACTTGGCAGGACCCAGTAACCCAGAGAAGGTTATAGGTATGCACTTTCCTTTTCCGATGACTGCTCCAGTGCAGTGTTTGTGTATTTTTTAAAGCACAAAAGTGATACTGTGGAAGCTACAGAGAAATTTCTAGCTGATATAGCTCCATATCAGCTAGAATGTATCAGATCTGATAATGGTACTGAATTTACTGGACAGGGTTACCAAGCACTACTTCGCAGGAATATGATTAGACATGAAACATTAACACCATACTCGCCACACCAGAATGGTACTGCTGAACGCAATTGGAGGACTCTTTGACATGGCTAGATGTATGCTCTTGGAAAGCAAGTTACCCAAGGAGCTATGGCCGTATGCAGTCCAGACAGCAGCAATGGTGAGGAATAGGTGTTACAACAACTGCACTAGACAGACACCTTACTTTATGTTGACAGGAAGGAGACCCAATGTGTCCAGGATGCAGACTTTTGGTACTGTCTGTTATGCTTATAGACAGGACACAAAGAAATTAGATTCAAAATCTGACAAAGGCATTTTTGTTGGATATGATAAGAACAGTCCAGCCTATATGGTCTACTATCCTGACAGTAAGAAAGTGATGAAGCACAGACTGGTCAGATTCATATCTAATTTTAAGAAATGTGAGACTGATTATGCGTCTGATGATGATGAAGTTGGTGTGCAACATAGTACAACCCGACTTGACCCAGACAAACCCAAGCAGAGTGACATTGCAGAGACTGGATTAAGCCCAAGTCAGATAAATGCAGTCAGTTGAGGTCAAGCAGAACCCCCTTCTTCAGATACCCTGAGTGGAGGAAGGAGATATCCTAGTAGAGATAGAAGACGACCAGAGTTTTATGGGGTACAGCATGATCAGGCACAGATCAACATTGATTACTGCTATAAGATGGTTTCGAATGTGCCTCAGAGAGGCTGTGACTTCATCCAACTCAAGACAGTGGATAGATGCAATGGATGAGGAGATGAAATCATTGCAGGAGAACAACACATTTACTCTGACCACTCTGCCCGAGGGCAAGAAAGCAGTGGGGGGGGGGGGGGGGGGGGGGGTAGGTGGATCTATGCAATCAAATGTAATGCTGATGGGTCTGACAAATTTAAGGCAAGGTATGTTGCCAAGGGATATAGTCAGGAGATGGGAGTAAATTATGAAGAAACTTTTTCTCCTACTGTTAACCTAACCAGTGTGAGAGTTTTAATGCAGAAAGCTGCCCAGGAAAGCTTGATCCTCCACCAGATGGATGTCAAGGCAGCCTACCTACATGCACCAATTGATTTTGAAATTTACATGGAACAGCCAGAAGGATATGATGTAAAATCTCAGACAAGTGAAAAAATTGTGTATAAACTGGAAAAATCATTGTATGGACTAAAACAATCAGGTAGAAATTGGAACAAAATGTTACATGATTACCTGTGTGAAAACAATTTTGAACAAAATCCAGTTGATCTTTGTGTTTACAAGAGAGAAACAGAAAATGAAAAAGTAATAATATTGATTTGGGATGCTTGCTGAAAAGTTTCAGATGAAAGATCTGGGCAGGCTGAAAACTTTTTTGGGTATCACCTTTGATCAGTGTGATGGTGAAGTGACCATGTCACAGCAGAGTTATATTGATAAACTGCTGGAGAGGTTTAACATGCAAGATTGCAAACCCAGGTCGACACCTTGTGAATCAAAGCTGTATTACACAGATGATGGTAAAAAGATGAGTGACCCCAGGAAGTACAGAGAGGCCGTAGGTAGCCTAATATACCTTTCCTCATGCACTAGACCTGATCTGAGTTATGCTGTTAGCAGATTGTCTCAGTATTTCAGTGAGCCAACAGAAGAACAGTGGACAACTTTAAAGCATGTACTAAAATATCTGAAAGGCACAAATAAGAAACTTTGTTACAGGAAAAGTGATGAAGGATTAAGGCTGTGGGCTTACAGTGATGCAGATTGGGCAGGTGACACCAATGACAGACGTAATACTTCTGGTTATTGTATTAGCCTAAGCAAAAATCGTCCCCTGATTTCCTGGAAGACCAAGAAGCAGCCGACTGTAGCACTGTCAACATGTGAGGCTGAGTACATGGCTTTAGCTGCCACTATACAGGAATGTTTGTATTTGATTCAGCTGCTTCAACATTTTGATGAGTATCAGGATGACAAAACTGTGATCTATGAAGATAATCAAAGCACAATTGCACTGGCAAAGAATCCTGTAAATAGACAGAGATGCAAGCATTTTGATATTAAATATCATTTTGTGAGATCAACTGTAAACAATGGTGAAGTGTTTTTGAAGTATTGTCCAACAGATCAGATGGTTGCTGACCTAATGACCAAACCAGCAACAAAACTAAAGCTACTTACCTTTTCCAGATTCTTGTTTGGATTATAGTTAAACCAAGATGTGATGCAGTTTTGGTTTCCATGATGATTGTAAATAATGTGTGAGCAAGTGGGGGTGTTAACAGGTTGATTGTCCAATGGGTGTGCTCCCAATTATGGAGAATTCTTCTCAGGTGTTTTCCCTGTGGTCATGCCATGTCCCTGCCTATTTAAACTGCACCTGCACCAATAAACAATTGATTGTTTGTTCTGACTGCAGACTGTTGCTCCCCTTTGGAAAGCCATGTTTAACAGAAACAATAGGGAGAGAGCATTCTTATTTATTGCATTAAATGTATTGAAAAGCTAGTAACTGTGAAACAGAAAGTGAACTTTTAATGTGGAAAACTAAGCAGTTATTGCATTAATTAACAAATCAAGCTGCCAAAGTGTTTTTATGTGTAAATAAAAGGAGTTTTACATCATAACATGAGGATTTCCCTGATGAAGTGTTGGTGCATAACAATTTGAATAAAGGCAGGAGCTGTAGTGGGGTTTCCAGATTGGTTTATTGTCTTTCCACTCATAGTATTTGCAGAGAAATGCACAGGAGAGACGAGATTTTGTTTCTCACTAGCATGACAGAGCAAAGAAGCAATAAAATAGCAATCAACTAGAATTAAAAATAGCAATAAAGCATGAAAGCATTGAGTGTAAACAGTCATTAAAGGGACGATGTGCATTTAGCAGCAGTCTTTTTTATGGGGGAGCTGGGGTTGTTAGAGTGTGTATCCATGTATTGTGTCTTTAGGTGGTGTGGGGGGTTGGGGGTAATCCTTTGGGTCTCAATGCAGAGTGGAGTTTGTGAGAGCATGAATGGATGGGGAAGACAGCCTCACAGCCTGTGGGAACAAGCTCATCAGCATCCTGCTGGATCTGCAGCTGATGCTCCTGAACCTCCTCCCAGATGGCCTGAGGGACAACAGTCCATGAGAGGGGGCCCCTAATGATGGAGGGTGCTCTGCGAAGGCAGCGCTGCTCGTATAACTCCTCCATGATCGGCAGAGGGGCACCAACAATCCTGCTGAGCCGTAGTTTCTCCTGAACCTTGCAGCTGTCAGGATGTTCTCCGTGGTGTCCTGGTAGAAGGAGGTGAGGTGGTGGAATTCCAGCCTTCCCTGAGTGTCCGGAGGGGATGGAGACGCTTCTGTGCTTTCCTGATTACCATTGTGGAGTTGGTGGAGGAGGACAGGTTGTTAGTGAGATGCCCCCCCAGGAACCTGTCGACCTTCTCCACAGCAGCAGCGTTGATGGTCAGATGTGAGTGGGGGTGATTGCCAGACGTCCTGAAGTCCATCACCATTTCTTTAATTTTGTCCATGTTGATCTGGAGGTTATGGGATGTACACCACACTGCTAGCTGCTCCACCTCCATTCTGTAAGCAGACTCGTCATTGTCGCTTTGAGACCGATCACTCAAACAAAGTGAACGTGTCTCTGAGACTAACACTAGTAATGCTAACGCACCTGATCATCTGATTTGCAGGTTAGAATTCTTCCTGCTGATTCATTCATCAATTCAATCTACAGTATATGTGGCATTAGGGTTTCCCTTTGGATGCCGCCACCACAAAACTACAATCAAAAGCACAGGACTCTCCGACATACGAAACCGAGACTGTGCTTTTAAGAAAATAGACAACCTTTGTTACCAATATTATTAAAATTCCTATGCTAAAAGACACCCAAAGATGTACCAAACCACAATGGCGATCACGCCCAGCCCACACAGTCAGCTGCACTCAGCTGTACATTCTCTGTTCGGTGCAACAGGCTCAATGCCACGCCCCTTGCATCCAGTGGCAGTAACCAACGCCAGTCCAAGGTGGGGGTACACTGGGCTCTGGTTGCGCCCGGGTCAATAGGATATGGAGTTATTTCAGTCTCAATAATCAGAAATGCACACAACCGGTTTTACAAATGCACACGCTCCGATTCACAAATGTCATTTTATGCAAACGTGAAAAATAAATTCGGAAATACACACCCTGTGTTTCACAAACACACAGATTGTGTTTCACAAATGCACACTAAATGTTTTACAAATGCACAATAAGTGTTTCTCACAAATGTGCACACTGTGTTTCACAAAAAACATTTTAGAAATTCACAATAAATGTATCAGAAATACACAGTAGGTGCTTCACAAACATGATTTTTAGGTACACATGTGATGTGAACTCACAGATCATTCGAACTGCAGACTGTGCATTCAAAATCCCGTTCTCGTTTGTGAATCTCCCCGTGTGTGTGAGAGATTTTTCTACGGTGAATATTGAGACTCATCTGACGGAGCGGGTCAACTAATGTCACCATTGGCTAGTGAATCTGTCAATCAAACTCATCGGGAAAGCAGGCGGGTTCGCTTTTAGCCAATCGTATGGCCCCTTACACTTTCTCTACGCTTTCTGCAGGTGGCAAAAGCCCCGCCCATATTTGATTCTGTACCAGTCGGTCGTTAGCGTGTTAGCCTTAGCATGGCTTGTCGGTTTATTGCCTTCGGTTGTCAAAAATTACTGGCTTGTGCAACTTTTCAGTGGACCTGGAAGCAAGGCAACAGTGGTTGAATGCAGTTGACATAGAATCCATCGAACTCTGTACTGGTCATGAGATTTAAAATGAATGTTTCACTCGGGATTGTTTGTACGTTATTCTCTTAGCTTTCATGCTAGCGTCATTTCAACACTCAGACACGGTTTTGATCATATGAAGGTGGAGGAGAAAAATCTTCAACTTCCACAGAAGGTTTTGTGGAGAAACTGGCATCACTTTGCTCCGTACCACGCAGTGGGACTACATTACCTCAAGTTCATCTCACTGTCAATCACAGACGCCCAATATACACCTCCCCTGCTCAGCCCAAAGTCACTTTGCTTGACCTTAATTTTATTTTTTTAATAACTCAAATGTCATTGATTTTATATTGTAACCATATACATATACACCTCTTGGCCAGGTCACCCTTGCAAAAAAGATCCTCATCTCTCTGGGTTTTATAGCTGGTTAAATACTACACAACAAAAGATGGTCATAGAACAACAAAGTGCAAACATTCACCCTTTATTGCAGAGTAAAATTCAATGAAAACATGGACAGATTAAAACATCAAAATTAAAGCAAATGTGGGATCTCTACTGATTTGAATTTTATTTAAACTGGAACTAATTTTCATAACATCCTTACATTCAATGAAGTCCCTTGAACAATACAGCAGTATTGATTGTCTTGCTCCCCTCAGTCTCTCTTCTTCTGTATGTAATTATGTCGCCTAAATTAAGTTCTAAACACACTGGACAGTAAAGATGTAGGTCAACTCCCAAACGGTCTGAATTCCACAATGGGTTGATGTCGTCTTGCAGTTCCAACATTTGTGGACCCAAAAGAGGACTGTCCCATACCAGGACATTGATCCCAGGATGAGGTTCAGTCATGGATCCACTCTCCTCCCATTCATTCTCTGGAACCAGCATACCCTGACAAAAAAAAAAAGATACTGTTTATGAACAGCACTGTTTTTTTTGTGTTTTAGATTATGTAGGAACAGTGACCGACTAATAATAACTTATATTGTTGCTGGCAGGCAGACCTCATATCTCCATAACTGTTTATAATTTGCAAATAAGTGAACCTTAACAAAGTAGTGACATTAGTACATCTGATGGCTCATAATGCCATGCATTGTGATGCATTTTGAACTTGCAGATGTGCTCTTCTTCCCACTTGATTAAAAAAAAAAACAATTTAGGGAAATTGTTTGCACCACAAAACAATAATACTTTTCATTCATTTTCGATGAAAATTCACTGTAGTCATTGTGATTTCATTATACTGTTCTTGATACTTTCCACTTTAGTCGAACTGCACACAAATCAGTTGTCCAGTACAGTGAGATTAAATAAAGCATTTACCCGGGGATCAGAAACAGGGTTCTGGGTCAAGCCCAAATGCCACAGCTGATTTGGTGTCATGCTTTGCTCCGTCCTGATTGGATGGCTGTCCCACGCGTCACTAAAGACATCCAAACTGGCCTGAATGCGTGGTAGAAAAATGTAATGGCAGCAGAATACGTGATGTGACTGATATTGAGCAAGTCTTGGTCCTCAGGAGAGTGCAGGATGTTGTAATATAAACCAGTAACACTCACGAAGACATCACACCAGAGGAGCTCAATCCTGTATTTGGAAAAAAGCAAAAAGAAATATTATATTGTCAGATTTATTTTTAATACATCATTCACTTTTATGTATCAGGGCTCCAGACTAACTTTTTTCACTAGGAGCACAGTGGCCCCTAACTGAAAATTTTAGGGGCACAACCAGAAAATTTAGGGGCGCATACCGTAAATCAACATTCTAACCAAATCTACTAATTTCCACTGTATTACAAATAAATACTTTAACAATAGATGCAGAAATTACAATGTGCTGTTTCTAATTCAGTGTCATATTTTATTCTGCACTTTTGAAGATGCAACATGAAGGTAAACTGACAGCACCATCGCTGTCATGACAGTACAACTAAGTAAAAATAGTAAAAAAAATACCATACTTTTAGAATAGAAAAAAGTTATTAGTAACTAAGTGATTACCGTAGTAACCTTTTGTAATTTCACAGTTTCAAACAACACTTAAATGTATGTAAATATTAGAGGATGGAAATTCATGTTGGTGACACCAAATAGGTTCAGCCAAGATGCACAATAAGCGTGTTTGAGATCACCCAGATGGACGCAACACTGCACAGATCACCTGGTGTGAGAGGTATATTTTTGTTTTTGCTCCAACATCACCTGTCAATCAAAACAAAAATATCACGAGAAAGGGGTGGGAGCAAGACACCAATCAGAGCGAACGCAGCTGGAAATTTAGTATTGAACTGACTAAAAGCTGCCCTACAGACTAAAAAACAATGCATTATGGGACATGCGTCCTGATGGGGTTTTTGTAGTTCACTGATCAATTAAAATAATTTAAAATACCAACTGATTAAAAAAAGGCTACATCCATTACAAAACATTAAAATAATTATAAAAGATGTAATATCACAGCTCATACTTAGGGGGAGAGGCATATTAAAACGAAATTGAATGTTAAGGACAACTCCTAATTCCTGGTCTCTTTCAGTCTCGCTGCAGCTTCGATTTCATGCGAGTTTGAGACCCCTGCTGTACACTCTGTCACTGGTACACTAGCTGCAGTTCGGAAGAACGAATCAATAGTTCGCTTGCTCATAGCTCAGACGCACATATCAGGTTGTGATGATATTTGTCTCCGTTTCCTTCCCACGGATGTTAGGCCCCGCCCCTCCACATATTTTAGCCACTTGCAGTGACTTTCCCTATTCTTCTCAGACGCATTGGCCGCCTCAGGCATCACTCAATGAAACGCGAGTGTGTGCTCGTGTGTGCTCGCGTGTGCTCCAGTCTCATGAGTATTCGCGCGAGTGTGTGTGTCTGCCTGCGTGCGTGTGCGCTCGCGTCTCATTGATGATTTCATCTCTCATTTCATCGATCATTGACGTGCTCCTTTCATGTTTAATGTATAAAAAATACGGAGGGTGGAGGAGGCAAATTTACTGGTAGCACATGTGCGACTGGGTGTAAAATTCAGTCGCACACTCTCAAATTTTGGTCGCAAAATGCGACCAAATGGACGCAGTCTGGAGCCCTGTGTATATATTAAAGCATCTAAAACTAGGTTCAACTCACCGTTGATTGTGTGTACACTTTTCCTGTAATGAAGCCGTTTGTGTCAGTTGTACGTACTGTGAGCATTAACTCGGCTATGCCCACATTTTCTCCTCCGTGATCTCCTCTCACCCTGACAATAACATGAAAATCATGTCTCAAACACATAATTACAAATGCATCGCCAATACGGTACACATCAGTTTAAAATGTAATGTTCTTATGTATGATGCCAATAAGTAGAATTTCTAGGTTAGATAAATTGCAGGAGTGGGTTACATGTATCACTGGGGAAAAAATGAGGTGAGAGAGACTGTTAAGGGGGGGTAAAATGTTATTCATGAGGGGAAAGTTTTAGAGTTGCCTTTGTTTATGGAGAGGAGTCTAAAAAAAGTAATTTTATTTTTGTACAAATAACCAAGTACTTATACTGCCTGATATGTGAATAAAATATTTCTTTATGAATAACATGAATACCTCAGAGGAAAGCCATAAACGTTCACAGCGTCACTGAAGAAGGCCAAGTGGGTGTCTGCACAGTTGTTGTCTGCCATCTTCAGGTACAGGATACATGGAATACAAGTACAAATACTTTCAACTGACAGATATTTACAGGGGCAAAAATGCTAAATTCCCAATTGAAAGGTAAAACAGTAATACAATAGGATGATAAAATATGAAATAGAATAGAATAGAAGGGTATTTAATAATCCCTGAGAAAAAATTTTTAAAATGGCCATCTTAAAAAAAACACATAAACACACATGCATTACAAATAGAAATATCACAAAATAAAAAGATTGATAAAAAAAGGTAAATAATTGGAAAATCAGTGGGTAAAATTAAAAGAAATTACTTGTAAGATGCCCTGCCAGAGAGTTGTATTGCCTGATGGTATGAGGAACAAAAGATTGTCACGCTGTCACGCTTCAGTAATTCCTAGAGAATAAATAAAAACACAACAAACATGGATTAGATCATTTAGCTGTCTGATCTTAAATTACATAATTTTCAAATATATCTTCTTCCACTTTCGGCTTCTCCCATCAGGGGTCGCCACAGCGAACAAGTCGCATGGTAAATTTGGCAATGTTTTACGCCGGATGCCCTTCCTGACGCAACCTTCTCTAACCGGGCTTGGAACCGGCACAGAGGTAGAGAAGGGAACAGGGAGCAGCCTGGAGTCGAACCCGGGTTTCACGGACGGAAGGCGCCGCAAACCAGCACGAGCTAAACTGGCTCAATTTTCAAATATATGAAAGGGGAATTTTTTAAAACACTCTTGCTATGATAACTTTAGCTTGTAGTAAAGAACACCTTTAAAAAAAGTCAGAGACGACACTGATCACAGGAAGCCTGTGTGTAATATTTACAGTAACTTCTACTCAAATCACTGTTGACAGCAGATTTCTCCCATCCGCCCTTTCTGTGACTACTTATTGACTACAAAACAGCCTAAAAACATAATGTTTGGGATTCTTGTCATTTCGTCATTGGAAGTAAAGATACGGGGAATTTAGTGGCTGTCACTCTGACACAATCTCACAGGGCTGGTCAGCACAATACGGATTCTAACATTAGAAACTTAATGAGGCTTCTTTCATTCAACAGTGGATTCATGTATGTTATATTTAAAAAATGCCGTTTTCATGAATGTCATATGAATTAACTTTGTTGCACAGTCCACCCCGTCTTAAAGTCTGGGCTGTGAAAATGCTGTGTCTAACTTTAACCCGGATCGCGTTTACATAAAGGCAGCACACGGAACAACTAGCTAGTTAGCATAGCATCAGTGTTTAAACAAATCGCCGTCTCCAAATCAATACTTTTTATTAAACTTTCTTTGCTGCTGTAAATCCGGCATGCTTTTCCCCTTAGTTCCTTATGAATCATGTTAAGAACCTACAGATCATTGGCTATAGACGCTAGCTTGAACCGACACCGGCTTGAACTTCACTCACACTCACACAGCCACAACTTGCACAGGCTAAGCAAAACAAAGCTAAGCTAATTTGCGGTGGGGGTACTCTGCAAACGACTCGGCTGCAGTGTTCATAAAGCATTCACACATGTCACTTGGCAAAGGAGAACGCTTCAACTTGGTATTCAATAACATTACAGGACGTACAACGAGGGAATAATAAAATAAATGCATTACTTACGGGCTGAGACTGTTCCCGTTCTGAAGACCTCTCCGCCATGTTTGCCGCCCGCGTCCTCCCAACTGCTGAGCTGAACAGCTCCCTCCCTCGTCACTTTAAAAGTGAGGAGTGTAAGGGGCCATTCGATTGGTTAAAAGCGAACCCGCCTGCTTTGCCGATGAGTTTGATTGACAGATTCACTAGCCAATGGTGACATTAGTTGACCCGCTCCGTCAGATGAGTCTCAATATTCACCGTAGAAAAATCTCTCACACACACGGGGAGATTCACAAACGAGAACGGGATTTTGAATGCACATTCTGCGATTCGAATGATCTGTGAGTTCACATCACATGTGTACCTAAAAATCATGTTTGTGAAGCACTTACTGTGCATTTCTGATACATTTATTGTGAATTTCTAAAATGTTTTTGTGAAAAACAGTGTGCACATTTGTGAGAAACACTTATTGTGCATTTGTAAAACATTTAGTGTGCATGTGTGAAACACAATCTGTGTGTTTGTGAAACACAGGGTGTGTATTTCCGAATTTATTTTTCAGGTTTGCATAAAATGACATTTGTGAATCGGAGCGTGTGTATTTGTAAAACCGGTTGTGTGCATTTCTGATTATTGAGACTGAAATAACTCCATAATAGGAGGCCGGAAGGGGGAACCCACTCTGATAGCTCTCGATCCAGCTCCGTCACGCCGCTCCCCAGTGCGTGGATGGATGGCAGTCACTGAAACGGTGTATGGAGCACACACGATCCCCGGGAGTCCCGGCAGTGGCAACGGTGCACCAGGGGGTCACCGGGACGCACGCACGCAGGCGTAACAACAAATTAAAATTTATTGAAAATTAAATAATCAAAATCAGCCATTACTTTTGAGTTGTTGTTTAACCAAATTATTAAAAAAACAAACTAATGAAATAGGGCTGCACAACAATGATGGTTCCCATAACTTCATATTTTGTTGCTCAACCTTTTGAGGCAATCACTGCAATGAAACGGTTTCTGTATTTGTCAATGAGCCTTCTGCACCTGTCCACAGGTATTTTGGCCCCCTCCTCATGAACAAACTGCTCCAGTTGTCTCAGGTTTGACGGGTGTCTTCTCCAAATGGCATGTTTCAGCTCCTTCCACTGATGTTCAATGGGATTCAGATCTGGGCTCATAGAAGGACACTTCAGAATAGTCCAAGGCTTTTCTCTGAGCCATTCTTGGGGGTTTCTGGCTGTGTGTTTTGGATGGTTGTCCTGTTGGAAGACCCATGACCCACTGAGACCAAGCTTTCTGACACTAGGCAGCACATTTCTACCCAGAATGCCTTGATAATCTGGAGATTTCATTTGACCTTCACAACTTCCAGACCTCCTGTGGCAGATGCAGCAAAGCAGCCCCAAAACAGAACTGAGCCTCCTCCATGTTTCACAGTAGGGACAGTGTTCTTTTGGTTGGATGCTTCATTTTTGAGTCTACCAACATGGAGCTGATGTGCCTCACCAGAAAGCTCCAGTTTGGTCTCATCATTTTCCCAGAAGCTTTGTGGCTTGTCAACATTCATGTTTGCAAATTCCAGTCTGGCTTTTTGATGATTTCCTTTCTACAGTGGTGTCCTCCTTGGTCGTCTCCCATGAAGTCCACTCTGGCTCAAACAACCATGAATGGTGCGATCTGACACTGATGTACCTTGATCTAGGAGTTCACCTTTAATGTCTTTGGAGGTTGTTCTGGGTTCTTTGGATACAGTTCCAACTATCCGTCTCCTCAGTTTGTCATCAATGTTCCTCTTCCATCGTCCAGGGAGGTTGGCTACTGTCCCGTGGGTCTGAAACTTCTGAATAATATGTTCCACTGTGGTCACAGGAACTCCAAGCTGCTTAGAGATGGTTTTATAGCCTTTACCTTTACCATGTTTGTCTATAATTGTGTTTCTAATGTCCTGGGACAATTCTCTCCTTGGCTTTCTGTTGTCCATGTTCAGTGTGGTTCACACCTTTTCACCAAACAGCAGCATGACTATTTGTCTCCCTTTAAATAGGCAGACTGACCGATTCTGGGTTTGAAAACAGCTGTGATGTCAATTAAAGGACAAACCTGAGTTCATCATGACCCCCTGGACAATTAGTTCACAGTCTTTTATGGAGGTACCATCATTTTTGTCCAGCCCTATTTCATTAGTTAACTCAAAAGTAATGGCTGATTTAGTTTTATTTAATTTTCAACACATTTTAATTTATTGTTACTTTTGAAAATTTCAAGTCCTTTCAGTAAGCATTGTGGACTTTCTTTCTTTAACTGAGGGGTACCAGTATTTTGTCCATCACTGTATGTCTGCCAGTCCCTGTTATTACCTTGAAACACGTGAAATCAAGACATCGGTCCGTTCTGACCGACACTCATGTAAAGGAACTGATCAGAGAGGCTACGACTGAATCTAAACCTGATCTGCAGAGGATCACTAGAAACCAGAGAACTCCCACTGAGATCATCATGCATCACTGCAGCAAGGTAAGAAATTCTGAGATGTAGTTTGGAAAACACACCTGACTGAACACGCTGGTGTTAATATTTTAATTTTCCATCAATTATCAGTTTTTCATGCAAAAACTCAATCATTAGTTTTTAAATAAAAAGAAAAGTTATAAAAGTAAAACATGTTTAACGAAGGTCAAGATTGAATGTATGCTGCACACATCTGAAATGTAATGTATTTAATGTGTTCATTGTGAATATGAATGACTCAGACACCAGAAGGATGCTCTGTCCAGATGTTTGTGTATTTGTTGGTGTGTCATTGAAAGAGGAATGTTGAGATACAAAGAATTAGCAGTTAGATACTGTTTGATGAATAGTGAAATATTAATAAACAGTTGTTGGTTTAACCCCCAATCCGAACCCTTAATGCTGAGTATCAACCAGGAAGGGATTAGACCCAATCATGGATTTGAACCCACCCAAGCATGCTGTATGATAAAAGAAAAGCTCAGGGACCATATATGCACAAGTGCAAGCAGAACTGGATCTGAGTCATCACCAGGACTGGGTTTGTGAAGGCTCTCACCAACAAACTCAGGCGTCCCAAAGATGTTTTTGAACTCCACTCCAGCTTCAATCTTGTGGGCCAAACCAAAATCAATTAATTTGATTCTTGGCAGTGGAACATTCTTGTCCAGCAGCATTATGTTTTCAGGCTGCAAAAAAAGCACCCACAGATGTCATTGAGAATGCTTAGTATTTTCTTTTTCATTTAGAAACAGGTCTTCAAATAGTCTTAAAGTAACAACACTATCAAAAGTGAGAATTTCTTTATGTCTGTTATTAAGCATCAGATGAAGTAAGCACAAAGAAAATTGAATAAATAAATCTACAAATCTTTACTTAAGGCAATATTTTATTTAAAACAGTGAAGTGAGTAACATAAAAAGGTTTAAAGCAAACACATTTACATTTTTACCCACTGAAATAAGTTCAAGCTTCAGCCCTATTAAAGCAGAAGTTTACTTTGACCAAAAAGCACCAGACATTTCTAAGACCCACTGCATAGAATGTGGTGTTTGACACTCTGCACTGCTCATCAGCACCATGTCAGAGACAATCCTTCAGGATCGAGAACACTTTAAGACCTTCAGAGAGTTGAAGTTTAGGCATTGATTTCTGATGCCATAAGGGGACATTTACTTTAAATCATGGGCAGTTCATGGAGTAAACTACCGTAATTCACATCATTTCAAGCATTGCTCACTTCATCAGGCAAGAAGGAAACCACAATCCAAACTGTCAACACTGCACCTCCATTCTATTATCTTATCACGTAAAAGAAAAGAGTGCCAATGCTGCTCCACAGTAACCATGATAACTTCCTCATTCCAACATGTGAAGCATTTGAAGTTAACTCATTTAGTGGATAAAAGTGTATAACCTTTGTTTTAACTTGACAGTAATTTCATTTTAAAATGAAACAAAGGTCAACATTTACCAGAGTTTAAGTTTTACATTCTCACTAAGTTGTTAAAGCAGATACGTCACTTAGTTTGCCGTGTAGAGCTAACATTTCAGACCAACCTTGAGGTCAAAGTGGGCGATTTTTCTGGTGTGGAGGTAGTTAACGCCTTCCAGGATTTGTTTGATGAACTGGGTGGCCTCTTCCTCACTCAAAGACTCCTTTTGGGCCAGGAAGTCAAATAATTCCCCTCCAGAGACACTGAAAAATGAAAAGGTGTGATCCTGGTAAAAAACAACAAAAAACCCCATTTCTTCTCCAAATGATTTAAAGAACAAAACCACTTAAGCTCTCAAAACCATTTAGTTCCATTTTACAATAGAGTTTGTTTCATTTATTTATTAGGAACTGATAAAATAAAAATACACATCATAAACAGAAGTAAAACAATAGACGACAATATCCAAAGTTCAAAAAGGGCATTTGGAGGAAGGTTAACAGCTTAATGAGTAAAAGCCCCTTTTTAAATTCAGTCTAAACTTTCATTTGTAGAGAATTACAAGAAATAAGTACGTACAGAGAAAACAACAGATCACAACAAATCTGTTTATGACACTTTATAATGCCATCTTTGGCCATTTTCATTGTCTTTCCTGCAGTTATTCTGTATCTAAACTCACGCAGGAAACCAGGGTTTAACTCCCCGTTCATCCAATGAGCCAGAATCCAGTTGGCAGAGTGGAGAAGAGACTTTGACAGTTCACTGCATCATTAGTGTGAACCTTTTCAAACATCCATTTTTCTGATCCAACGGGATTTGAATTAATAAATATTCAGAAATGCAGTTTTAATCCCAAATTCCTTTGTATAGATCTTCTATAATGAGAAAATGCTGCAAGAACATTTTAAAAACCCAAAAAGAGGATTTTCATTGGAGTGGCTTTTTAAGGTGGCTGTTCATGGTTCATTTAACCTTAAAAGGTTGAATTACTTCTTAAAGTCAGACTTGAGAACGGAAATGTTTCCTGTGTGAAATACAGTAATAATAATAATTTACACGTATGTAAACAAGTCTACACAAAACCTTTTAACCTAATGAATCAATACTCAGAGGCGGTGAGTGAAAGATTTATACATTCAATTTAAAGTGTGTATTTTCATTGTGTAAATATAAAATACTCAAACGGGCATCCAACCAAATTTCGGTGTTAACTATTGGTGTAAATGAAGGTTTGATTAAAGTCTAAGTTTCGTTGACTCACAGCTCCAGGATGAGGACGACATCAGTGCGGTTCTCGTAGACGTCGTGCAGCATGATGATGTTTGGGTGCTGGATCTGCTGCAGGATGCTGACCTCCCGCTCTATTTCCTCTCGACGCACCCCCCGGGAGCTCCCAGTGCGCTGCCGTTTCTTGATGAACTTGGCAGCAAATTCCAGACCTGTGCTCTTCTCTTTGCAGTGCTTTACAATTGCAAACTGTCCACTGAAACACAGAATCACAGAAGGACATCTTGGGAATTCAGAACAAAAAAGGATGCACAAAGCTTCCACTATGAAAACAGATAAGGTAAACGCTAAAAGAATGAATGAAAAGTTAGTCTGGATTTTTGTTCCTGCACAAATTTCTGGAAGCATCCTTTAAACCAGCGGATCCGAACACACACACACAACCACGGACCCGTTTGACGTCAGACAACGTTGTCACGGACCAGCCTTTAAGATGTGGCAGACAAATACTGAAGCAACGCTGCGATGAAAGAGGCAGAGAGACGTGACAAGACAAACTCTGAGCTCTAATTTTGACACGCATAACACTGTACATCGCACAGGCCTCATCCTCCTCTCCCCTTCCACACTCATGGTGCAAAAAGAAGTGCTGTCTATTAAATGGAGCTTTCTTTTTTTGGGAGTGGAAGGCTCCTCTTCTGTCTCCTGGCTGGGCCTTTTCCACTTGGCAAAGAAATTTTCCAAAGACGTTTGTTTTTACTCATTTTGCTAGCTCCTGGGTTTTATTTTAGCGGTAACCTATCATGTGACCGAGAAAAGCGCCTTGGCCTGCGTCAAGAGTGACAGAGACGGATGTAAAAGAGTATTTTTCAAAGTAAAACATCTTTCAGATTCTGAAATAAATAAAACAGTCATGTCATGTCAGCTGTTTATTCTGTCTGTGCGGCCCGGTACCAAATGACCCACGGACCAGTACCGGTCCACGGCCCGGGGTCTGGGGACCGCTGTGTTATGGGACTCAAACAGCTGGAATGATGTGATAAATGACAGTGAGTAGAATGACCTTTTGATCAGTGTTTTCACTAGAAACAGCTGATCATGGCTTGTGTGGCCCTACGACAGACTGGCAAACCTTTCAGGGTGTGCCTGCCTTGGCCCACCAGTAGCTGGGAGAGGCACCAGCAACCCTGTGACCCAAATAAAGGGTTCAGCAGTTTCAGATGATGGATAGAAATGTCATCCGTTTTGATCAGTCTGGATCCCCACTAGATATGTCCAATGAGTGAAAAAAAGAGCTTTTCATTTCTCCAGAATCTTAATGCTGCGTTCACACCGAATGTGATTCCAGAGGCGTCTAGTTAAGTCAATGTACAGACCCAATCAGAGGTCCTGTGGCGCCGTGTTGAAAGATCTCTACTTTGAAGTAATGCCCCGAGATGCTTCATTTTGAAGACCAAGAGGACTGAAATGTAATCTATCCCTGTCTGGTTGTCATCTACAAAGACTGTGCTGGCTCCCGTTTGTCTGCTTTTTGTCTGGATCCTGCCCGTCTCCACCGGTACCAGTACTCTGGATGAGTGCTTCTAAACAGCCTCTGCAACAGGACCCCTGCCGGAGGGTCTTCTGCAGCAACAGACTCTCAAGAGACTCTTGCAATGTTTGTCTGCCCCATTCCTGTCCTCCTGACAGTTTTTTGGGTGAGACTGTTTCTGTGGATGCTGACAGATTCAGTTTCCAGTCTCTGGAGTTTTGACTGTCCTGCACTGTCAAAACTCTGTCTGTTTGGATGATCTTGCTGTGACTCTCCTTCTCTCCCCTTCCTACCCAGACGTGCTAGCCTGTCCTTCTCTGTGCGCCTGATGCCATCTTCTGATCTTGAGGCAATCGAAGCAGAATATAATGTGTATGTCGAAGAGGAAACAAAGGCAAATGCTGAAATCAGAGACATTGAGGCAGAAGCCACTTCACTAAGTCAGCCGATAGAACAGTGGCACAGTTCCTTGCAACCTCAAGTTCATCTGAGTGCATCTCCACTTCCTTTTCCAGTCACAAGAAATGTTCAGGATTCCGAGAAAGTTGCAGTTCCCCAAACTAGTGACATTCAGATCCCAGGTAAAGATAGTGAGGTGTCCCTAGTTGAGGCACTGAAAGAATCCCTGACAATGACGAGACTTCCAGCTCTAGAACCATTTGTGTTTAGTGGAGATCCTCTCAAGTTTGTAGAGTGGAGAACATGTTTCAAGGCTCTTATAGAAAGTGGTTGTGTAAATTCAGCACAGACTGTTCTATTTGAAAAAATACATAAGTGGAGAAGCTCTTAGTGTGTTGGAGGAAACGTTCTATCGCAGTGACGAGGAAGCCTACGTTCAGGCTTGGGGGGCCTTGAATAAGCGATATGGCCATCCTTTTGTAATTCAGAGAGCATTCAGAGGAAAACTAAGCAGCTGGCCAAAGATTGGGTCAAAAGAGTCGCTTAGATTGAGAGAGTTCAGTGATTTTCTCATTTCGTGTAAGAATGCAATGCCCTATGTGCAAGGTCTCAAGATTTTGGATGACTGTGAGGAAAAAAAATACTCCTGAAACTTCCTGACTGGGTGACTGCTCGATGGAATAGACATGTGTCTAAAACGTTGGATGAGGAAAAGGAATATCCTGGATTTGTTGAGTTTGCAGAGTTTGTGGCAAAAGAAGTGCAAATAGCATGCATTCCAGTCTCATCTTTGTTTGCATTAAAAGGACTTGAGAACCCAGGCAAGGAGCAAAAACGCTATAAAGCAAGTGCCTTGATTACAACAAAGACAATCAAAAACTCAAGGACCTGTGGTGCAGTGCAGAGTAACAAATCAAATCCTGACACCTTTCCAGCTCGGAACAAAAGTCGGATTGAATTTATTTGCTGTAAGGAAAGTCACTTTATCTACAAATGTGAAAAATTCGCAGCAATGTCATTTCAAGAAAAGAAAAAGTTTGTTATTGAAAACAATATGTGTTTTGGCTGCCTCAGAGTTGGACACATTTCAAGGAACTGCCGCCAGAAAGCCAACTGTAATATCTGCAGGAAAAACCATCCCACTCCACTTCATGAAGATCATCCTAAAGTGGGCAAATGTGAGACGCAGATGGCAGAGGAAACTGCATCAGCAGTGTCTAACAATGTGACAGTGGACCACAGTGATCACACGTCAATGATTGTTCCTGTCTGGCTGTCATGCACAAAAGGTAATGAACAAGAGACCTTGGTTTACGCTTTGCTAGACACACAGAGCAGCAATACATTCATTGACAAAGAAATTTCGGACAAGCTCAAAGCAGCTCTGAACCTGTGAAGTCAAAACTCACAACAATGACAGACAAAGGTTCAATCATGCCAAGTTATCGAGTAAGTGGATTAAAAGTAAGAGGGTAATACTCACAAGAGTACATAGAACTACCGCCCACATATACTCGTGAGTACATTCCGCTTGAACAAAACAGTGTACCCACTTGTAAAACAGCAGAAGCATGGCCTCACTTGCACAGTATTGCAAAAGAAATACCCAATCTGTTGGATTGTCCTGCAGCACTTCTGATTGGTTATGATTGTGCAAGAGCTCTAAAACCAAGAAAAGTAATCCCAGGCAACGACCATGACCCCTATGCAGTGAAAACAGACTTAGGATGGAGTATAGTGGGATCCATGAAGCCTTGGACAAGTGCTGTAGATGTAACTGGAACATGCCATCGTCTTAACGTGAAAGAGCTGCCATCCATCACACCTTCTTCAGTCATTAAAGTGTTGGAAACAGATTTTATGGACACAAATCCTTCAGAAGGAAACATATCTCAGGAAGACTTCCAGTTTCTGCAGTTCCTGAATGAAAACATTCACTACAACAGCGACGACCGTTTGGAAATGCCTCTACCTTTCAAAAGAGCGCCCTCAACTTCCAAACAATAAACAGCTTGCAAAACTCCGCTCGAAACATCTAAAAGGAAAGATGCAAAGAAATCCAAAAAAACAAAGAAGACTATGTGAGATTCATGGCCAGTGTGTTTGAGGATGGTGATGCAGAAGAAGCAGACAGCACATCTCAGGATGGTAACACATGGTATATTCCTCACCACGGAGTTTATCATCCAAGAAAACCAGAGAAAATCAGAGTTGTGTTTGACTGTGCTGCTAAAAGTGAAGGCACCTCTCTAAATGATCATCTGCTGACTGGCCCAGACCTAACTAATACTCTCATAGGAGTTCTTTGCAGGTTCCGCCAACACCAAGTTGCAATCAGTTGTGATGTGGAAAGGTGTTTCATTGTTTTCATGTTTGCCCCAAGGACAGAGAAGATTTATGTGGTTGCAGGATGGAAATATTGATAGTGAACCCAAAGACTATCGCATGCGAGTTCATATTTTTGGAGCAGCATCTTCGCCAGGATTTGCAAACTATGGCCTGAAGTTTCTTGCTCAAGAACACGAGAAGGAATACCCCGAAGCAGCCAGCTTTATTCACAAAAACTTCTATGTGGATGACGGTCTCATCAGTCTTGATTCAATCCAAAAGGCAAAACAGCTAGTCAGTGAAGCACAAGAAATTTGCAAAAAGGGAAAGTTGCGTCTACACAAATTCATGTGCAACAAGAAAGAGGTCATGGATGCTATACCAGTGTCTGAGCGTGCTTGTAATGGCAAAGACTTAAGTCTGAACTACTCTGAACTTCCAATGCAAAGTGTTCTTGGAGTCAAATGGAATGTGGAAACAGATACATTTTCGTTCAGTGTCAATCTCAAAGAAAAGCAAAACACACGGAGAGGAATCCTGTCAACTGTCGCAAGCGTGTATGATCCACTAGGATTTCTTTCTCCCTTCATACTAACTGGA
Source organism: Oryzias latipes (assembly GCF_053564925.1). Lineage (NCBI taxonomy): Eukaryota > Metazoa > Chordata > Actinopteri > Beloniformes > Adrianichthyidae > Oryzias > Oryzias latipes. Next base: position 402,675 of record NC_136239.1, read on the forward strand.
AAGCAAGTTCTTCAAGAAATGTGTAAACGTGGAGTTGGATGGGATGAACCCCTCCCACCTGCATTGGAGACCAAATGGAAAGCATGGCTTGGGGATCTGGAAAACCTTCCAAAGGTGCAAATAAAAAGACGTCTCATCCCTGAAGACATTGGTGCAATCCAGAAAATAGAGTTGCATCATTTCTCAGATGCCAGCAGTAGCGGCTACGGGCAGTGTTCATATTTAAGGGTTGTGTCAAGTGACAAAGTACACTGTGCCCTGGTTATGGCAAAGGCAAGAGTAGCACCCACAAGAGTAGTGACTATACCACGTCTGGAACTGACAGCTGCAGCAGTCTCTGCAGGAGTAAGTAATCTTCTCCGAACAGAGCTTGAGCTGAAAATAGACGAAGAGTTTTTCTGGACAGATTCCCAGGTGGTACTAGGGTACATAAAAAATGAAGCGCGTCGCTTTCATGTTTTTGTTGCCAATCGAGTGCAGAAAATCAGAAACCTCTCAGACCCAAACCAGTGGTTTTACATTGAGACAGACCAAAATCCAGCAGATCATGCATCTAGAGGACTCAAGATGGCAGAGCTGATTGAATCAAACTGGATCACTGGACCTAGTTTTCTATGGGAACAAACATTTGTCACAAAACACCATTCTCCAGAGCTTTTAGACCCTGAGGTAAAAGTTCTAAAAACACAAGCACAGCAGAGGGACAGTTTTCTCGAGAGGTTCTCTAGATCCTCTGACTGGGATACGGTGAGATTTGGGAGAAAAGGGTGAACATTTGAGAAAAGTGTCTTTTCTTGAACGGCCAGTTCAAAAACTTGTAGTTCTTGTACAACATGAGTAAGATGTTAAAAATTAAGGTTAACGGTTTAAGGTTCTTTATACTGTTATTTTTGAAAATTACAAGATTTAACATGTGTACATACAAAGTAGCTGTCACGAAATATGTTTTCATTTTGTAAATGTTCAAAAGAGCCAGTTTAGCTCGTGCTGGTTTGCGGCGCCCTCCGTCCGTGAAACCCGGGTTCGACTCCAGGCTGCTCCCTGTTCCCTTCTCTACCTCTGCCGGTTCCAAGCCCGGTTAGAGAAGGTTGCGTCAGGAAGGGCATCCGGCGTAAAACATTGCCAAATTTACCATGCGACTTGTTCGCTGTGGCGACCCCTGATGGGAGAAGCCGAAAGTGGAAGAAGAAATGTTCAATATGTTCAATTTCTTGTGACTCATTGCTGACCCCTTGTGGTGAACTGAAAAATTGACTGTGCATGCGCTGTCCATGCGTTTGGTCATAAAAATTCTGATGGGGCAGCATTAGCGTTATAAGAAAGAAAGCAGAGAACAAGCTGGAAGAAGACGGAACAGAGCACGGGGCAAAGACTTTCAAATGGAAAAGCAACTCCTTAAAATTTGATCAGAGGGCACACGGTAATGTTGTTTCATCATATTGTAATGTTGTTGTCACGGTGCCTCCGGCTGCTACCCCTCCCCTCCCTGCTCCTTCATTGGAACCAGCTGACCTGCATCATCTCATCACCTGGCAGACCTTAAGGAGATCCATCCCAGCATACTACGCCAGTCCGTTATACACACTCCGGTCATCTCACCACTGGTCACGCTGGTTCCTCGCCTCGTTCCTGTTTCGCCGTCCTCGGCTCCACCACTCGCTCCAGACTGTGCTCGCCGTCCCCGGCGCTCCACCTCGTCACAGGCTGTGTACGCCGTCCTCGGCGCTCCTCTTCGTTCACGACTCTCATCCCCTCTCAGATTAAAACTTCTGACTCTGCCTCGTCTCCTGAGTTTCTTCCGGGTTCCAGCATCTGGGTCTTCATAGAGTTCGATCATGACAGTTGTAAATCTTTATGTATACGTGTATTCTGAAAGTGTAATTTGTTTTTCTTTAGTTTTTCACGGTGATTCGTTTGGTTACGTAAGAAATAAACAACCAAAAGATCAGCAGTCGGAGCGTGGCTTTTTCCTGATCATATTGAAAAACTTAAGGAGCAGCTACAATATATATATATATATATATAACTTATCCAATTTTGCCAACTTAAATGAATTACTTCTATTGGTAACAAATAATTGAGTTAAATTTATTCAACCTAATTTCTTACGTCTATAAAACTTAATTAATGTTTATTCAACTCAAATTTACATATTTATTTAACTAAATGTCATATTACTCCAATTCAATTAATCTTTTTTCCATCTTAATGAATTATAATTCTTGAACTCTGATATGTCTAAGTTTGAGATGGCAGATATACTTATTTTTATAACTATAAAGACAACAACACTATTTGTTTGGAGAGTACATCCATTTAAGAATTTTCCGACATTGTCATTACATTATGTGGCTGTAGGGCTTCCATATAAACTCATCATCCTCTCCCTCCCTCTCCCTCATGTTGCAGAGACTTAAGCAAAGTAGGACAAAATAACTCAACAAAACACAGTAAAACAGATAAACAACTAAACACAATTGGTCAAAAAGCCACACTTAAACCCAAGTCCGTCCAGACAGGCTAAGGGAATGGTATCCCACAATCCCTTGCGGTGCCGATCTAACAGCAGCACCAAAGTTACACCTACTTAATTGAATTAATTTGAATGAAAGTAAAATAACTGTCTGAAAACTAGGTGTTATTTTTAAACTGACTTAATTAGTATTTCAGCCCAGCAGAAAAAAGGAAATCAAGTAAAAAAGGTAGAAGATAAACTAACAAAATTGCAACAAAAACATTTTTTTACGTTTAAAAGAAGATTAAGCTTGAAATATCAAAAATAATAAGACAAATAGAAGAGATAAATGCAAATGTAATTCAGAAAAAAAGAGTAGAGATGAGTTCTGGAGACGTGGAAGCAAAGGGCCAACCAACTGTTCAGTTATTCTAAACTACCGGGTTGAAATTCACAAACATCTCGAGAAGGGGTTTATGATTGATTTGACGTGTACATTAATGCTATGTATTTTTAGAACTGGACTTTGGATGGATTAAACAACTAAAAAAAAGGTTATATATTCTGCTGGCACCAAGTCAAAAAGCAGTTACCAAAAGATGATATGAACAGGAACCACCAACAATAGAGAACTGGATCGCTATTACTCACAGTATTCACATTATGGAAAGCTTTCATTCTCAATTTGAATTCAAACACAAACCTTTTATAAAATGTGGTCAAAATGGACAGAATATGGTGAACCTGTTTTTGTAAGAGTCAACTTTTGGATTTATGATATTTAAACTGCATCAACAATTAATGCTGATACGTAAAAATGTTTTTCTTTCTCCCTTCTTCATTTGATTAATTCATATACCCCCCCCTTCACTTTTCATGTTAATAAATGAAAAGACATAACGCCTCCCAATCCTCTTTCTGGGTTTCTGCCGTTGACTGGATATGAGACCTGGACCACGAGTGTGACGTCACCCATGGAAAATGGCTCCAATGAAAGGAAGCTTTTGAAAAGCTGATGTCCACTGGACCTCTTGGATACAGGAAGTTCTCCTCAGAAACCAGGAAGTAAATAAATAAAACATTGAGAACAACTAAAAGCGGAAACTAAACAAAGTGAATTGCAACAACCGTTGAAACCTTACAGCTGGACAGTGTGTGCACCCACTGATGCTTTCAGAAACAAATGCCCTTTATGAAGTTCTCACTCCGTGACAGACGTGTCCTTTGGATCCTAGCATCTTGGTCAACTATAGACCAATATCAAACCTCCCCTTTATTTCTAAAATCCTAGAAAGAGTTGTAGTTAAGCAGCTTTACCAGGAGGGGGGGTGATGCTGTAGTATCGCGAGACCCAGCGAGACGAGTGTGGTGAGTCGACTTGGCGGCGCGTAAGCATTTGAACAAACATTTTCGATATTGTTTCATTTTTCCGCCATATTAAAATATTTCCTGCTAACTAACACAACCTGTTAAGAGTATTAAGCTTCTGTCAGCCTGGAGGACCTGGAGAATTTCATTGACGAGTGTTTTAATACCTGCAACATGGTGAAGCCCAGAACCGCCACCACCACCCCCTCCGCCAAGCGTGAACGGCCTGAGGACTCTCCCGGGGCTGTGTCCTCTCCGGGCAGCGGAATGAGCGATATCCTGGATTCGATTGACAAAAAGCTCTCCAGCTTTGATGGCCGCCTCAATTTGCTGGAGATCCTCCATAGAGAATTTCAAGGTCTGCGGGAGTCTCTGGAATTCAGCCAGCAGCAGGTGCGGGAGCTCGCAGCGGAGAACCAGGCCCTCAGAGAGACCGTGAAGACCCTGAGCAATGACACCGCCCGTCTCTCCGAGGAGAACCGATCCATCAAGGAAACCCTCCTGGATCTTCAGTCGAGGAGCATGAGGGACAATCTAGTGGTCGCGGGGGTTCCAGAGGAGGTAGGAGAAGACCCCGAGGCCACCGTCAGATCCTTTTTACAGGTCCACCTGAAGCTCCCCAAGGAGGAGGTGCAGAAGATCTCCTTCCACAGGGTTCACCGCCTCGGAGGAAGAAGGTCCGACCACCAGCGCCCGCGTCCTATTGTGGCTAAATTCAAACATTTCAAACAGAAGGAGTTGGTGAAGGGCCGCGGACGGGAACTGAGAGGCACGCATTACAGCGTTAATGACCAGTTCCCGGCAGAAATCCTCCGTAGAAGGAAGATCCTGTTCCCGCTGAGGAGGAAGCATCTTGCTGCTGGTTCGAGAGCGATTGTGGCCGTTGACAAACTTTACGTGGACGGCCGGCTGTTCCGGGACCCGGAGATCACCCCCTGGCTGTGCTGAAGGCTTTCAGATCCGCGCTGAGAACATCTGCGCTGCCCAGAAGAAACCCGCTAAACTTACTTCAATGAATGGAAAACCGGATCATCAATAATCCACACCTCGATCGCAGGAAAACAGTCTTTTTTTTTTCTTCGTCACCTCAGTCCCACTCATGTTTCTATTGTTGTTTTGTTGTTGTTTTCGTTTTCCCTTCTATCTCTTTTTTTCTTTCCTTTACTCTCCCCCCCCCCCTCTCCCCCCTCATTATATGTAAATCACCTGGAAGCAACTCATCCTCGGTAAGTATTTATTTATACACGGAGCAGGCGCGCGCACACACAAGCGCACACAGGGGCGTGCACATGCGATCCCGCACACACACGCCGACATACTGCAAACACCTCACACAAGCCCTCATAGGACGCACGCGACACGCAGCTCACATAGCCAGAAAACGTTCACGCGCACAGCGCTTCTCAATGCGGGCACGCGCACACGGACTGGTACACAAGCACTACTTAGCTTTACACCTTTTCAGTCAGAGCAGTTATGAACAGTCTTAACATCGTTAGCTGGAATGTGCGTGGACTTGGCTCTGAGCCAAAGAGACTGAAAGTGTTAAATCACCTGGATGGTCTAAAAGCAGATATAGCTCTACTGCAGGAGACCCATTTATCAAATTCTTTGGATCACCTTATGTGCTGCTTACAATTTCCAGTTATATACTCTGCCAGTTACAACTCCAAACAACGAGGAGTTGCTGTTTTAATTAATAAAAATCTTAATTTTACTCATAAGGATACAGTTACTGACCCAGAAGGCAGATTTGTAATCATTAATATATCCATTCAGAATAAGGACTTTTGTATAGTGAGTATTTATGGTCCTAATGTTGACGACTCTTCCTTCTTTCACAGATTCTTCACCTCACTCTCAGTTCACTCTGACTCCACAATCATTATAGGAGGAGACTTCAACCTTGTTTTGGACCCTGAACTTGACAGACTCAGCACAGCAGCAAACCAGCGTACATGGCGATCTGCAAGTATTCTAAAGCAGTACATGAATGATCTGGGTCTCTGCGACGCTTGGCGCTCATGTCACCCAAACACTAAAGGGTTCACCTTCTTTTCTCCAGTTCACTATTCACACTCCCGTTTGGACTATTTATTAATCAGTAACTCTCTTTTAAAAAATATTCAAAGCTCCAATATCCATCCAATTATTATCAGTGATCATGCACCAGTCTCTGTAAACATTTCTAGGGAAAAATCCACACCCTCTGGTACAACCTGGAGGTTTAATACGTCTCTGTTAAAGGATCAGGAATTTCTTGAATTCTTTAAAAAAGAGTGGGCAACCTTCTTAGACTTCAACAATACTCCAGACATCCCACCGTGTGTTCTTTGGGAAACAGCAAAGGCAGTCATGAGAGGGAAAATCATTTCTTATTCAACGCACAAAAAACGCAAAGAGAAAGCAGATTTATTAGAATTAGAAAATAAAATCAAAACCCTGGAGACTGCTTATGCTGCTTCTGCACAGGAACACATTCTGGGAGATCTGAAAAATTTAAAGCTGCGGTTAAATGACATCATTAATAAACAAACCCAATTTCAAATACAAAGGCTACGACTTGAAAGATTTGAAAACTCTAATAAATCTGGCAAATTTCTGGCTAATCAGCTTAAAATTAACAGAGAAAAATCATCAATCACCTCTATTACGGACCAAACAGGAAATGTCACTCACGACCCGGTCAAAATTAATAACGCATTTGAAAACTTTTATAAAAACCTGTACACACCGCAGATCAATCCGTCAGAGCAAAGTATTGACTCATTTCTTAATAATGTAAACCTACCCAGGCTAAATGAGGATCAAATCACAAACTTAGATTCTCCGCTCTCGCCGTCTGAACTTCATGAAGCTCTGTTACTTATGCCCAATGGTAAAGCACCAGGGCCTGACGGCTTTCCTGCTGAGTTTTATAAAGAATTCTGGGAACAACTGGCACCAACATTTTATAAAACGGTCACATCTATTAATGAGAGCCAATCAATGCCACCTAACATGAACTCAGCCAACATAATTCTTCTTCTAAAACCAGACAAAGATCCCACTAGTCCTTCAAGCTATCGCCCTATTTCTCTAATCAATGCAGATGTAAAAATTATCTGCAAAGCACTAGCACAGAGAATAGAAAAAATCACTCCTCACATAATTCACTTCGACCAGACTGGATTCATCAAAGGCAGACACTCGGATGATAATGTCCGTAGACTAGTTAATATAATAGACTTTGCCACCATTGAAAACCAGGAAATGACGGTACTATCGCTGGATGCTGAAAAAGCCTTTGACAGAGTTAATTGGAAGTTCCTTATTGCTGCCCTCCAGAAGTTTGGTTTTGGAGAAGCATTCATCAATTGGATCAAAATATTATATCACAACCCCAATGCATCAGTTAGAACTAATAAACAGACCTCAAACAGGTTTTTTCTTGGAAGAGGAACCAGACAGGGCTGCCCACTCTCTCCTTCTCTTTTTGCTATATTCATTGAGCCTTTAGCTGCAGCAATAAGACAGAATGAGAGCATTATAGGAATAAAAACCAAACACAGCCATCATAAAATTAGTCTTTATGCGGATGACATATTACTGTTTTTAAGGAATTTACATTCTGTAAATGAAACAGCAATGATCATAAATGAATTCTCCTCCATATCAGACTATTCCATTAATTGGAATAAGTCTGTTTTATTACCACTCAACAGGAATATGGAACAAAGACTCACAATTCCAGTTAAAACAGGAAATATCAAATATCTGGGTATCTACTTTTCCCCCAAACTATCAGAACTGGTGCAGCTAAACCACACCCCATTACTGAAAAGCATACAGGACGATCTAACACGCTGGACCAACCTGCCTTTGTCCCTTATGGGCAAGGTAGCCACGGTTAAAATGAAAATCTTACCCAAGGTTAATTATCTCTTCTCAATGATTCCCACACAACCGCCATTAAAATGGTTCAAAACATTAGACTCATCCATATCAAGCTTTCTATGGAACAACAAACCTGCAAGAATTAGTCTAAAAACTTTAAAATCTGCAAAAAACTGTGGAGGATTAGAATTACCTAACTTCCACAAATACTTTCTTGCAAATAGATTACAATACATCTTAAAATGGTTAAAAAATAATCCAGAAACCAACTCATGGTTAGACTTGGAACAGGCGTTATGTGGAAAGATCAACCTGTCACAGCTACCATTTATTAGCCAAACAGTTAAAAAACAGGATTGTTTCAAAAGCATTAATATAAATGCCACCTTAACAGCCTGGTGGGAATTTCTCAAAATATCAAAATCATCAATTCAACCGTGCAAAATGACACCCATCTGGAACAACCCGGACATCCTTATTAACAAAAAAATGATTCACTTCCCAGCTTGGCAAGCAGGGGGCATAAAACAACTAGAGCACGTAATTATTGATAGAAGATTCATAACTCCCCAGGAACTTCAAGACAAACATGGAATAAATAACTTCTTGGAATATCAGCAACTTAAATCAAGTATTACTAAAAAGTATAAAATTAAAGACGACGATTTAAAGCTACCAGATGTAGTTACCACTCTGATTAATTTTTCAATGAATAGAACTCTCTCCAAAATATACAAACTTTTATGTAATTTAGATAACAATATTGCCCTTCCAACAAAAAAATGGGATGCAGATTTGAGCATCAGCACAGATGAAAGCTTCTGGTCAGAACTTTGTCTAAACACCTTTAAACTGACAAAAAGTCCAAATCTGCAGCTAATCCATCTCAAAACTCTTCACAGAATTTACTACACTGGACAGAGGATGTTCAAGATGGGTCTCAGTAACTCAGACATTTGCGAGCACTGTGATAATAATCTACCCGACAGCTACATGCACGCACTGTGGTTCTGCACTCCTGTCCAGGCTCTCTGGCAGCAGGTATGTGCCGATTTATCAGTCTGGCTTAAGGTTTCAATCACTGCCTCACCGTCACTTTGTGTGCTTGGTGACATGAGTGCCATCGATATAGAAGAAGGATTAGCATCTATCATTTTCAACTCTTTGTATTGCCAAAAAAACTATTTTAATAAATTGGAAAAACAAGAAAAATATAAACATAAGTCAACACAGAAATCTGCTGTTTGATCATATCAGCTTGGAAAAAATGTCAGCCCAAAGCTCAAGTAACTTTGAAAGAATTCAGTCTCTCTGGTCTCCTGTGGTTGACTCCATGACTTAGGGGGTGGGGGGCTTGGTCGTCGCTGCTCCTTGCCCTTCTGCCGTGGTTTGGGGTGGGGGTCGGGGCTTCCGGTGCCTGGCGGGGGCGGTGGGGGGCTCCGTTGGTCGGGGGGTCGGGTCCGGTGCCTGGGTGGGGCGGGCTGGGGCGCTGCGTGGTCCTCTGGGCTTGGGTGTGGGGGTGCGTGGTGGGGGGGTGGGGTGGTGACATCACTGCAAGCAAGCAGCAGATGTCCTCCTGGCACCCTACCCGCCAATTTTAACCGCACCTTAGACATTTAGGGCCCCTTGGTGTGGAGGGTGAGGGGACATCACTGTGAGTAATCAGGAGATGTCCCCTTAGTGCCCTACTCGCCAATTTTAACTGCACCCCCCTTAGTACACACACCCCTCCCCCTTCAATATATACATTCAAACATAAACACACACACATGCACACAAACACCCTCTCAAACACCCATACACGCACACACATTTTACAAGGAAGGTGGGACCTGGGTCCATCTGTCCCCTACCCCTTCCCTGGTGGGGGGTGCGGGCCCCTTGGCGATGGCGGCCGTGTCCCTTGGGTGCCGGCTCCCTGGGCCCGGCGGTGCTCTCTCCGCACGGTGGGGGGGTTCATATTACACCTGAGCCGGGGGTGTTCGTGTCCCTGGGGGGTGGGTCCTGGTCCTTGCCCCTGGGCGCTGGGCCCCGCCAAACTTCCAACATGGCCGAGCCTGGTCGGGCCATATTTATAACATCCCTTGTGGGCCGCCCTTTTTTCCCCGGGGTTCCCCCCTCCTGGGCGGGGGCGGCGGGCCCCTGCCTTGCTCCTGCCTGGACCAACCGTGGGCCGGGTGGGTGGCTGCCTGGAGTGCGGAGCGGGTCTCCCTTGGGGGGTCCTGGCTCGTACCTGGGGTCGGGGCGGGGGGATGCCCGGAACTCCTGGGTGGTGGTGGGGTGCTCGTCTGGGGCTGTGGGCGTCCCTCTCCGGTGGGGCCCTGCGTTGGGCTCTTCCGGCGCGGCGGGGGGCTGCTTTCCTGGCTGGGCTGGGGCGGCGCTCTCTTTCCCTCTGCGCCTCCCTGCTCTCTGGCTCTGGGGGCCTCGCGGCGGTCCGGCTGGCCCTGACCTGGGTGGCGGTCTTGGTCGCCCAGGGGGCGGTTGTTCCCTGCCTGTTCCCGTGTGGCGTTGGGGGAATTCCGGCTGCCGCTGCTGCTGCGGCGGGGGTATGGGTGTGGGGGTGGCTGGGCGCTCCTCCTCCTTCTTTTCACATTCCACCATCCATTTTAGAAGAACATAAACACTCACCTGAGCACAGGTGTTAGCTCACCTTTGCACTAATAGTTTGCATGATTGAATGAATGAAAGATTTCACACTAGTTGGTTTAAAGGCATAGGTATGCGTTCGTGAACACTATCTGTTTTGTGTGCATGTTGACATGTGGACATTTTTGCGGCTAGCAGGTGTGTTGATAATATTTGAGTGTGTGTGAACAGGCCCCGCCCTTTTTGTACTACATTTGAACCGTACCGTAACGATAAACAACCAGTAAACCTGTCTGCTCTATGCTGCTTCATGGTCTTACCCCCCTTCCCCTCCTATTATCACCCTCCTACCCCCCCCTCTCTCTAACGTCCCTCTCTCTTCTTCCCCTCTTTCCTTTTCCGTCCGGTCCAACACCAAAGATTTTCAAACATGATTGAAATTAATAAATTTTGGCCTCAATTACAAAAGGGGTTTATTCAGACATACCTTTGGTTTGTCTGAAGATGAATAACCCCTCTTGTTAAAATAAAATATGTCCAACACAAGAGGCCCTCAGCTCTCATCTGTTTGCCTAGCTGTTGGACAGGACAAGTTAAAAAAAAAAAAAAAAAAAAAAAAAAAAAAGCAGCTTTACTGCCACCTACAGGACAACAGCCACTTTGAAGACTTTCAGTCGGGGTTTAGACCCCACCACAGCACGGAAACTGCACTAGTTAGAGTCTCTAATGACTTGTTATTGGCCTCAGAAAAGGGACTACTTTCTACTCTGGTCCTGTTGGACCTCAGTGCAGCCTTTGACACTATCGACCACGGTATTTTACTCCATAGATTAGAGCAGGACATAGGGATCAGAGGATCTGCTCTCCAGTGGTTTAAATCCTATCTGTCCCATAGGTATCAGTTCGTTAATGTAAATGGACATTCCTCTCAGTGCACTCGAGTCAACTATGAAGTCCCACAGGGCTCAGTCTTGGGACCCCTCCTGTTTACGCTTTATATGCTACCCCTAGGAAACATCAGGAAACACAGCATTAATTTTCATTGTTATGCTGACGATACGCAGATGTATTTATCCATGAAACCTGACCAGAATGACCAGATAGAGAAACTGAACACCTGCATCAGAGACATCAAGACCTGGATGACAATTAATGACCTCCTCTTGAACCCAGAAAAAACTGAGGTCATTATACTAGGTCCTAAAAACAGAAACACGGAAAGGACCATCCACATCTCTGCGGCAGCCTGGCCAGTAAAACCGCCCCCGGAGACGGCGCAGGGTCTTGGCGTTCCCAAAGTGACCTGCTCCGGTGGAACCGTGAACCAGTTGAAGGACCTGGGAGCGGGTCGCTCGGGGCACCAACAGCTGGAGGATGTCCTCTCCCCGATCCGGAGCCTGCCACCACCGGTACAACACCTCGTTGTGGAGCTCGACATTAGTCCACTGGGAATAGTTGGACTTCAGCTCCGGACTCTGCGCTGCGACCTTATTCCACTCTGGCCGTTGCCCCGCTTGCAGCCAGCTCCTCAATTGAGCCAGCACCACGTCGGCCTCTTGCTACTGCCTCAGCTGCTCTGGGGACAGCTCCGGAACATCTTTGGTCATTGCAGCAGCCACACTCTGGACATCGCCGTCCCGCTCCTCCTGGCGGTGACAATAATGGCATTCTGCTGTCAGGCACGGCCGCCTGGAGAGCGTGTCGGCGTTGCCATGGCAACGCCCAGCCCGATGCTGGATGTCGAAGTCGTAGCTTTGCAAAGTCTCCAGCCACCGAGCCACCTGTCCTTCTGGATGTTTGAAGTTTAGAAGCCAGGTCAGGGAGGCATTGTCAGTCCGGAGGGGGTGAAGTGGCAGCCCTGCAGATACGGCCGGAAGCGTTGCACCGCCTGAACCACAGCCAGCAGCTCCTGCCGCGTCACGCAGTAGTTCCTCTCGACACGACTCAGGGCACGGCTAAAATAGCCCACCACCCGCTCTCCTTCTTCCCCCTGCTGCGACAGGACTGCTCCGACCCCTGTATTGCTGGCGTCCGTGTCAACAATAAAGGTGCGACGGGGGTCTGGAAACGCCAGGACCGGTGCTGCTGTCAGCGCCCCTCGGAGCTGGTAAAAGGCGGCAGTGCAGGAATCAGTCCACCTGAACTGCTGTCCCTTGTTAGTTAGCTGGTGAAGAGGGCTGGCAATAGTGGCGAAGCCTCGGATGAAACGCCGGTAATAAGAGGCTAATTCCATGAAGCTCCGCAACTCACCGACGTTGGTGGGGTCGGGCCAGTCCTTCACAGCTGCCACCTTGGCTGGGTTGGTGGCAACGCCCTTCTCGCTGACCACATGTCCCAGGAACTCAGTCTCTTTGGTTAGGAGGCTGCACTTGGCTGGGTTAAGTCTTAGTCCGGCTCATCTGATCGCAGCAAACACCTCCCGCAGATTATTCACAGCCGCCTCGAACCTGTCTGCATGCACCAGCAGGTCATCCAGGTAGACGATGCAGCGGTTCCGGGGCACGCCAGCCAGGACCCTTTCCATCAGCCGCTCGAACGTGGCTGGTGCGTTGCAGAGCCCGAACAGCATCACCCGAAACCTTGTCAGATGGTGAAGGCAGTCTTCGGCTTAGCATCGGGGGCTAGCTCCACCTGCCAGTACCCGCTCCTCAGATCGAGGGAGCAGAAACAACTGGATCCAGTGATCCAGTCCAGAGCATCGTCGATCCGAGGGAGGGGGTAGGAGTCCTTCTTGGTGACACTGTTCAGGCGCCGATAATCCACACAGAACCGCCAGTCTCCCTTTTTCTTTTTTACCAAGACAGCCGGTGCCGCCCACGGGCTACTGGACGGCTCGATTACTCCAGCTGCAGCCATCTGACGGATCATGTCCTCCGCAGCCTGGCGCTTGGCGAGCGCAAGCCTGTGTGGGCGTAGCCGGATGGGCGGGGCCGAACTGGTGTCTATGTGGTGCTGAACCAGCCCCGTCTGCGTGCAGTCTTCATCTTTGGCAGCAAAAATGTCCATGAAATCTGTAAGGAGATCCGAAAGGTGTCGGATCTGCTGGGGGTCTAAGTCTTTGCTGCTACGTTGCAACAGACCCTGCACTGCTTTCATTGTCTCTGGAGATGTGTTGCTGGTGGAAGCTGCACTCGCCGGAGCCCTGAAAGTGCTTGGTGCGGCGCTGCTGGCGGCAGGAGTCGTTCTGGAATCGCCGCTCTTCCTTCTTCCGCGTTGGAGCATCAGAGTCTCGCCTCCGATGGTGATGGTTGCCCGGGCAGCATCAACACAAGCCTTCCAGCGGGACATGAGATCGAGGCTAATTATGCAGGGCTCCGTAATGTTGGCCAGCCAGAACTCGTGCAAAATGTCCTGTCCTCCGGCCTGGATCCGCAGCAGCTTTCTCGCCACCAGCCCCGCTTTTTATCCAGTCACAGTCATTAGCTGGGTGCCGGTGGGGGTCCATGATTCCAGAAGGGACCCAGCGGTGCCTGGCAGAACCCCCCGCCGCACAAGAGAGATGGTGGACCCGGTGTCCACTAACGCTTGACACCGTTGATCTTCCAGCTGGCAACTCAGATAAAGTCCTCTGGTATACCCCAAACGTCCAACCAGAGTGCATCGGCCTTGAAGGGGCGTTGGTGGGTGGGATGGCAGCCCCTTCACCTGGTCATCCCGTTGTCGTTTCCCGGCGAAGCCGCTCTGGTCTTTGGTGCTGGCGCAGGGCAGTTGCGTGCGATGTGCCCGGGCTCCCCACACGGGTAACAACAATCAGAGGAACGCTGCTGACGTCGGGAGGCCAATGCATGGTGCTGAGACGGCCGTGGCGTCGATGACTGGATGCTGAAGATGTCCTCTGCCTCTTCCTCCTCATAGTTGACCATTCTCACGCAAGGCTGAGTGCTGGGCACCACACGTGAAGTGGAGAGGATGGCCTCTACTCGTTCTCCTTCCTGGATTGCTTGTTTCAGCGTCTGGGGCGTGGCCAGGCGGACGTGTTGGCGGAGCCGTTCGGGTGTGAGTCCTTGCAGGACTGCATGGAGTAAATCTAAATCTAAATCTAAACCAAACACAGCCATCATAAAATTAGTCTCTATGCAGATGACATATTACTGTTTTTAAGTAATTTACATTCTGTAAATGAAACGGCAACAATCATTAATGAATTCTCCTCTATATCAGACTATTCCATTAATTGGAATAAGTCTGTTTTATTACCACTGAACAATAATGCGGAGCAAAGACTCACAATACCAGTTAAATCAGGAAATATCAAATATCTAGGTATCAATTTTTCCCCCAAACTATCAGAACTGGTGCAGCTAAACTACACCCCATTACTGAAAAACATACAGGACGATCTAACACGCTGGACCAACCTGCCTCTGTCCCTTATGGGCAAGGTAGCCACAGTAAAAATGAAAATCGTACCCAAAGTTAATTATCTCTTCTCAATGATTCCTACACATCCGCCAGTAAAATGGTTCAAAACATTAGACTCATCCATATCAAGCTTTTTATGGAACAACAAACCTGCAAGAATTAGTCTAAAAACCCTAAAATCTGCAAAAAGCTGTGGAGGATTAGAATTACCTAACTTCCACAATTACTTTCTTGCAAATAGATTACAATACATCTTAAAATGGTTAAAAAATAATCCAGAAACCAACTCATGGTTAGACTTGGAACAGGCGTTATGTGGAAAGATCAACCTATCAGATCTTCCATTTATTAGCCAAACAGTTAAAAAACAGGATTGTTTCAAAAGTATTAATATAAATGCCACTTTAACAGCCTGGTGGGAATTTCTCAAAATATCAAAATCATCAATTCAACCGTGCAAAATGACACCCATCTGGAACAACCCAGACATCCTCATAAACAAAAAAATTATCCACTTCCCAGCTTGGCAAGCAGGGGGCATAAAACAACTACAGCACATAATTATTGATAGAAGATTCATAACTCCCCAGGAACTTCAAGACAAACATGGAATAAATAACTTCTTGGAATATCAGCAACTTAAATCAATTATTACTAAAAAGTTTAAATACAGAGACAACGATTTGAAGCTACCAGATGTAGTTACCACTCTGATCAATTTCTCAATGAATAAAACTCTCTCCAAAATATACAAACTTTTATGTAATTTAGATAATAATATTTCACTTCTGACAACAAAATGGGATGCGGATTTGAGCATCAGCACAGATGAAAGCTTTTGGTCAGAACTTTGTCTAAACACCTTTAAACTGACAAAAAGTCCAAATCTGCAGCTAATCCATCTCAAAACTCTTCACAGAATTTACTACACTGGACAGAGGATGTTCAAGATGGGTCTCAGTAACTCAGACATTTGCGAGCACTGTGATAATAATCTACCCGACAGCTACATGCACGCACTGTGGTTCTGCACGCCTGTCCAGGCTCTCTGGCAGCAGGTATGTGCCGATTTATCAGTCTGGCTTAAGGTTTCAATCACTGCCTCACCGTCACTTTGTGTGCTTGGTGACATGAGTGCCATCGATGTAGAAGGAGGATTAGGCTCTATCATTTTCATAACTCTTTGCATTGCTAAAAAAACTATTTAAATAAATTGGAAAAGCAAGAAAAATATAAATGTAAGTCAACACAGAAATCTGCTGCTTGATCATATCAGCTTGGAAAAAATGTCAGCCCAAGGTTCAAGTAACTTTGAAAGAATTCGGTCTCTCTGGTCACCTGTGGTTGACTCCATGACTTAGGGGGTGGGGGGCTTGGTCGTCGCTGCTCCTTGCCCTTCTGCCGTGGTTTGGGGTGGGGGTCGGGGCTTCCGGTGCCTGGCGGGGGCGGTGGGGGGCTCCGTTGGTCGGGGGGTCGGGTCCGGTGCCTGGGTGGGGCGGGCTGGGGCGCTGCGTGGTCCTCTGGGCTTGGGTGTGGGGGTGCGTGGTGGGGGGGTGGGGTGGTGGCCTGGCTTGGCTTGGGGGGGTGGTCCCTTTGCCTGTGCTGGGGGGGGTTGGCGGGGGGCCCTGCTCGGGGGGGGCCCAGCGGCGCCGGATGGGCTGTCCATCTACACCTGGGGCTGGGATCGGCCCTTCCCTGGCTCTGGGGCGGGACGAGACAACCCTCTTGGGGCCCCCGGTCGCTCTGGGTGTCATCCGCTTCGGCTGCGGGGTCTGGGGTGGGGTGGGGGGGGGTCTTGTCGGCCCTGTCCTGTGGGGGGGCATTCTGGGGGAGGGGGGGGGGCATTATTGGTACGGGGCAGGGGGGGTTGACGGGTCGGGGTCTCCGCTGAGGCCATCGGCGGTTTCCCCGGCCGGTTGGCTGCCTCGGTCCCGTCGAGGCCTGACCAGAGCTCTTCTAGGGCCGGCGTTTGGGGGTGGGGGCCTGGGCTTGCTCCGGGGGGGGGGGCGACGCTTTCTGGCTCCTCTCTCTCTGTGTGGGGTGGGTGGTGCTGGGCCTGGGGTGTCGGCACCTCCGGGGGTGGGGCCCCTGGGCTGGGTGGCCCTGGCCCCATTTGCTGGGGGGGGGCTGGGGGACAGCTGTTTGACCACCGGGGGACAGTCTACCAGCTGTCCCCAACTTACCCCCTTCCTCATATAACCTCATATTAGGGTGAAGGGGTGGGGGGTCTAGCCTGCAATGCGCCTTGGGGGGGGGCTACTTGGGAGTGGCCCCCCTCCTATGGTTGCCGTATGGAGTGGGCCCCCCCTCTTTCGGTTTTATTTGCACCTTAGACATGTAGGGTCCTTGGTAGGGGGGGTGCTTGGACATCACTGCCAGCAAGCAGCAGATGTCCGCCTGGTACCCTACCCGCCAATTTTAACCGCACCTTAGACATTTAGGGCCCCTTGGTGGGGAGGGTGAGGGGACATCACTGTGAGTAATCAGGAGATGTCCCCTTAGTGCCCTACTCGCCAATTTTAACTGCACCCCCCTTAGTACACACACCCCTCCCCCTTCAATATATACATTCCAACATAAACACACACACATGCACACACACACCCTTTCAAACACACATACACGCACACACATTTTGCAAGGAAGGTGGGACCTGGGTCCATCTGTCCCCTACCCCTTCCCTGGTGGGGGGTGCGGGCCCCTTGGCGATGGCAGCCGTGTCCCTTGGGTGCTGGCTCCCTGGGCCCGGCGGTGCTCTCTCCGCATGGTGGGGGGGTTCATATTACACCTGAGCCGGGGGTGTTCGTGTCCCTGGCGGGTGGGTCCTGGTCCTTGCCCCTGAGCGCTGGGCCCCGCCAAACTTCCAACATGGCCGAGCCTGGTCGGGCCATATTTATAACACCCCTTGTGGGCCCTCTTTTTTCCCCGGGGTTCCCCCTCCTGGGCGGGGGTGGCGGGCCCCTGCCTTGCTCCTCCCTGGACCAACCGTGGGCCGGGCGGATGGCTGTCTGGAGTGCGGAGCGGGTCTCCCTTGGGGGGTCCTGGCTCGTACCTGGGGTAGGGGCGGGGGGATGCCCGGAACTCCTGGGTGGTGGTGGGGTGCTCGTCTGGGGCTGTGGGCGTCCTTCTCTGGTGGGGCCCTGCGTTGGGTTCTCCCGGCGCGGCGGGGGAGCAGCTCTCCTGGTTGGGCTGGGGCGGCACTCTCTTTCCCTCCGTGTCTCCCTGCTCTCTGGCTCTGGGGGCCTTGCGGCGGTCCTGCTGGCCCTGGCCTGGGTGGCGGGCTTGGTCGCCCGGGCGGCGGTTGTTCCTTGCCGGTTCCCGTGTGGCGTTGGGGGGATTTCGGCTGCCGCTGCTGCTGCGGTGGGGGTCTTGGGGTGGGGATGGCTGGGCACTCTCCCTCCTTCTTGTCACGTTCCACCATCCATTTTAGAAGAACATAAACACTCACCTGAGCACAGGTGTTAGCTCACCTTTGCACTAACAGTTTGCATGATTGAATTATTTCAAAATATTTTACACTAGTTGGTTTTAAGGCATAAGTATGCGTGTGAACACTATCTGTTTTGTGTACATGTCGACAGGTGGACATTTTTGCAGCTAGCAGGTGTGTTTATAACATTTGAGTGTGTGTGTGGATAGGCCCCGCCCTTTTTGTACTACATTTGAACCGTACCGTAATGATAAACAACCAGTAAACCTGTTGCTTTATGCTGCTTCATGGTCTTACCCCCCTTCCCCTCCTATTATTACCCTCCTACCCCCCCCTCTCTAACATCCCTCTCTCTTCTTCCCTTCTTTCCTTTTCCGTCCGGTCCAACACCAAAGATTTTCAAACATGATTGAAATTAATAAAGTTTGGCCTCAATTACAAAAGGGGTTTATTCAGACATACCTTTGGTTTGTCTGAAGATTAATAACCCCTCTTGTTAAAGTAAAATATGTCCAACACAAGAGGCCCTCAGCTCTCATCTGTCTGCCTAGCTGTTGGACAGGACAATTTAAAAAAAAAAAAAAAAAAAAAAAAATCTAAATCTAAATCTTCCTGCGCTCCTGAAGAAAATCGGGGGTAACCCCGCCGGACATGTAGCTGAATGTCTGCAGCTGGGGCAACTAGGCTCTCTCCATCACGACGGCAGCGGCTGGTCAGCTGCTCTCTTTCGTGCGTCTCTGACGGACCGAACCGACGTTCCAGGGCCGTGGTTAGGGCGCCCAGGTCCCTCCTCCAAAACCAGCAGAAGAAAGTGCATCCCACAATCCAGATCTGACAGGAGACCAATGGGTGTGTGACCGTCACTACAGTATAGCCTCCAATTCCACATTTAGAAACCTTGGGGTTTTATTTGACCAGGATTTATCATTTAAGGCTCACATATCTCAGGCGTGTAGAACTGCCTTTTCTCACCTGTGGAATATTGCTAAGATCAGAAATATACTTTCTAAGAGTGATGCTGAAAAACTCATCCATGCATTTGCTACGTCGAGGCTGGATTACTGTAACTCCTTGTTAGCAGCGTGTCCTAAGAGTTCCTTAAGAAGTCTCCAGCTTGTTCAGAACGCAGCAGCTAGATTGTTAGCAGGAACTAGCAGAAGAGATCACATCACTCCTGTGTTAGTTTCGCTCCACTGGCTCCCAGTTGATTCCAGAATCAAGTTCAAGATCCTCCTGTTAACCTATAAGGCCTTACATGGAATGGCCCCGTCCTATATTAAGGACCTCATAGTCCCTTACCATCCAATCAGAACACTTCGCTCGCAAAATGCAGGACTGCTTGTGGTTCCTAGAATTAGTAAAAGTACGGTTGGAGGTAGAGCGTTTAGCCACCAAGCCCCTGTTTTATGGAATAAACTCCCAGCTCATGGAAGAGAGGCCGACTCAGTTTCTACATTCAAAGTTAGACTGAAAACATTCCTCTGTGGACAGGCTTATTGTCCGACTAGTTAGTATTCAGAGATTATTTAACTTAATGTTAATGTGTTTAAATTAAACTTAATAGTAACTATTTGTTTTAAAAGCTGCTAGAAGTTGAAGCTGGGGTAACTATGGTACACTGGGGTTCTGTCCTCTTTCCTTTTTTACTTCTACCCTTCCTCTCCTCTATTCTTGATCATAATTTATCATTTAGTTCTCCATGCCTCTGTTTGGTGCAGTGATTCATGTATTGTCCCTCTTTTCCTCTCCCCTCCTGGGGAGTGGGAGTGCTTCCAGACTCCAGTTGGCTCATCCGTGCTCCAGTTCCTGACCGTTTACCTCGCCTTTGCTCCTGCTCCTACACCTGGCTGTGGATCCTGCCTCTGGCTCATCTCTGGCTCGTCTCTGCTCTGTTCCTGACCGAGTACCTCGTCTCTGCTCCTGCTCCTACACCTGGCTGTGGTTCCTGTCTGCGGCTCGACTCGCACCCCTGACTGTCCCCCCTACTCCATCTGGATGAAGCTCGTCTGCTGGACTTTTATATATGTAGTTGTAGATTTAGATAAGTTAATTCTTCTCTCAGAGTTCTGGTAAATCGCCTGTCCGTCCTGGGGGAGGATCCCTCCTTCATGTGGGCACCCCTGAGGTTTCTTCGTTTTTTCCGGAATCCGTTTTTTTAGGAGTTTTTCCTTTCCGTGAAGGGGGCTCTAAGGGCAGGGATGTCCAGTTTAGCTAAGTCAGTTTGTTAGTTCAATTTAGTATTTTCTTATTGAATTCTATGTATTCATGATCCTTTTGAGTTCATGTTTTACTTTTTCAATTACCGATACGAAGCCCATCGAGATGACTGTTGTTAATTTGGGCTATACAAATAAAATTGAATTGAAATCGAATTGAATTATCACACAATGTGAGACCATAACCTTTATTGAGACATCTGATTGGTCAGTTTATAACTTGCACTAAAAAAATAGGATCAGCAAGAAGACATTAAGAAAAGGTAGTAGAGTGAGAACGGTTCTTCTGACCAATAGAATGACGGAGTAACAGCTGTTTATGTCTCTGTAGATGTCTTTGGGATTCTGGCTTCTTGAAGCCAGCAGGTACTTCCTGTTTACCGTGGGGGAGGGGTCACTCTGTCCAATTCTCGTCTAGAGTCTGCTGGTGCAGTGAGTCATGGTTCTGATGCTTAATCTATTCATCCTATTTAATCTAACACATTAATTGTGTCACAATGTTAGGTGTTATTCAATCATGCCATCCAGTTAACCTATTTGAGATTTTCTTTAGAATAAATCAGAAGGCTGGCTCTTTTTTAATAATGTCTCCGTGATTTAAAGAATCATTTCAGTCAGACAACTCATGCAGTAGAGAATGATTTCTTTCCATATTTCTTTTAGTTTGGCATAAGACTCCGTTCAGATACAATAAAACACGATCTTCATAGAAAAGTTCAACTACACCAACGGAGGTCATAGGTGGAAGCGGGGGAGGAGGGAGGGGCGACGAACGCAGGGCTCATGGAAATGGAAGAAGAGGATTGGACCGCACACCTGGAACTTAAGCAGGACGCTGACCAGGTGAGTTGACTAGACTGAAGCGCCCGCAGGGAGGAGGAACCAGATAAACGCACTGCTGAGCTGCCTGCCTGAAATACTCCCAGGGTCGTTCATTATAATCAGGGGGTTTGTGTTTTTGTGGAATCTTTTTTCATTTGACTTTAAAACGGTTTTATAATTTGATTGGAAAAGTTTTTCCACTATTATTGATAAAATCCTGAATTTTTCTCCCATTATGAAACTTTATTGATTAATTTTGTCCCCATTAAAAATGTAATTAAACACCTACTTTGTCTCCTAGGTTTCTGTAAAGAGCACATCTATAGGTCTTTTTTTAAAGTTAGCAGAGGGTATCTGAATAATATTAGGTTCTACAGGTGTTGGGTCTGCTCTGTTCCGCTCGGTTTTAGGGTTTGTAATCAAACACGCTTTGTTCTGCAGCTGCTCTGAGCGCAGAAGAGCCAACACTAAATATAGAAGTCTTTTAAAAGCTCAGCGGACAAGCAGCTGACTCTGCCTGACTAAACCACAGAAACAAATGACAGAAACGCCTTTAGGTCACATTTCTTCATCAACGTCCTAAAACAAGCTAAAACATCGTTTTCACAGATGTGGAGGAGTTTGTTTTAGAAATAACGGAGCAAAGTTCCACGAAAAAAACCTTTTAAACTCAGGAATAAACTGTCATGAAGCATCACTGGCATCAGTCCTCTCTGAGCAATGGATACAGGTTCCTCCATCACAACATTGTCAGGACTTTTGTATCATGACAATGCTCTCATTCATTTACTCTGCTAAAGTTTGGAAACCTTCTCATGTCGTATGATGTCAGAAAAAATTCTGATTGAAGCCATCACCACTAAAAAAAGTTAAAATAAGTCAAAGAAATCGACATCATCAATTGTATGATGTCACTTCACATGTGAGTCACCAAGGCCAATCCTTTTATTTACTGTAGGAAACAGTTAGTCTTGGTTTTAGTCATTCTTGTTTGGTCCTAAAGAGGGTATGAACGTAGCATGCTTATCTCTACCTGCCCAGCTCTTCACCAATGATGTAGAAATCCTCCACTCTCTGCTGCTTGAACCACTCCATGTCTCCAATCCTCTCAACTTTTCACTGAATTGAAGCACCTTTTCAACCCAGACAAAATACAAAAGCTTTGGCACCTTTAAAAAAACAACAGAAGCTTGAAAAGGACTGAGCAGTTTACTGAGAGCCTCAGCCAGGGCGTCTCAGCACTTCAGAAATAACTCCATGTGTGATCTGAGCCAGCCTACAGCTGTGGCAGCTAGAGCAGTCAAGAAGAACTAGGAGACCATCATAGCCATCCATCGTGCCACAATTTAGATCCTAAATAGTATAAAGGCTCACAACTTTAAATACAAAAGCAATTTTTGAAAAAAGAACTTTGTAAGATGGCTTTCAAATGCAGCCTCTGTGATGTTCAAGTCATTCCAGGTTTTAAGAATGACTTTTTTAAATCCATATCCAAATCCCTACTTTCATATCTGTTGGACAGAAAGTAAAAATTAGTAAGATAACAGATTTATGATTCTAATTTCAGTCCTCTAATGAGAGTTGTGGAAAAATGGAAATGTTATTTTTGAAAATATTTAGATATTTTTAAGCAATGGCTTCAGTTGGATTTAAACCTGTCTTGGTTGTTTTGTGGAAGTCAACATTAAGCAAAAGGCAAATAAAGGGCAGTGAAGTACATTTTAACCAGCAGAGAATAAAACTCTTCATAAGGCGTTAAAGAAAAAAACACTCCATGAAAACAACATTTTTGACTTTGAGGCAGATAGACAGACAGAGAGAGAGAGAGAGAGAACAGAAGAGGACATGGAAGGAAGAGGCTGCACACTGCAGCAATACTCAGTCCCTGCCTCTCATTCTACCATTACAGGCTCACTGGTGGTGTCTGGATTCTGGCTGTCGGTGTATTAAGGGTTTATTTCTTGTTACTCTTCTTCCTTAGGGCCAGAATTCTGTTTTTTGCACCATTATGCTAACAAACTCTTTAAAGATCAAACAGTGTGACTTCCTGGATTCTCTTTTACATTTTGTCCTAGGAGAAACCACAAGTTTGAAACCACCTTGGTTATCTGAGCTCTTCTGTTCAGTCCATCGCTATACATTACTGGGTTGGCCGTCACATGACATACGACGGGACACACATCCGCCATTACTTTCCATTGAGTCATGTCCGTTTTGCCGAGTGAAGGAATGACGAGGTCACAACAGGGAAAGAATCACAAAAGGGGACACAATGTTTTGCAATCCACTGCAAAAGTTATGACAAGAAAAAATCTGATGGAGAAGAAGCTCCTTCCACAGGTTAGTGATCACATTTTAACAGAGAAATCAGGCTGGGATACAGGAAGTGGGGGCTAAGGTTGCTGCTAGCATGCTGGTTTGGGTCATCGATGTCTATTTTTATCAATGTTTGATGTTTTGATTTAATGTTTATTACTTTCAATTTTTCAAACTTGCTGTTTTCAGGATATTGGGATTATAATGCAGGAATGAAGTGAATAACTTTTACAAAAGGCTTTTTAGCTGAAGGCTGTACCTGTCAGCAGTCAGAGCTCTGTCTCCCCCTCTGGTCACCAGCAGGAACCATCAGAGTACTGAATGCACTCCATCTCCCAGCAACCCCAGCGTTTCCTGGATGCCACATACCTGACTCTCATTCACTTAATCAATCACAGCATACTGAAGCTCTGAACTAAAGCATTGTTTGTGCCACCCTGCCTGCATTACTGAGCGGTACATCTGGAGCTGATCTTCTGTCTCATGACTGTTTCTTTTTATTTTTATTTTTTTTTTTTTAAACTTGTCCTGTCCAACAGCTAGGCAAACAGATGAGAGCTGAGGGCCTCTTGTGTTGGACATATTTTATTTTAACAAGAGGGGTTATTAATCTTCAGACAAACCAAAGGTATGTCTGAATAAACCCCTTTTGTAATTGAGGCCAAACTTTATTAATTTCAATCATGTTTGAAAATCTTTGGTGTTGGACCGGACGGAAAAGGAAAGAAGGGAAGAAGAGAGAGGGACGTTAGAGAGAGGGTGGGGGGTAGGAGGGTGATAATAGGAGGGGAAGGGGGGTAAGACCATGAAGCAGCATAAAGCAACAAGTTTACTGGTTGTTAATCATTATGGTACGGTTCAAATGTAGTACAAAAAGGGCGGGGCCTGTCCACACACACACTCAAATATTATCAACACACCTGCTAGCTGCAAGAATGTCCACATGTCAACATGTACACAAAACAGATAGTGTTCACGAACGCATACCTATGCCTTAAAACCAACTAGTGTGAAATCTTTCATTCATTCAATCATGAAAACTATTAGTGCAAAGGTGAGCTAACACCTGTGCTCAAGTGAGTGTTTATGTTCTTCTAAAATGGATGGTGGAATGTGAAAAGAAGGAGGAGGAGCGCCCAGCCACCCCCACACCCAGACCCCCGCCGCAGCAGCAGCGGCAGCCGGAATTCCCCCAACGCCACACGGGAACAGGCAGGGAACAACCGCCCCCCAGGCGACCAAGACCGCCACCCAGGCCAGGGCCAGCAGGACCGCCGCAAGGCCCCCAGAGCCAGAGAGCAGGGAGACGCGGAGGGAAATAGAGCGCCGCCCCAGCCCAGCCAGGAAAGCAGCCCCCCCGCCGCGCCGGAAGAGCCCAACGCAGGGCCCCACCGGAGAGGGACGCCCACAGCCCCAGACGAGCACCCCACCACCACCCAGGAGTTCCGGGCATCCCCCCGCCCCGACCCCAGGTACGAGCCAGGACCCCCCAAGGGAGACCCGCTCCGCACTCCAGGCAGCCACCCACCCGGCCCACGGTTGGTCCAGGTAGGAGCAAGGCAGGGGCCCGCCGCCCCCGCCCAGGAGGGGGGAACCCCGGGGAAAAAAGGGCGTCCCACAAGGGGTGTTATAAATATGGCCCGACCAGGCTCGGTCATGTTGGAAGTTTGGCGGGGCCCAGCGCCCAGGGGCAAGGACCAGGACCCACCCCCCAGGGACACAAACACCCCCGGCTCAGGTGTAATATGAACCCCCCCACCGTGCGGAGAGAGCACCGCCGGGCCCAGGGAGCCGGCACCCAAGGGACACGGCCGCCATCGCCAAGGGCCCGCACCCCCCACCAGGGAAGGGGTAGGGGACAGACGGACCCAGGTCCACCTTCCTTGTAAAATGTGTGTGCGTGTATGGGTGTTTGAGAGGGTGTTTGTGTGCATGTGTGTGTGTTTATGTTTGAATGTATATATTGAAGGGGGAGGGGTGTGTGTACTAAGGGGGGTGCAGTTAAAATTGGCGAGTAGGGCACTAAGGGGACATCTCCTGATTACTCACAGTGATGTCCCCTCACCCTCCCCACCAAGGGGCCCTAAATGTCTAAGGTGCGGTTAAAATTGGCGGGTAGGGTGCCAGGAGGACATCTGCTGCTTGCTGGCAGTGATGTCCAAGCACCCCCCCTACCAAGGACCCTACATGTCTAAGGTGCAAATAAAACCGAAAGAGGGGGGGCCCACTCCATACGGCAACCATAGGAGGGGGGCCACTGCCAAGTAGCCTAATATGAGGTTATATGAGGAAGGGGGTAAGTTGGGGACAGCTGGTAGACTGTCCCCCGGTGGTCAAACAGCCGTCCCCCGCCCCCCCCCCAGCAAAGGGGCCAGGGCCACCCAGCCCAGGGGCCCCACCCCCGGAGGCGCCGACACCCCAGGCCCGGCACCACCCACCCCACACAGAGAGAGAGGAGCCAGAAAGCGTCGCCCCCCCCGGAGCAAGCCCGGGCCCCCACCCCCAGACGCCGGCCCTAGAGGAGCTCTGGTCAGGCCTCGACGGGACCGAGGAGGCCAACCGGCCGAGGCAACCACTGATTGCCTCAGCGGAGACCCCGACCCGTTAGCCCCCCCGACCCGTACCAATATTGGGCCCCCCCTCCCCCCCAGAACGCCCCCCCACAGGACAGGGCCGACAAGCCCCCCACCCCACCCCAGACCCCGCAGCCGAAGCGGGTGACACCCAGAGCGACCGGGGGCTCCGAGAGGGTTGTCCCGTCCCGTCCCAGAGCCAGGTGCAGATGGGCAGCCCATCCGGCGCCGCTGCCCCCCCCGAGCAGGGCCCCCCGCCAACCCCCCCCAGCACAGGCAAAGGGACCACCCCCCCAAGCCAAGCCAGGCCACCACCCCACCCCCCCACCACGCACCCCCACACCCAAGCCCAGAGGACCACGCAGCGCCCCAGCCCGCCCCACCCAGGCACCGGACCCGACCCCCCGACCAACGGAGCCCCCCACCACCCCCGCCAGGCACCGGAAGCCCCGACCCCCACCCCAAACCACGGCAGAAGGGCAAGGAGCAGCGACGACCAAGCCCCCCACCCCCTAAGTCATGGAGTCAACCACAGGAGACCAGAGAGACTGAATTCTTTCAAAGTTACTTGAGCTTTGGGCTGACATTTTTTCCAAGCTGATATGATCAAACAGCAGATTTCTGTGTTGACTTATGTTTATATTTTTCTTGTTTTTCCAATTTATTAAAATAGTTTTGGCAATACAAAGAGTTATGAAAATGATAGATGCTAATCCTCTTTCTACATCGATGGCACTCATGTCACCAAGCACACAAAGTGACGGTGAAGCTGTGATTGAAACCTTAAGCCAGACTGATAAATCGGCACATACCTGCTGCCAGAGAGCCTGGACAGGCGTGCAGAACCACAGTGCGTGCATGTAGCTGTCGGGTAGATTATTATCACAGTGCTCGCAAATGTTTGAGTTACTGTGACCCATCTTGAACATCCTCTGTCCAGTGTAGTAAATTCTGTGAAGAGTTTTGAGATGGATTAGCTGCAGATTTGGACTTTTTGTCAGTTTAAAGGTATTTAGACAGAGTTCTGACCAAAAACTTTCATCTGTGCTGATGCTCAAATCTGCATCCCATTTTTTTGCTGGAAGGGCAATATTGTTATCTAAATTACATAAAAGTTTGTATATTTTGGAGAGAGTTCTATTCATTGAAAAATTAATCAGAGTGGTCACTACATCTGGTAGCTTTAAATCGTCGTCTTTAAATTTATACTTTTTAGTAATACTTGATTTAAGTTGCTGATATTCCAAGAAGTTATTTATTCCATATTTGTCTTGAAGTTCCTGGGGAGTTATGAATCTTCTATCAATAATTACGTGCTCTAGTTGTTTTATGCCCCCTGCTTGCCAAGCTGGGAAGTGAATCATTTTTTTGTTAATAAGGATGTCCGGGTTGTTCCAGATGGGTGTCATTTTGCACGGTTGAATTGATGATTTTGATATTTTGAGAAATTCCCACCAGGCTGTTAAGGTGGCATTTGGGAGCCAGTTTAGCTCGTGCTGGTTTGCGGCGCCTTCCGTCCGTGAAACCAGGGTTCAGATCCGGGCTGCTCCCTGTTCCCTTCTCTACCTCTGTGCCGGTCCCAAGCCCGGTTGCTTTGAGAGGGTTGCGTCAGGAAGGGCATCCGGCGTAAAACATTGCCAAATTTATCATGCGACTCGTTCGCTGTGGCGACCCCTGATGGGAGAAGCCGAAAGAGAAACAACAACTGTTAAGGTGGCATTTATATTAATGCTTTTGAAACAATCCTGTTTTTTAACTGTTTGGCTAATAAACGGTAGATCTGACTGGTTGATCTTTCCACATAACGCCTGTTCCAAGTCTAACCATGAGTTGGTTTCTGGATTATTTTTTAACCATTTTAAGATATATTGTAATCTATTTGCAAGAAAGTATTTGTGGAAGTTAGGTAATTCTAATCCTCCACAGCTTTTTGCAGATTTTAGAGTTTTTAGACTAATTCTTGCAGGTTTGTTGTTCCATAGAAAGCTTGATTTTTGATTGAGTTAGAAAGCTGACTGTTTCTAACTCGTTTGCCTGCCCCGACTCTCGCCTGGATCCTGACCACCCCGTCTCTCCTCTGATGATCTCATGCCTGTTATCTGACTCTGATTTAGCTCTGTGGACATTTAGCTGAGCTAATAAACCTGCTGCATTTTGATCCAGCCGACTGTTGTCGTGACAGTAGTAGACACATTTATTTGCTTCTGTTGGAATGAAAGCGCACGGACAGGGGTTTCCAATTCAAACCAGAGATTTATTATCCTCACAACATTTTTTATACAGATATCCAGGCTCAATCAATTTCCCTGAATGCCTTTTATTAAACAGAGCTCACAGCAGGAACACAAGAAAGAGCGCTGTTTCTCTCCCTGCCCAGGAATTTATACAATGTATGGATGAATGTGTAAATGCAGAGAGGAGGGGGCAGAATCCGCCTGGTCAGTTGTCTCCATGGCTCCCAGGAATGTTAGCTGTCCCATAGCCACTACACAACCCACACACCTACAAAGGATCCCCCCACCACCACCATGAGTGCCAGGCACCCACCTCCACAACCTATCCTCCCATGTGTCTGCTCCTCTAAACTCTCTCACATGTATGCATGCATGATCTGCTGAACCCGTTCTATGTGTTCTATATTGTTCACTACGCAAAACTACTTTGCTACTGATTTGCACACCTGTATAAAACTCCTAAAACAGCAGTTAGTGGACTAGTAAATGTTTGGTTGAGACTAAAGACAGTGACATTTACCAATGTTTATGTTGTTTATGATAAAACACACGTAAATGCATTTCATAACAATATCCTGCTCTCTCAAATGTTCCACAGATTCATCAAACTACTATCAAATGTAATATTTTCATCAACTTATCTGGACTATCTTTACAAGCGAGTAGGGATTGCACTAAAAATAATGTTTTTCATGCTCATTTTTCTAGCATTTTATGAACCTGGATCATTGCAGGTGATGGTCAATTATTCTTTATAGTGTTCTTCAGTGTTGTTGGTCACTGAAAGGAAAACATGAAAAGTAGTTTTAGTAAGTATGAGTTACTGTAATAGAAGTACTACACAGATCAGTTTGAATCTATGGGCTGATAGTTTGTCACATATTTTTAATTTCTTTATTAGATTGTTTCATTCTAATTTTAAAAAGCCTGCCTTAGTTCTAATCTTCTATTTTATATAGTTTTTCTCAGTCGCTTTAGTACAATTCTCAGATCAGAATGAAATTCCCAAAACTATTTGTTCAATCTTCACATCATGATGTCACTTGTGCACATCATATAAGCAGTTTCTCACTTCTTTGAACAAGTTGCAATTGCTTTGGTACATCCATGCAAATGACTATGTACAATTCTCTGCTCTTTGCTACATTATCAATTGTTTATGTCATGTTGATCAAAATTTATTATATAGTTCGACTGTAAAAGTGTAAATGTGAATCTTGTCCAGTCTCTTGCAATCAAACAAAAAAGGTGTAACTTACATTTTACAATAATTGTCATCCAAACTTTAGCCATAGTTTCCATCAGAACCTCCCTCTAAAGTACACAGTTATATTGACAACATGACTAAATCATTTGACCGTCTTGTTCATAGACAATGACACAAGGACTTGATATTCTGATGGCACTGACATGTTCAATGACATAAAGACTTAATATGGAGAGATGAACTAAAGATTTTGAGCAAGTTACTTTTTGCAAGAAATCCATAGTGTTTTGCCGTTTGTACAAATTGTTTTGAGAAATGCACACACGTATTTGCAAACTTCAATTCTGATCTGAGAATTGTTCTAAAGAGACTGAGAAAAACTGTATTGTTCATATTGTAATTTGTTGACAGACCATGTCATACCAACATAGAAAAAACCCACTGCAAACAGTAACACAAAGGGAAAAAAGATAGGACAATATTCTGTCCAACAGTACAGGCAGTGCAGTAGGAATTGGTGTGGTCTTCCTACACCTCTTGTCGTTCCTGTTGGGCCACAAATTCTCATCCACATCACAGCGAATATCCTCTCTTGCAACGCAGCGAAATATGTTTGTCACATTATGAAAACTTTGTCAACCATTTTGCAGTTAATGACTTATACATTGAACTAATGACTAGGTGTTTTGAGGAGTAAGACTACTGCACAGTGAACTATATAATACATTTTGATCAACATGACATAAACAATTGATAATGTAGCAAAGAGCAGAGAATTGTACATAATCATTTGCATGGATGTACCAAAGCTATTGGTTCGCAAAGGTTCGCAAGATGGCAGCGCGAACACATCGCGAGGCTCAGCGTCTCTCCAGTCTTTGCAAATTTGCAGTAATATTCCTGCTCATCTCGGGTCTGTTCGTACTGAACAGCTTTGCTTTAACATCATACACCCGACAGGAGCTTTTGGATATCGGTGAGGACCTTACCAGCAGTTTTATTACCAATCTTCGGCTCATCCCTGAGATCGCTAGAACAACCGAGGCTTCACACTCTACCCGGCCGGGCGGAAGTGCTCGCAGGCGGCGTCGGGATCGTAAACAAAGGCGGGGGAAGCGTGGAGGCCTAAGAGCCAAGCTAAAGCTAACACCGCCCCGGCTCTCTTTACCCAGCATCTTCCTCGCTAACGTGCGGTCACTGGTGAACAAAATGGATGAGTTACGACTCCGCATCACCCACAGGAAGAAACTTATGGACTGCAATGTCATGGTTTTCACAGAAACATGGCTACACAACAACGTACCCAACAATGCTATTGAGCTAGCAGGACGCTACATGCTCCGGGCAGATAGAACGGCAGATGACTCCGGCAAGACAAGAGGTGGTGGATTATGCATTTATGTCAACAAAGCTTGGTGTACGAACACTGTCATTGTTGGGAGATATTGCTCAGCTAATCTAGAGTTTCTCATGGTTAAATGTAGACCTTTTTATCTGCCACGGGAGTTCACTTCCACCACAATAACCGCAGTCTAAATTGCACCGGATGCTAATGCCAAGCTTGCTTTGAACGAACTCCATGCAGCCATTAGTAAACAACAGACTGCTCACCCAGAGGCTGCTTTTATTGTCGCGGGTGATTTTAATCACTGCAAATTAAAGACAGTACTCCCCAAATTTCAACAGCATGTTTCCTGCCACACCAAAGGAGACAAAACTTTGGACCATGTTTATACAAATAGCAAGGGAGTTTACATGGCGAGCCCCCTCCCCCACCTCGGACAGTCTGATCACCTTTCCTTGTTTCAACCGTGTGAAGCCATCAGTGAAGACCATCAAAGTGTGGCCAACTGAAGCAGACTCTTTACTTCAAGACAGGTTTCAACTGCCTGTGGCTCTCACACGGACATTGACATTGATATCTACACCTCCTCTGTACTGGATTACATCAACTCCACCATTGACAGTGTAACAACAGAAAAACAGATAACAACATACCCTAATCAGAAGCCATGGATGAACAAGGAGGTTCGATTCCTGCTGAAAGACCGCAACGCTGCTTTCAGGTCAGATGACGCTCAGACCTACAGTAAATCCAGGGCTAACCTGAAAAGGGGCATCAAAAAGGCCAAGTACTGCTACAAGCTGAAGGTAGAGGAACACTTTTTCAACTCTGACCCACGACGCATGTGGCAGGGCATCCAGATCATCAGTGACTATAAGTCAAGCAACCCCACACCAACAGTCATGGACGTCTCCTTCCTTAACGAGCTAAATGACTTTTATGCTCGCTTCAACAGCGACAGCGAGGAGACGGCCACCAAAATCTCACCCTCAGCAGACCACCAACCCCTTAAACTCTCCCTCTCAGATGTCCATACTGCACTGAGCCGGATCGACGCACGCAAGGCTGCTGGTCCGGATGGCACTCCTGGACGTGTGCTTGGGGCATGTGCAGAGCAGCTTGAAGGGGTCTTCACAGACATTTTCAACCTGTCCCTCTCCCAGGCAACTGTGCCAACATGTTTTAAGTCCACATTAGGGCTGCAGCTATCGATTCTTTTTGTAATCGATTAATCTAGCACTTAATCGATCGATTAATCGAGTAATCGGATAAAACGATTTGTGTGTGTTTTTGAACAACCAAAACAAATAATGCATAACAAAAATGATGTGGTTGTAAAATGAACAAGCATTTGATTTAAAAAATCCGCTCTGATGCAAATGTTACTTTTGGTGTTTTTAAGTTGGTCTTGAGAAGTGGCGGAGCTAGAACATTTTGTATGGGGAGGGGGACAGAAGACTTTGAAAGGGTGGCACAACACCAAAATGGAAGGCCATTAAAAATAAAAGAATCAGAAAAACATATTTGATCATTATCATTGTTTATATTTCGTGTAAAAATAATGCTTTTGTTATTTTTGCAATGCTTAAAGAAGCCTCGCGGTCCGCCGAAAGGCGAGCTACCGCCTGTCCCAGCCCCTGCCTCTCGGCGCCCCCTCCACGCCCCCTCCGCGGCCCGCGCTGGTCGCCGCGGCGGGGGCGCGGAGCGGCTGACGCCACCCCTCGCTCGCTGCAGGCGGCACCCGCGGGTATGCCAGCTCTATTTTGCAGTAGAGACACTGCACCTTGTTCTCTTCTTTATTAAGTGTGTAATGATCCCACACTTTAGGCAATTGCTGCCGTTTATTTATAGATCTATTCTCCGCCATCGCGCCAACTAAATTCAAAAGGTCCGTGTGAATAAACAGTCCGTGTGACACAATCAAATCCCTGCGCCGCGCGTATAGTGCGCGTCATAGGAATTTTTTATTTTTTTTTATTTTTATTTTTTTATAACTTGTCCTGTCCAACAGCTGGGCAGGCAGATGAGAGCTGAGGGCCTCTTGTGTTGGACATATTTTACTTTAACAAGAGGGGTTATTAATCTTCAGACAAACCAAAGGTATGTCTGAATAAACCCCTTTTGGAATTGAGGCCAAACTTTATTAATTTCAATCATGTTTGAAAATCTTTGGTGTTGGACCGGACGGAAAAGGAAAGAAAGGAAGAAGAGAGAGGGATGTTAGAGGGGGGGGGGGGGGGGTGATAGTGGGAGGGGGGGGGGGGGGTAAGACCATGAAGCAGCATAGAGCAGACAGGTTTACTGGTTGTTTATCATTACGGTAAGGTTCAAATGTAGTACAAAAAGGGTGGGGCCTGTTCACACACACTCAAATATTATCAACACACCTGCTAGCTGCAAAAATGTCCACATGTCAACATGTACACAAAACAGATAGTGTTCACGAACGCATACCTATGCCTTTAAACCAACTAGTGTGAAATCTTTCATTCATTCAATCATGCAAACTATTAGTGCAAAGGTGAGCTAACACCTGTGCTCAGGTGAGTGTTTATGTTCTTCTAAAATGGATGGTGGAATGTGAAAAGAAGGAGGAGGAGCGCCCAGCCACCCCCACACCCAGACCCCCGCCACAGCAGCAGCAGCAGCCGGAATCCCCCCAACGCCACGCGTCATAGGAATTTAACGAGGCTTCGAGGCAGAGTTTTTGCTTCGAGGAATTTTTGTAATCGAGTAACTCGAGGAATCGTTTCAGCCCTAGTCCACATCCATTGTGCCAGTACCGAAACACTCCTCCCCAACGTGCCTGAATGACTACCGCCCCGTGGCACTCACACCCATCATTATGAAGTGCTTCAAATCAAATCAAATTAAATTCAACTTTATTTATAAAGCACTTTTCATATATAAATATAACACAAAGTGCTTTACATTAAAACACAACAAAATATAAAAACAAGCATTGACGATTTAAAAATAAATAAAATAAAAATAAATAAATAAATGGGGCCCCCCTCCCCGTACCTAGCCCCCCACTCCTTTCACACCTCCCACCCCCTAAGTGATGGCAAAGGACAATGAGAAATAGGCTGAGCACAAAAAGAGGATGCTGGAAACGCTAATAATTGGAACCTCCCCCTCCGTGAACAGCCGCATAGACAGCCAAATGCAGCTTCACAGGCGGGGACCGCTCCACCACAGCTAAGTGGTGATGCAGGTCCCCATCTACATCTAGAGCCGCAGTGGCTGAACAGCAGCCGACCCAGAGGGAGGGGTTCCAGCTGAGGAAGCACCGGAAATAAAAATGAATAAAAATGAGAATAAACAAGTAAAAATATTGATAAAAACAATAAAACATTAAAATAAGGTAAATTAAAAAAACGCGTTTAAATCAGATTCAAGTTCATAAAACAAGATAAAATGGATAGATAAATAAATAAAATAAAAAGTACATATAAATAAATAAATAACTGAATAAATACATAAAAGTAGTAAAAAATTAGCTAAAAGCCAGGTAAAAACATGGGTCTTGAGCCTTTTCTTAAAAGCATTAATGTTCTCTGCGGCTCTCAGGTCCTCTGGCAGACTGTTCCATAAACGGGGGCCATAGTGCTGAAATGCAGCTTCTCCATAGGTTTTAGTTTTTACAGTTGGAATGGTTAACAGACCAGTGCCAGAGGATCTCAGGGTCCGCGAGGGTTCATACTTTACTAAAAGATCTGATAAATAAGAAGGCGCAAGACCGTTAAGACATTTAAAAACTGTTAAAAGTATCTTAAAATCAATCCTGAAGCATATGGGGAGCCAATGCAGGGATTTCAAAATTGGGGTGATGTGAGCCCCCCTCCTGGTCTTTGTAAGAACTCGTGCAGCAGAGTTCTGGAGAAGCTGAAGGTTCCTAATGTTGGTTTTTGGAAGACCAGAAAGCAGGGCGTTACAGTAATCAATTTTACTCATGATGAAAGCATGCCTTAGCATCTCCATATTAGCAAGAGAGAGTAGTGGGCGGACTCTAGCCAGATTTTTGAGATGATAAAAACCAGTTTTAACCACCTGTTTTATATGGGGGATAAAAGTTAGCTTAGAGTCGAAGATAACACCCAGGTTTCTGACTGTTTCTGAATCTTCTTTCTCTTTCGGCTTTTCCCATCAGGGGTCGCCACAGCGAATCATCCTTTTCCACCTCACTCTATCATCTGACTGTTTCTGAATGACTTAATGAAAGTTCCTGTAGCTTCAGAAACTGTTTCTCCTTCTTGGCTTCAGGACCGATAACTAAAATTTCCGTTTTGTCCTGGTTGAGCTGCAGAAAATTATTTGCCATCCATAATTTTACATCTAAAATACAGTTAAAAAGTGCTTCTATTGGTCTTGTGTCATCAGGAGACATAGCTATATACAGCTGGGTATCATCAGCATAGCTATGAAAGCTGATGTTGTGGCTCCTGATGACATTCCCCAGAGGAAGCATGTAAATGTTAAAAAGCAAGGGGCCAACGGGGCGCTTCGAGCGACTGGTCCTGGCACACCTCAAGGACTGCCTCCCACCCACACTGGACCCACACCAATTTGCCTACCGCAGAAATAGGAGCACAGAGGATGCAGTATTCACAGTGCTGCACTCTGCACTCACACACCTGGACAATAACAACACATATGTAAGGATGTTGTTTGTTGACTTCAGTTCAGCATTTAACACCGTCATTCCCTCCAAGCTGATCACAAAACTTGGAGACCTAAACATCAACACCACCCTCTGCAACTGGATTATGGACTTTCTGACCAACAGGCCTCAGCATGTTCGGTCAGGTCATACCCACTCCACCACCATCACACTTAATACTGGCGTACCACAGGGCTGTGTGCTGAGCCCATTCCTCTACTCCCTTTACACCCACAACTGCAAGCCTGTGCATGGATCCAACTCCATCATTAAGTTTGCAGATGACACCACGGTGATTGGCCTCATCAGTGACAACGATGAGACTGCCTACAGGGAAGAGGTACAGCACCTGGCCACAAGGTGCGCTGACAATATCCTGCTCCTTAACACCAACAAGACTAAGGAGCTCATTGTGGACTTCAGGAAGAAGAATGGAAGCACTCATGACCCCATCCACATTAACGGGATGGTTGTTGAACGTGTTACCAGCTTCAAGTTCCTGGGAACCACCATCTCGGAGGAACTGTCCTGGGCCACAAACACCTCTAGCCTAGTCAAGAAGGCTTACCAGCGCATTTTCTTCCTCAGGACACTGAAGAAGAACCAGCTGTCTTCATCCATCCTAGTGAACTTCTACCGGTGTGCGATCGAGAGCATCCTAACGAGTTGCATCTCAGTCTGGTATGGGAACTGCTCAGTGGCTGACCGCAAGGCACTGCAGAGGGTGGTGAAAACTGCGCAGCGCATCACAGGGACACCACTTCCTGCTCTTGAGGACATCCAGAGGAAACGCTGTCTGCGTCGAGCTCGCAGCATTCTCAAGGACTCCTCTCACCCTGACCACGGACTGTTTAACCTCCTCCCCTCCGGAAGGCGTTTCAGGAGCCTCTGGACAAGACCACAAGATTCAGGAACAGCTTTTTCCACCACCATAGACTCCTCCCCCTCCTCAACACTCTGAATTATTTATTTATCCACAACAAGCAAAACAGTAACTTGTTATTACTTGCACTACTGTCTGTTCATCCAGGAACACTGTATAATCCATCTGCACATTGTAATATTTTCTATGCACTTTACTGTCCATTGCAAAACTGTAAACTATGATCATAGTTCTGTCTATAGTGTTCATACACTTTTACATAGCTCATCTGAATAGGATGTTCATAGTACAACTATCGGTATATCGTGCAAACGGTATTTAATATCTGTAAATTATGTCCATAATACTTACCTGTATAGTTATTAAACCTCTATTTTGTACTTACTGCTTATTGCACTTCTGGTTAGATGCTAACTGCATTTCGTTGCCTTGTACCTACATGTGCAGTGACAATAAAGTTGAATCTAATCTAATCTAATCTAATCTATTGCAACTTGTTCAAAGAAGTGAGAAACTGCTTATATGATGTGCACAAGTGACATCATGATGTGAAGATTGAACAAATAGTTTTGGGAATTTCATTCTGATCTGAGAATTGTACTAAAGTGACTGAGAAAAACTGTAATTGCAGAGTTCATAAACCAGAAGAGACGGGCCAAGGCAACAACGTCCAGCCCCTCTGAGCCCAGATTGAATGAATGCAGTCAGCTTTGGGATCATTTTGCTGCAGATTGTTGTGAACGGTGGTTTCTGCTGCTTTCCCTTTTATAGCCATGAGAGATCCGAACAAGTACCCTGCAACAAAACTACAGCCAAACCTGAAAAGAGAATCTAAACCAAAGTTTTACAAATCCAACAACAAACCCCAAACCTCTAAAAGATTTAAGATAACAAATCGTCACAGAGTGGAGGAGAAAAAGGGACAAATACCACATAGATACTCAACAGAATTCTAGGATGTACAGAAGACTACAGCACCGACACTACCTTACATACTGAAATCTAATGACATCATTGCATCTCCAGGAGGACCAGGGCATCCAGAATGAAACCTGCACAAAAAGTGAACAACCAAACAAAAACACAAGAGTCAACCCATAATAAAAATGCGCAGTTGGATTAGAAATTACCATAAAAATTATGGAAAATATTCTTGTCTTGGGCCCTCTAATTTTCAGCAAGAAACTTGAGGACCAGATAAACAAGACAACATGCAAACCCAGTTATCAGAGAGCTCTGCCTGTGACATGAAACCTTCAACAAACAGAACTCAAATACAAGCAGACATAAGAAAGTGGGACAAAGCAGATGAGCTAAAATCAGACTCTGAAATACATCGTGGAAGATCAACAGTTATGGATCGTTACTTCAACTGGCTGTGAATGTGACAGCCTGAATCAGAACATTACAAGAATCAAGAACACAACAAACCAGGCATCCATCATTGTAATCAAAGTGAAGTATTGGCCTTCCATCTGATTTGAACCCTGTTAATGAAGTTAAATCCGGTACAGGAAACTGTGACAAGACGGACCCGCCAGGCTGCAACAAAGGCTCCATTCATGCTGGAGGGAGGCCGAACTGACAGTCAAATGAAGCTGCTCTTCCTCCTGCAGAGACCTCACCGGAGCGCCGCTCACTGCTGCTCCACCGGTTCCTGTCCCACAGAAGAGGATGGAGAAGATGTGGGGCGCTGACGTGCATGCAGAGGCAGTAGAGGGGGGCCTGAAGGAGCTGGTCCTGACCTGGTTCCAAGAGACACAAGCGCCACAGATGTTGAGCGATGGAAACTTTCCCGCCTGGTTCCAGGGCCTGGCTCCACGACAGTAAGCCACATTGCTTCTGGGGTTTTGGTCTCCATGTTTTTAGACTTAGCCTTAAATGTTCCACGACAGCATTACAGACATGAACCGTGACAGCGTTTCTGGCTGTACATCTTCTGTTTGATGAGATTCTTCACAATGAAAATGTCAAAATAAAAATTCAGAGAAACACTAGTGTATGAAACTAACATGTTACTGATGGAAGAAAAGTCAACACGTTTCCATCCAATCCACTGTCTTCATACAGCACATTTCCCAAACAAACAGTGCTGTACTGTGACTTTTTAAAACAGTTGAGACACTTGTTTGAACTGAATGCAGACATTTTTTGATTTGAATCCTTAATTATGAGAAAAACAAAAAAACAAGCCTTCAAGTGACAAACATAACTGCATATGAGACAGAGACATTTTATCTTCTGGATCAACCTTAGGAATGACTCGTCACCAGGATAATGTACCTTGAACTTTTCCTAGTTCCAGGTTATTTTTGTTAAAGTAAAGTGGGATTTTTCTCGTCTCTGGAAGTAGCTCTGCCTCCATCATTGATAGAAACATTATAAAGCGTTGAAGGAAACTTCAGCAGAAGCTACACTTCATTCCTGTTGGAACAGATACCAAAAATCCACCAGTATGGAATCCTCTGCAAAGCTATGCGGTGCCGTCTGTCATGTAGCAGATCAGAACTCACCATGAGATCCTCATCTGTCAGCTAAAGCCAGACTGGCTTTAGAAGAATCAAGTTTTGTTTTCAGCTGAATAAAAACAAGCTTTTCTAAAACCTTGCTTAAAAATGGCACATTGGAGACGGGTCTGTACTTCTTGAAGGGTCTAAATTGGTTTTCTTTGGTAACGGATCCACCACTGCCGTTTGTAAGGCAGCAGGAACATTTCAGATTAAAATATAAAATAATAGAGACTGACTGAAGTGCAGCAGAGATGTATTTACTTCAGAATTGCTAATTAATATAGTTTACTCAGTTACTTTGGGGTGATGTAACTAGTTACTATAATTACTTTTTAAAGTGAGATTCCCCACACTGGAGAAGAGTATTATCTTTCATGTATTTCTTCCTGGAGGTCCGGCTATCGTCGCGTGACAAACCTTTTTATCTTCAGCTGCTGAAAAATGAAATTCTGTTAAATTTGCATATTTGAGTCATAATTTAGTGTTCTTTCTGCAGCTATGTTTCCATAGACGTATTATGACCTCTGATACTACTGCCCCCCTCCCCTCCCCCATAAAATTCCTGTTGTTTTAAAGGGTTTTTCAGTTATGTCTTTTATTTTCTATTTTCTGGCTAGTGGTACTAAAACGGGCATGGTGGGGGGGGCACAGATCAGGTGAGCCTTTTGCCAGGTGGAC
Organism: Oryzias latipes; assembly: GCF_053564925.1. Classification (NCBI taxonomy): domain Eukaryota; kingdom Metazoa; phylum Chordata; class Actinopteri; order Beloniformes; family Adrianichthyidae; genus Oryzias; species Oryzias latipes. The sequence goes on from NC_136239.1 coordinate 442,199, forward strand.
ACGTGACAGAAGCTTCTGTGTGAGGCTCTTGGTGAGGTTTTGAATGTCATTTGCCTGCATGCGTGCTCCTCTCTGTTGCAGGCATGCAGAAGATCTTCTGAGAGATAAAGGAGTGGGTTCTTTTCTCATCCGCCTGAGTGACAAAGCCATCGGTTACATCGTGTCCTACAAGTGAGACGCTGCTGTTTGTTGACCTTTGTTCAGACGCTTCTCAGCTGCTGTTCTGACCCAGCTCATGGTGTCTGTCAGGGGCCACGACCGCTGCCGTCACTTTGTCATCACTCAGAACCAGCACGGGCAGTTTGTGGTAGCCGGAGACTGTGAGCTGTTTGGCAGTCTGAACGAGCTGATAGACCACTACCGGGTCAGCCCCATCCAGCCGTTTGGGGAATGTCTCACCTTCAGCTGCTGTGAGGTAAGATGAGGAGGAGGAGGAGGAGTCTCCTTTTCACGCACTGCAATCTATTTGAACTTAGTTTAGTTTTCAAATAAAGGATATAAAAAAGCATTAGTGCTGGAACATGCAGTAAGTGTAGACTTTTCCTTCAGCTACAGCCCTCTTTGGATGCTAGAGTTTGTGGCAGTTTGCTTATCCAGTCTATAGGGAGAGGGCATCTAACCCCCGCGGTGTCGGTCCAGGAGCCTTGCCAAGGCACACTATGACAGGATCAGTTTGGTTTTTACTGACTAGTTGCATAGTTCCTTATCTTCTTGTTAGTGGCAGGAAGAGCAGCCATGTTGGTTCTGCTGCTGTGATCCCATCGTTCTGGGCTCTGGTACAGGTAACCTTTGACTCAGGAGCTGTCGCCGCTGACATCTAAGTGACACACACTCTTTGACACACCGTAAATCTTTCAGCATTCATGTGAATCAGCTGATTCTGATGCAGAGAAAGGCGTCGTCTCATTCCAGCTGTTCACTGATGAGCAACACTTGCACAAAAGTCTGGAGTGACGCTCAAAGCAGCGTTCCTCTGCGACATCACCCGCTGATTCCCGTGGACCATGTCGGCACTTCACTGCTGTGCAGTGTTGCATATCAACCCAAGGCTGCTTTTCTCTGATTCAGAATCTGCTGGAATGACTTTAATGTGTCAATGGTTGAAGAGTTTAGACAGAAAGAATGTGAAGATTTGGTGTAAAAAAGATGAAAGACTCACTGCAATGAAAACTGTGTTTTTAACATGTTCTTGTTGTTTTCATCTAATGATGGAGCATATATACTTATAGATAATTATGAATAAAATGGGGTTTCTAAGTATTCCTTAAATCTAATTGTTGAAAATCAGGAGCAGTTGGAGAAAGCTTGTAGTTGTTACGTCCAAACTACGATCGGCAGGTCACGAGGTCCCTGCTCTGCTCCATTCTGATGCACCCCCATGAACGCCTTTGTTTTCCTGGTCTGAACTGGAATCTGGATCAGAACTGGAAGGATGGAATAATAATATGTAGATGGAATAACACAATGAAACTCAGTTTGACAGATTCGTCAAACAATTAGCAATGAAAAGTGAAATAAAAGCTAAAAAGGATCAAATCTTTGACATAAACCATAAAAGAGATTTGTCTGAGACAGTAGAGGCGGGTCCACATTGACCTGGTTTTTTACTTTCAGGAAGACGCCGCGGATCTCTATGACATGGTAAACGTGCAGAGGCAGGCAGAGGTCAGTGTGCAGGCTCTGCGGAAAATGTGGCAGCAGAGTGAATCGGTGGAACAGCAAGAATCTGAGCAACCAAATGCTCCGGCTCAGACTCCTGTTCTGCCCCCCAAATCTAAAGGCAGAAAGCTGACGGGGGCAGTATCTGTGGACGGACTACCCCTCTCACAGGTAAGACGGAAACACTCAGAAAGAAAGTAAAGTGATGAGTGATGGTGGAGCTCCATGTGCTGTGATGTGGATCCTTAATGATCCACACGTTGAAGCAGCAGCTTCCCTCCGGCTGTGAGCGGCTGGGAAAGGTCTGCAGCTCCAAAGACTGCAAGAGTTTGTTCTTGTTCTGTGTGCGCGTACATCCAACTGTCCGTCACTCATCAACACCCCCACCCAGAGCCCATGTGTCCAGCTCATCCACTCATGAAAGAAAACACTTCAGGAATTCCATCTTTTCTGAGTCTTGCTGCTTTTTCAGGGAGCACCCAAGAGCCCAAAAGCAGAAAGCTCCCCGGCTTCCACTCCGACAGGATGTTTGTCTGAAACAGAAGCACACATCAGCACAACCCAGCAGCGCCCTAAGGGAAGCACCAACCCCATGTCAGGCAGAGACCTGGGGGGCTCCATGGACACCAGCTACCCTGCCAACCTCATTCCAGCGGGGGAGTCATTCTCTGAGCTGGACCACGAGGAGGGCAGGTGCCATTCGCTGCCACTGCTGAATAGCAGCACAGAGGAGGAGGAGGACCCCTCCCACCTCAGCAGCCCCTCTTATTCTATAAAGAGGGTGACGTGCCAGACATATTCCCTCCATGCTCCTTCCACCGCTTCTATGCTGGCCAGCTGTGGGTCACAGCAGGACTGCTGTGAGGAGGGCCAGCTGAAGCCCAACCCCCTCTACGGCTCCTGTGAGGGTCCTAAAAGAGCGCCGGCTCAGGTTGGAGCTGTAACCTATGCAGAGGTTCCTAAAGGACCGACATCAGCAGGAACACCTGATGACACCTATGAGCCTGTTCCAGGAAAGGCCACGACTGACCAAGGCAACACGTACGAGTCCCTGGAAGACGTGAAGAGCAAGACTTCCAAAGCCAACAACCCAAAAAGTGTAAGTAAGTAAGGGATTGGCTGATGCTCACACTGAACATGTCTATCATTAACCTGTTTGTTTGCTTGTTTTGTGTTTTCAGAACAAGGCATGGAGGAAGTTCCTCCCCGATTACAAGAAAAAATAAGCCCGACTCTTTTGGGGGACATTGATGGCTCTCCTACTGTTCCTGAGCGAGGTTCCTTTGGTGGAATTCATGGTGTTTTATGGGAGATCCAGAAATTGGTGGATGAGGTGGGAACCTTCTGGAACAGCTGTTGTGAGGTTCCATCTCCATGACGTATGAAAGAACATCGTCCAGGAAGCACAGTGTGTTCTGGCTCATGGGCACTACAGTACAACTCTGTCTCATCCATGCTGCAACGATTGGACCATGTGACCCGTTACTAACTGAAAGTATATGTGTACAGAGGTTTTACATTTTAGGTATGTCTTTAGTAGCACAAGAGGTTTCTACGCATCACATTAGAGTCAAGGAGTCTTGAAGATAAAAAGCTTTTCTTATTTTTTCATGAACAATAAAATATAAAGGCCCAAAAACGAATGAGTGGGACTCATTCTTCTCAATCAGTGCAGTTAAATGTGTTGGTAATTTATCGAGTAACTTGGATCTTTCAGGATCTTTTTGCTTTTCCTTTCAAGTTCTTCTCATACTTTTGCAAACTTTCTTTGCAAATGTACCAAATGTTTTTGCTTGAGAAACTTTTTTCTCTGTTCTTGCATTAAGCTTCACGCTTTAATGTGTGGAGTCTGGGAGTAAAACAAAAGAGAAAAATAGGTAAAGTTACTCAATAGGCAGTAGTGGTTACATTTACGACCTAGATGAAGCTATGAATGGGAGTTTTTGGAGAGTTTGCCGGGAGTCGTGCTGGACAAAAAATAAAGTTCTTCCGTGGTCAGGTACAGACTCTCTTGTCCTTTGACGTTCAGATATCTTCTTTAGGTTTAGAGCTCGTAATGTTTTTAATCTGGTGCTAATCCTAAAAGGCTTTTTCTGTCATTGCAAGTTTTTCTGCGCCTGCAAAAAATATTCCAGCTCTAACAAACCAAGACAAAGCGGACGTGAGCCCCCTAACACCACACTGTGGTGTAGTGGTTTGCATCTCACAGCGAGAAGGCCCGGATTCAGGTACTGATCCTTTCTGTGTGGAGTTTGTGTGTTCTTTCTGTGCATCCAGCCACTCCAGTTCGCCCCCCCAGTCCAAAATCAGACCAAACTAAACTTTATTTGTGAAGCACTTTCCACACTCGTGGAACTCAAGGGGCTTTCCAAAGTAAAAGCAGTTTTAAAAAATGATAAAACCCCAACGATGCCCACACCCTCCCCGATCCTAACCCTGACCCCAACACATGAAAGGATTTAGAAATGAGATCTAAAATAGAAGGAAATAGAGGAAATAGAAGTCTGGCTTGAATCTTCAGTGTGGAAACAATATTTTGGGTACTTGTCCACATCAGTGACCCCCCCCCCCCCACACACACACACACACACACATTCATATTCACATAGGACGCTACCACAGGACCCCCCCCCAGTAGCCAGATGCTGTTCACTAAGGAGGCTTAATGACTAGTGTGGATCCCTCTGAGGAAAGTGTCAAAGGTACAGAATACGTAGAAATACAAGCAGGTGTTACTAACCAGACAATAGACCTGAATGGATGGATGTAGATCATTAAAAGGGAGCTAAAAAGTCAAATAAAAAATTAAAAAAACGGGAAAGAGACATAAAATAATTGAAATATCACATAAATATATTTCTAATTTTCAGCTAGCCATGAGGCTTTTAAGGAAGCTGTTCCACAGGCGAGGTCCATATCAACGGAAAGAAGCCTCGCCGTAAGTTTGGGTTCTAACTTTAGGAATTTTTAAGTCCCAGAAGACCTCAATGTTCCCGAGGGCTCACACTGTAGAATCATTTCAGACAGATATGATGACACACAGCCATAAAACATTTATAAACCAATAAAAGAACTGAGAGGAATCCTGTTCCAACGGGTGTAGTGTGATCCCGCCCCCTGGTCCTCGCCAACACTCATGCCGAGTTCTGCAGTGGTTGAAGGTTTGATATCCTCCTTCTGGGAAGACCAGAGAGGAGGGCATTCAACAATCTGCTAGCAAGAAAGACCTGCATTAGCAACTCTGTATCAGCAAAAGAAAGAAATGGGAGGACTCTAGCAATATGATAAAATATTTGTATTTGTAAAGTACAATTCATCTCAGAGTCAAACATAACTCCCAAGCTTCTCACACACTGAGACATTTTATAGCTGTTTTGCTAAAATGATCGCTGCTGTCTTCAAACGGAAAACTAAAGCTTCAGTTTGGTTGACCTGTAAGAAATTTTCATCCATCCATGTCTTTATATCTAAAATGCAGTTTAGAAGTGTGATCACTGACTCTGTCATCAGGAGACATCGATGTAAAGTCGTGAGTCAGAGTAGCTATGAAAACAAACGCTTTCTGATGCTGTCCAAGTGGCAGCATATATGGATAAAAAACGTAGTGGGCCTAAAATGGATCCTTGGGGGATCCCACAACGGATTTTTATTTTCGATCTATGAGATAAGAGTAAAACCAGGTGAGAACAATCCCAGAGAGGACCAAAAACTGCTTCATTGATTCATCGTGATTCTGAATTGTCCCTTGGTGTTTCTGCTCATAGTCTGTAAAAACAATGGACGAAGTGTGACATCATCCACAGAAAATGACATCATCCATAGAAAATGACATCATCCATGGAAAATGCCTGACTTCCAGCTCTGGCGAAATGAGGCAACACCCTTCTCAATTGCTTCCTAAAACGGGCAACGCCATGTTGAAACCAGTCGACAGTGATTGGTCCAAGTCGCTCTGAGTCATCGTATGTATGGCAACTCAACTCAACTCAACTCAACTCATCTTTATTTATATAGCACTTTCAGTCAACAGCCGCCGACACAAAGTGCTGAACACGAGAAAAAGAAGAAAACAAACACTAAAACATCTTAAAACACAAGATTAAAAATAGAGAGATAAAACAATAAAAACCAGTACAGCAACACAGCAATAACAGAAGTCTCATGTCATATTAAAAGCCAGAGCATAAAAATGGGTTTTCAGGCGTGTTTTAAAAATGGACAGTGATGGAGCTTCTCTTACTGACAGTGGCAGAGAGTTCCAAAGCTTTGGAGCAGCAACAGAAAAAGCTCTGTCCCCTCTGAGCTTCATCTGGACCTCGGTACCTCCAGAAGCAGCTGATCAGCTGATCGGAGGCACCAGGCCGGCGAATAGGGAGAGAGAAGTTCAGAGAGGTACAGCGGGGCAAGATCATGTAAAGATTTAAAAACAAATAAAAGAATCTTAAAGTGAACTCTAAAATTCACAGGATGCCAGTGGAGCGAAGCTAAAATTGGCGTGATGTGGTCTCTCTTACGTCCTCCAACCAGAAGACGGGCAGCTGCATTTTGAACACGTTGGAGACGTGAGAGAGACGACTGGCTGAGTCCAACATACAGAGAATTACAGTAATCCAGCCGGGACGTGATGAACGCCTGGATTACTGTTTCAAAATGTGCAGCTGTTAAAAAAGGTTTTACCTTGGCAAGTTGGCGAAGATGAAAGAAGCTTGACTTCACCAACAATAGTTGCCATTGGAGATACCAAGCCCTACAAGGACCAAAGAGCAGAGAGATGTTAGTTCAGTCACTTGTGTTTTTGCTGTTTTTCTTAAAAAGGATCAATCAACAATACCTTCAAAGTAAATCAATGCAATATGATTTATTACAACAGAAAAATCATTTACTTATTGTCTTTGGTTCTTTTGTGCTTCCTACATTTTGATTGTAAACAGTCAATTATATCTCTACTTTTGATGCTGTGAGATGGAATTATTGTCTGCATTTTTCCAATGGATTTCCCAAGTTATCCCTTGCGAGGAGATCCAGTACTAAAGGAAGCACTTCACCTCCTTGTCTTTTTATTTTGCAGAATTAAAAATATTTTTTTCCTTCTTAGACACAGTAATTTATCTCAGAAAGGATCCTTCCTTAAAAAACAACAACAAAAAAGATTTAAAAAACCCCAAACAAATTAAAACAAACAAACAAATGAACCAGACAAATAAACAAACAAACAGCAGTTCCCTGTACCGCCGCCAGGCGTCACCTTTCCCAGGAAGGGGGCGCTGCTTGAAGGAAGAAGAACTTGCGGAAGTTGATCTTCTCCTTCAGTTCCTGACGGAAAAGTAAAAAAGAAAACAAAAAATAACCCAAAAAGAAAGACAGAAACGCATTTAGTCTTTAAGATAACTGCAGTTCGGATTAACGCGAGGACGATGGGCACCAGGGATGACGAATACGACTATTTATTCAAAGGTGAGGTGCGTTTGTTTCGTTTAGCGGTCGGGCTAACGGCCCGGGGATCAGCTGACAGGCTAACGGAACCGAACTCATGCTTCGTGCCGCCACAGGCCCTTTCGGGCTTCCCGGGGGGGTTCGGCGCGCATGCCGCCTGTGATGCGGCCTCCACCCAGCGCCGGGGAGGCGGCTCTTTGTCTGCCGAGGAGTACTAGCTAAGGTTAGCCGGTGTTAGCCCCCGGTGCTAGCCCGCTGACCGGAGGCGCGCGGGACACACCTAACCGTTATCGCGTTTGATCCAAATGGGGCCGGTACCGAGTGTGTTAGTGTACTGACGGGTCCAGCTCGTCCGTCATTGAACTTGAATCAATCTGTCTGTCATTTATTCAGACAGTGTAAAACCAAAGTCAATAGTATATTTTTGAAGGCTACTATTATCTTTTGCTTTAGTTTTCCACAAAAATATAAAAGCAGTAAAGCGGCTGTTGTTGTTGTGATGCTGGTCGGCCGGTAGAATACATGAAGGTGGAAAGATGTTCGATTCCCTGTAATCTTCCATGGTTGGACACGGCATCCAGCTGTTTAAAGGAAATCCTTCAATCAAAAAGTAATTATTGTGTAACTTATTACTAGTAGAGCAAGGAATTATTAATTAATATTGTGACATTTTACCCATTAGTTATTGATTTACCACAGACTCTACCCAAAGGTAATGATGACAGCAGCACAAGGCAATTATAGATGAAAAATTCCACTTAAAACTTTGATTTTCATGTTTTTATGTGTAATATTTTAGTCGGACTTGTTTACTAAATTGAATTTCCTGTTGGGCTTCTTTTGGCACACATATGTGTGTGTGTGTGTAGTTTCTGTGTCCTGGTAAACGTCTGTCATTAGTGTTTTTGATTTTAGTCTTTCAAAAGCATATTGTTCTCCGGTTCTGCTTCTCTCAAACTAGATAAGCTACACTTTCATTTTTATCAAATGAAGTTCAAAAATCAACACTATTAAACCATCCAAGTGTGAAACAGGTTGTGGTCTGCAAGTCTTGCAAAGAAAGTGACATAAAAGTCAACAAAAGGCATTTTGAGGCTGTAGTATTGTCAGGAAACAGGTCATTCTTTTACAAAATAACTGGTAATCTGTGAAGGATTACAGTTTGGAGGTAACTTTCATAACACGGGTCCAGTCCATGACGACCTGCCAGATATTCTGTTCTACTCCAGCCTTTGACTTTGGAGCTTTTGGTAGATCCAGGGGCTTCAAAGCCGGCCTCTGATTGGGCGTTCCATAAAACGGATGTGCAGTATTTGGACTGAACAGAAATGTTATTGCTGACGAGACGACACTTCGCATCACAACATCCCAGATGTCAGCCATGTTTAGTTAAAGGAGATGAAGTTTGAACCATCAGCCTCCTTGGCTGCTAAATGAATAGAAAGTTTTCCATTTATTTACACTGGAAAATGAAAAACACCTTTCGGTATTCCTTGTATACGTGTTCTTTGGTTTTATTCAGTATTTTAATTTTTAAGATCATGTGTGGGGTTACTTGTTGGGCTTTTGGGGGAAAGAGGGTTGGAATTATTTTGACATGAATGTGCTTGTTTAATTCTTTGTCTTGGTGTCCAGCACTGTGAGCATGACGGCGCTACGAATGAAGCCTGACGGGCTGACGGGGCGATGGCGGCTCAACTGTCTGTTTCATTCCCGTCTGCTGACATCCTTCCAGGATGAAAATGGAAACGTCGTTTTGAATGAGGCAGCGAGTAAATGATTGTTGGAGGTCTTTACTGTAGTCGTAACGTAGCTCTGAAGCTCTGCTGACCGTAAATGTAAATGTAGCAGCAGAAGTGGGCAGATAGCTTCTGACCTCCCTGATGGTGTTTCTGGCTGAAAACAACCAAAACCCAGAGAATTCTGAACTGTTCTGCTGGAACAGAAACGGTCAGTAATTGTAACCTTAGCACCAGGGGAGTGACTGCAGCGTTAAAACTTCAGGAGAACCAGAGATATTGAAGAGACTGGATAATGAGGAGGTGTTAAGCTGACCTCTGCCCTGGCAGCAGGACCAGCTTCAGTTCACCTGCACGAACCTGCAGTTTGTGCAGAATTCTGGGCTTTATTGCAGTCAGTCAGGTTTGGCCCAGTCTTTAAAGTTGGGTTAGCCTGTTTGTTTTAAGAGCTGCTTATGAGGCCAGACGGGCGTTTCTTTGGTGATGTCAGAGAAGTGGACTGAATTTAAAGAGTAACTATCTAAAGTGACCAAAGGTCTATGGTTGAGGGCCTGCAGTGATACTGGAGCTGTCCACAAACTTGTCTGTTTGTAACTATAGAAAACCTTACAAAGAAAACTTAATAGCTGACTTAAACTCTGTAGATCCCATTGAAAGTGAAGAACAAAATGCTAAAAGTTACACCTGAGAAACGCTGTCATGCATCAGGACTCGTTTATTTCCATTTCATACTTTTGTTCCCTGTCAGCCTTTAGCCCGGGCTGAGGATGACCTTTAGAGGGAAAACGATGGCTTTTCTTACCTGCCTCCTCTTTGGTCCTCAGTGGTCCTGATTGGTGACTCCGGCGTAGGAAAGAGTAACCTGTTGTCCCGCTTTACCCGCAACGAGTTCAACTTGGAGAGTAAGAGCACCATTGGGGTGGAGTTTGCCACGCGCAGCATCCAGGTGGATGGCAAGACGGTGAAGGCCCAGATCTGGGACACTGCCGGTCAGGAGCGTTACCGCGCCATCACGTCAGCGTGAGTAGAAACGTGCACATCCTTCTGTCTGTGAAAGGTTGGATTTCCAGTGTTAGGGGGGACGTTTGAGTGGAAGCTGTTTGTTCCAGGACTCTCACTCTGGAGACGGACTGATTTAAACAATGATGTCTTCATCGCTTCATGTCACCTGAAGATGTTCACAAACTGCAGAGTTTTGACCTGATTTCTAACCTAGACCCAGAAACTGTACATTTCTACACTTCGTCTCACTGCTGTCATGGAGGAAGGCCTTCGACACAAGGGGCGAGCCTTTTGGCCTGCAGGTGACCCAAAAGGTTTAAATCATAGATCACTGGGTGAGCCTGTGCAGCAGGCATGTCCAAAGTCCAGCCCAGGCTGTAAAAGGCTGCTGTAATACCATAAATAATGTGTCCTACAGCACTTTCTACCATTTCTGGATTGTGATTGGCTAAATGACCTTATAGGACGTCATAAACCTGTGGCAGCTACTCAACCTTCAGAGCCTGAAGGGCCAAACAAGAACAACACATTTAAATGTTCCTGTGATCCACAAACTTTATTTAAATGTAAAAGTTTACAGGAAGCATTTTAGAGGGAATTAAATGTTACATTTTATTTGAACCCACATTTAATGCTGACAAAATACTTTTCTTTATTGTATTCTTTGGCCTGCACATCAGAAATTCACAGTAATTTAAGTCAAATGTATTTCCTTATCCATTCTTTCTTTAACACTGATCAGTCGTCCTGGTTTCCCCATAGCATGATGCTTCCACCCCCATGCTTTACAGAAGGTGTGGTGTTCAATGGATGTAGCTCAGCATTCTTTCTCCCCCAAACATCATCAATCAAACTTTATTTATAAAGCACTTTTCATACAAGAGCATAACACAAAGTGCTTTACATAAAAAAACGACCAAATAAATAAAATAAACACAAGCATGAAAAAAAAAATAGGGCCCCCCTCCCTGTACCTACACAACCCCCCACTCCTTTCACACCTCCCACACCACCTGATGGAGAAAGACAATGAGAAGTACGCTGAGTACAAAAACAAGATGTTGGAAACGCTGATGATTGGAACCTCCCTCTCTGTGAATAACTGCATACCCTGTCAGATGCAGCATCACAGGCGGGGACCGCTCCACCACAGCAAGGCGGGGTTGGAGGCCCCCAACTAGAGCTGCAGCGGCTGAACAGCAGCCGATCCAGAGGGAGAGGTCCCAACTGAGGAAGCACCGGAAATACAAATGAAGAAAAATGAGAGAGAAAAATAAAGAGACTGATAAAAGTAACAAACAATAAAACATTCAAATAAGGTCAATTAAAATAATGCATTAAAATCTACTATCAATTCACAAAACAAGATAAAATGTATGCATAAATAAATAAAAGTAGTAAAAATGTAGCTAAAAGCCAGGTAAAAACATGGGTCTTGAGCTTTTCTTAAAAGCATTAATGCTCTCTGTGGCCCCCAGGTCCTCTGGCAGACTGTTCCAGAAACGGGGGCCACAGTGCTGAAAGGCTGCCTCTCCATAGGTTTTGGTTTTTACAGTCAGAATGGTTAACAGACCAGTGCCAGAGGATCTCAGGGTCCGTCAGGGTTCATACTTTACTAAAGATCTGATAAATAAGAAGGCGCAAGACCGTTAAGACATTTAAAAACGGTTAAACGTATCTTAAAATCAATCCTGAAGCATATGGGGAGAAAATGCAGGGATCTTAAAATTGGGGGGATGTGAGCCCCCCTCCTGGTCTTGGTGAGAACTCATGCAGCAGAATTTTGGAGAAGCTGAAGGTTCTTGACGTTGGTTTTTGGTTTTAGCATCTCCAAATTAGCAAACGAGATGATGATGAGTAGAGTTCTTACCAAAAAGTTCTATTGTGGTTTCATCTGACCATAGGACATTCTCCCAATCCTCTTCTGGATCCTCCAAATGCTCTCTAGCAGACTGTAGACGGGCCTGCACATGTACCGGCTCTAGCAGGGGGACACGTCTGGCCCTGCAGGGTTTGAGTCCCTGGTGGTGTAATGTGTTACTCTTGTTATTCTTTGTTACTTTGGTCCCAGCTCTCTGCAGGTCATTCACTAGAGAGTACTGTTGGAGGTTGTGGACAGGTGTCTTTTCTATGGACAGCACAATGTTGTGTTGATGTGCTAAAGAAAACAGAAACATTGACGGTGTAAGAGTATAGAATAAAAAACGTATTCATCTTCTTAACCGTTTTGTCCCTTGTGGGTCACGGGGCTGCTGGAGCCATTCATGGGTGAAGGCGGGGGAAATCCTGGACCAGTCACCAGTCTGTCTTAGGGCCACAATCACACACCCATGCACACTCACACCTAGGGACAATTTAGAGGAACCCTAGGAAGCATTTTTTTGGACGGTGGGAGGAAGCCGGTTCAAGTCCCCCAGCCGGGACTTGAACCAGGGACCTTCTTGCTGTGAGGCAATAGTGCTAACCACTGCACCACTTAGAACAAAAACTCTGATTAGAAATCAATGAAAAGGTCAATTTAAAAGGTTTTTCAAAAAACATAAAAACAAACAAAAAGGTTGTTTTGATCTTATTTTCAGTTATGTTGTGACTTCCTTTCTGTTTGCATTCAACAAAATGCCACTTTATAAAGTAAAAAACCAGAGGTTTTTCTGTGTAAAGTAGTGTAATATGTATGCAAGTAACAAATATGTTTGCTAGCAGAACAAAAGACACATTTGGTGCTGCTTTTGTGCTCAAAGAACTCAGCTCTACCTTAACATCTCCCTGAGCCATTATTCTCAATCAATCATCTCTGAATCAATATTTCCAAGTGCATGGAAGTCAGCGGTGATTCCAATCTACAAAAACGGAGACTCCATGTTGCTTTCAAATTACAGTACCATACCCAGTGTCCAAGATCGCAGAAAAACATATTGCCCAACAGATTATTTCACACCTCAACAATTCATCTTTTCTCTTCATCCCATGCAGTTTCAGAGCTCAGCACTCAACAAAGACGGCTAACGGCTTTTTCATAGAAAACATAAATCTATCAGATAGGGGGGGGGGGGGGGGGGGGCTGGGGCTGTGTTTCTTGACCTGAAAAAAGCCTTTGACATTATAAATCATAAAAATCTGACTAAACCGTCAGTAGTGAAAACAACACAATGGATGGAATCATCTTTATCAAATAGATCTTTCAGTCAGGATCCTCCTCTCCATATCTCTATAGGTGTTCCATTCTAGGACTTTACTTTTCTCTCTCTCCATTAATGACGTCCCTTATGTTTGTTCAAACGTCTTTGTTTAGATGTATGCTGATGACACTGTCATTTATGCAAATTGAAAAAACCCATCTGTGAACAAATGTGAACAAAACAGTTGCAATGTCACCACATACATGACTAGAGACCTCACCACATTCATGACTAGAGACCTCACCACATACACGACTAGAGACCTCACCACATACACGACTAGAGACCTCACCACATACATGACTAGAGACCTCACCACATACACGACTAGAGACCTCACCACATACACGACTAGAGACCTCACCACATACACGACTAGAGACCTCACCACATACACGACTAGAGACCTCACCACATACAGGACTAGAGACCTCACCACATACACGACTAGAGACCTCACCACATACACGACTAGAGACCTCACCACATACACGACTAGAGACCTCACCACATACACGACTAGAGACCTCACCACATACACGACTAGAGACCTCACCACATACACGACTAGAGACCTCACCACATACACGACTAGAGACCTCACCACATTCACGACTAGAGACCTCACCACATACACGACTAGAGACATCACCACATACATGACTAGAGACCTCACCACATACATGACTAGAGACCTCACCACATTCACGACTAGAGACCTCACCACATTCACGACTAGAGACCTCACCACATTCATGACTAGAGACCTCACCACAAACACGACTAGAGACCTCACCACATTCATGACTAGAGACCTCACCACATACACGACTAGAGACCTCACCACATACAGGACTAGAGACCTCACCACATACACGACTAGAGACCTCACCACATACACGACTAGAGACCTCACCACATACACGACTAGAGACCTCACCACATACAGGACTAGAGACCTCACCACATACATGACTAGAGACCTCACCACATTCACGACTAGAGACCTCACCACATTCACGATTAGAGACCTCACCACATTCATGACTAGAGACCTCACCACAAACACGACTAGAGACCTCACCACATTCATGACTAGAGACCTCACCACATACACGACTAGAGACCTCACCACATACAGGACTAGAGACCTCACCACATACACGACTAGAGACCTCACCACATACACGACTAGAGACCTCACCACATACACGACTAGAGACCTCACCACATACACGACTAGAGACCTCACCACATACACGACTAGAGACCTCACCACATACACGACTAGAGACCTCACCACATACACGACTAGAGACCTCACCACATTCACGACTAGAGACCTCACCACATACACGACTAGAGACATCACCACATACATGACTAGAGACCTCACCACATACATGACTAGAGACCTCACCACATTCACGACTAGAGACCTCACCACATTCATGACTAGAGACCTCACCACATACACGACTAGAGACCTCACCACATACAGGACTAGAGACCTCACCACATACACGACTAGAGACCTCACCACATACACGACTAGAGACCTCACCACATACACGACTAGAGACCTCACCACATACAGGACTAGAGACCTCACCACATACACGACTAGAGACCTCACCACATACACGACTAGAGACCTCACCACATACACGACTAGAGACCTCACCACATACAGGACTAGAGACCTCACCACATACACGACTAGAGACCTCACCACATACACGACTAGAGACCTCACCACATACACGACTAGAGACCTCACCACATACAGGACTAGAGACCTCACCACATACACGACTAGAGACCTCACCACATACACGACTAGAGACATCACCACATACACGACTAGAGACCTCACCACATACACGACTAGAGACCTCACCACATACAGGACTAGAGACCTCACCACATACACGACTAGAGACCTCACCACATACACGACTAGAGACCTCACCACATACACGACTAGAGACCTCACCACATACACGACTAGAGACCTCACCACATACACGACTAGAGACATCACCACATACAGGACTAGAGACCTCACCACATTCACTCTGTTTACAAAGCAGCTGAAAAACTGATTCATATCACAACAAATATATTAATAAGGCTACGTTCACACTGCGGGGCTTAATGCTCAATTCGGATTTTTTGAAAAAATCCGAATTGTTTGCTAGACCGTTCACATTTCCAAGTAAATCCGAACTTTTGTGATCTCCAGTGTGACCGTGACACGACCCAAACGAGACCCGCATGCGCAGAAGCCAGAAGAATACTCAACGGTGAACGACGTCACTTGTTGTTTGCGGAGCAAACGTTAACAATGTATGTCAACAACAGTGTTGTCAAAAGCGGAGCTCTTTTTGTAATATTACATTTATTTTCACGAAGGAGAAGCACAATTACAATCTTCTCATTTTAAGAAGGCAATGGAGTCGGGATCGTCTGGACCCACTGTAGTGGAATAGGAATGTGTATGTGTTGGGGCCGCGCCCCCGCGTGTGTGTGTGCGCGCGCGTGCCGCGATAGAGAATAGGGGTATCGCGGCACGCGCGCGCATTCATGTTGTGTGTTACGGAGGAAGGATGACGGTACTAAAAGAAGGTTTCCCCCAGATTAAATTCTATGGACTCTTTATTAACCCGTTCTGCTGGAGAATCTAAGGATCAGAACAGGGAGGAGGAGGATGATCGCCTGGGTCCCCCGCGCTTGAGCACGGTCGGAATTGGAGAAAGAAAAAAAAGTCATCGCGGGAAATGTTCAACACCACGCTCAGCCATTTAGCTGGAATTTTTTTCAAAAACCGTCCAGTTGCGATCAGAGCCCTGGAGTTTGGCCTGAAAAGAGCGATCAGCCCAAATATGAATCCAATCGGGGATCTCGCTTCCCTTCCACTGACTGATCTCAGCAGCATCGTCCACCATGGTTGATGTTTACGTTCTCGTTCCCGCCTACTTCAACGCAAAATGATGACGTTTGTTGCATGTCGATGACGTACGGTTCGGAATCAAGTCGCCTGGCCGGTCAGACGGCGGTCGCAATTGAAAAGAACGGCTACAATTCGGAATCAGGACGGCAAACCCACGGGGCCTGGGTCGCAATTGAAAAGGATCTGTGTCATTCAGACTGTCATGAAAAGATCGGAATTGGGCCACTTAGGGGCAAAAAATTCGGAATTGGGTCGTTTCAGCCTGCAGTGTGAACGTAGCCTAAGCTGCCCATCCTTGTCTGATCTGTCACCTTTGTGTCTTTTACATTTGTTTTTGTGTATTTGAAGTGATTGTTTACTGTACATGTATGTATGAAATTGATGCTTTGAGGTTTTTAGGTTGACAATTGTAATACCTGTCCAGGGACTACAGATGAAAAATAGCCTTTGGGCTAATTATTGCAGCCATGCTTTTACTGTGCAGTGTCCCTGTTAAATAAATGAATGAACAAATAAAATACATGTAAATCTTTCAGTTCTAACTACTTTAAATCCTAAATAAACAGAACTTGACAGATTGAAACCACAAGTATGAAGTTTGCTGAAAGGATTTCATTTATTGCTTGATGGGCAGTGGGAGGAACTTGTATAATCCCACCACCTCAACATTTTGATGTTTTACATAAATGAACATTATCCGGTTCTGAACTGAGCAGTCTTTATGCTTTACCAACACAAATGCAGCTCATTCCAAACTAAAAGAGCGCTGACCCAGCTTCACATGTGAAATGTGCTGAGATCTTTGAACAACCGGTGGAACGCTGCGTCTCTGCTTCAGGTACTACCGCGGAGCAGTGGGGGCTCTTCTGGTCTATGACATCGCCAAGCATCTAACCTACGAGAACGTGGAGCGCTGGCTGAAGGAGCTGAGGGACCACGCCGACAGCAACATTGTCATCATGCTGGTGGGCAACAAGAGCGACCTGCGCCACCTGAGGGCCGTTCCTACAGACGAGGCGCGGGCGTTTGCTGGTCAGAGTCCTTCTGTTGGTTCTTTCTTACAGCATGTCACTCTCTGTCCAAAGCTGTAGGTTTCATGGTGACGGAGGTCCATGTGACGGATCAGAGACTTGTACGATAAGTCCAGAAACGTCTTTCGGTTTTAGTTTTGGACTGTATTCAGATGGAGCTTTCCTTCTGATGATAGTCGTCATTCCATCCACAGAAGGTTTGGATTTACCTGCAGATGCTTCTAGAAATGATGTGGGGCATTCAATATAAAGTCACGGCCTCCGTCATCGACCTTGTCCCCAATGCACAGAGATTTCTCTGAACCTTTTGGTGAGAATGGGCTCTGTGGAGGATTGGATTTACGGTTTGACGTGAAGGAACATTGACTCTAAAAAACGTGACAGAGTGGAGAAATTCTCTCCATCTAAACCAGCCTCTGCTTCTACAAACCTACATCTTTGGATCTAAATGACTTCCTCTGTGTTCTTCCAGCTGAATCTTATCTAGTCATTTCTGATTTAGAACTCTTCCTCTGATTCATTCTTAGTCCACTTTTGTCATGAATCAGTGAAAGCAGTAAATACCCGTTTTACCCCAGTGCATTATATCTTGGTTCATAGTGCCTGTGATGTCCATCTGTGGGTTAAATATTTGTTTTCTCTCTATCAACGTTAAAGAGATGCAAACTTTTCCAGAATTCAGGTTGGAGTAAAGCGACTTCCTGTCCTTTTGTGATCCACAGAGAAAAATGGTTTGTCTTTTCTGGAGACCTCCGCTCTGGACTCCACCAACGTGGAGACGGCCTTCCAGACCATCCTGACAGGTTGGTGTGTTTACATCCATCTTCTCTTTGTTCTGCCTGAGGAGGGGGGGCGTGAGCTTCTGGATTGGCTGGAGGACAGACTGCTGATCTCAGGCTTTATTTAGGAGTGAATGGGATCATCCATGGAATATACAGCCTTACTGTGTCCTAAACACTGGAGCGTGCTGTCAGACAGAGGTTCATGTTCAGCAGCAGTAATGTGTGGGAAGGAACTATAGTTACTAAGCACTAAATTGCCCGTATTACCTGTGCATAAACCGCCACCACCGCGAGCCCCCCCCCCCCCGGCATCGCTTCGGGGCGCGGCCCACTATTTGAGAAGCACTGGGTTAATGTAACAGAGTCTCTGTAACTGTGTTTTCATGATTTCCCAATCACAGAGTTCCATTCATTTCTAATCATGTGAATAAACACAAAGCGACTGACGCCATCAGTCCTTCAGAAACACGGCGAGGGATGTGACGGATACTTTGATTTATAGCAGATAAATTCACATCTCTGCCACGGCGCTAGCGCTCATCATCATCTATCAAAGGAGACGTCGGCGTCTTCTTTCCTTAAATGTGGGAGGGGCTACAGATGAAGCCATTCTGGGAAATGGTGGTTGGTGATTTTCCAGAGGAGCTGTGGATCCAACAATTCCACATGACACACTCAACTATTGATGATGTGTGACGCTGTGGGACCTCTGATGGCGCCGCTGTACGGCGCCCAAAGGAGCCAGTGTATCTGGTGGTGGGTCATGTGACGCATGTAATTAGAAAAAAAGTCTTTCCGTTGCAGTTTTACCAATCATGTTTATTTCGTTACACCTTAAAAATCACCTCCTCCAATCGCACAAACTTTGTTTTTGATAAATGAGTTTTGTTGTTTTTGAACTGGCGTGAAGTTATTCTCCAATTTTCCTAATTTCCTTGTCGATGGAAACAGCTAATGGGATTTTTTTTTTCATGCTCTCTCTCACTTGAGCTTGACCTATGACCTATGACACAGGCCTCCCTCATCTTTCTAAGTGGGAGAACAAGTGATTAAAGGGACTTTTCCTGCCCCATTGGACATAAAATCTAAAATTTTGAAATGTTTTGTTTTCTCTGATCTTTCAAAGAGACATATTTCTGAGAATGGCATTTGAGCAAACTGATCATTTCTTTGTCAAAGGTAGAAATTGGGTGGGAAAGAAATGGTCTTTGCAGTGTCAGAGTTCTGTCCTGAAGCAGAAACGGAAGGACCTTCATGATTTGTGGGTCATAATGACCCAATCTTCTGTAGGTGACATTGAGACGACATTAAAATAAAGAATGACAGGTACCACATTTCCATGTCATGGTATCAACTGATCTGGCCTGATGGAGTCTGAACTTCAACATGAAGGCAGAGCGTAGACGGGGTTTTTATGACCTGTGCAGGTGTTGGTAGAAGCTGCTGCTCCTTTCAATGGGTGACATGTGATGTGGGACCTGACTGTGTGTGTTTCCCATCAGAGATTTACCGCATCGTCTCCCAGAAGCAGATGTCGGAGCGCCAGGAGAGCGACATGTCGCCTAGCAACAATGTAGTGAACATCCAGGTGCCGCCCACCGAGAACAAACCAAAGATGCAGTGCTGTCAGAACATCTAACCGGGCCTGGAACCGCTGCCACTCCTCCCCCCTCTTCTCCTTTTCCGTCCGTTCAGCCAAGCCCCCCCCCCACCCTGAGAACTGACTGCCCGGACGCACAGCTCGGCATGACAGGACCCGAACTTTGAGCCCCACCTGCCCCTCCTACCCTTCTCCCCTTCCCACGTATAAAGCAAAGTGTGGGGTCCCCCCCCCCCGAGGGACAGCTGGCGTTTCATACCGTGTTAGTCTGTGTAGGTGCGCTGACATGTCACACAAATGTCTTAAACTCTGAATGTGATTCCTTTCCTGCTTCATCGTTTCTGTCTGCTCTGTACAAAGCCCACGCCATCGTGTCCTTTAGCCCCCCTCCCTCCAGCGTCCAGACAGACTGATGGGAGCCTGTGCGTCTTAGCTGTGACCATGTGACCACTCTGCACTCGGCTCCATCTCCCGAGGAGAGCAGTTTTTTTGTCCACAGAGCGATGTTATGCGGCGGCGGACAGAAACCCCGCCCCTCAGCCGTCCATCTTTGTTCAAACACATTTCCATTTGTTTGAGAAGGCGTCCAGGTAAAGCCACAGACATGTTTGAATCCACGTCATTCCCATCATCAAGCAGCCACAGAGCTTTTCGTAGAAGCACTGAGAAATGTGTCACAGGGTCGATTCCCTTAGCGTGTGGTCATTAGGTCTCTGCTGCCCTGGAACTGTTTTAACATCGCTGAAGAATCAAACAACTTTCAGAGGCGGTTCCTTCCTCTGTTCTGCCATCTTTGGACCTTTCATATAGCCACGCTCACCTTGGCCTAAGCTCCGCCCTCGTCAAATAGCGCCTTCGCACACCGAGCTGCCTCTGACGCAGTGCATGGCTCTCTGTCCGACTGCTGCTTTCCTCATCTGGCCTTTACATCGCCACCACTGACGCAGAACCCGGTCCGGGGGGGATTCCGGTCTCACGGGCGCGGTTGGATGCGGTGTGTTGGATCAGAGACGGCGTCTCTTGAGGGAAGAGCCCGCCCACTCTGCAGCGGGGGGCGGTAGAGGAGGAATTCGGATCTTTTGTCTCCTTATGTTATGTTTGAAACTGTCTTTGATTTTTTTGTTTTTTACAAACTGAATTGTGTAATTGACTGTAATTCCACTGAAACATGAATGAATGAATCGTTCTTCTGGTGAGCTTGGCGGGCGGGTTTGGTGAGACGCGGCTCACATGGAATGCTTCATGTTTTGTATAGACTGACGAATTGTACAATTGTGTCTATATCTTAAGTTATCAGTACATCTTAATAAAGCGCACCGGTCAATACCTTACTCCCTCTGCAGCATTGCTCTGGAATTTTTTAAAGACTGAATTTGATATCCTTAAGCCTGAACCTGGAAAGGCCTCACAATAATGTGCATTTGCTATGCTAACTGTATGAACATTATGTTTGGTCAATGAGCTAATTTAGTATCTAATGAGATATTTTCAAGTACTTTGGCATTTAGCTAAGAGTTTAGAAATATGCTAGCTGTTTTGACATTGTTCCAGTTTTCTATGCTATTTTGGCATTTATGCTAGCTTGTTTGGCTGCTTCAGGAATTTCTTTAATCATTTACATTTTAGCACTTAGACTTATCTTTAAGCTAATTGCTCTAGCATGTTAAGCAAACATTTTCAGCTATTGATGAAACATTTTGGCTTACGCAAACTTAACTTCTTTAAATATGTAGCGTTAACAAAATGGCTTTAGCATTTTCTGCCATCAGCTTCAGAACGTTTAGCTATGAACTTCAGTATCTTCCGTGGCTACATTCACCTTCCAGCCCCACACTTACATTATCACAGGTAATGCTGTATATCCAGTTGGTACTGTCCAAACATGTCCAGGTACAGATTTTCCAGTGTGCACCTGCGTGCTTGATTGTCCAACAAGTAGATTTACTCAATTCTGTTGCCTAAACATGAACCAAAAGCCATATCTGTGACACTTTATTAACAAATTCATTGTTTATACTTGAATTTAGAGAAATTAATAATTGGCCAAAAGGCGAAATAAAGAAATTCAAAGACCTTTTTTCTCACTGAGAGCTTTTATGAACACATAATAAAGTCCAGAACGTCCCTCTGGTGATTCTAGGCAGAAATGATCAGTTTCTGAAATGTAGGAAAGATAAAGACTTAAGGAGCATTTAAAACAAAGCAGGTCATGAGATCTTTCTGCTGTTTTGAAGGTTTGCTCTAATATTTCTAATCTGCAGAGGAACAGCGGCCAACCTTAGATTGGAGGATTGAGGATCAGTTCAGCGTTGAAGTGGCCGTGGGCAAGACACTGAACCCCACATTGACCCTGGTGGTCATGGGTTGGCACCGGTGTGGCTAAGCAGAACGGCACTACCCCTGATGTGGGCCGTGTAACCAAGCAGACTGCGCCGTGGGCGGAGCAATTATGGAGACGTGGAGTTTAGACAAAATTACCAAGTTTTAAATTGATCTCTCACTGAAATAATAAAAAAGCCAACACTGATGTACAAATCAAAAGACCAATTATCAGTTCTTTCTTTTGTTTTAGTCGTATACTTTTATTTCTGTAGGTCTATTGACTTCAAAGAAGAATGAAAGCTGACACTATCAAACTGCACAGGTCATGAAGTCTTTCCATTTATTTATTTAAGGTTTCTCCTCAAACACTTCAGAATGTATCTGCTGGGTCACAGTAGAAGATAAAAAAATGAAAAAGGAAATAAACATTTGTTATTGCTGTTTCCTTCAACTTAAAGACTTGCTTTTCAAAGTATCTAAAAGAAGCTGTTAAGCAATTTGAACTCTTTACTGTCCACTTCTGTAACGTGAAAAGACAGCTGACAGAAGAATCCAATTAGTGGTTGATGAAATGTGTCGTCTTACTGGAACAGCATGTCAGTCAAACATGGAAGTCATTTTCCTCCACAGTTTGTCTCTGCACTCCGGGGTTTCTGATCACGCTGGACATTCAGTGATGCTTCTGATTGAAATGTGTCTCTGCATTAAAGTAATGGTTTTATTTTATGTCATAAACAAAACTTTTGTTTTGAAATCAGGCAGATTTTGACATCATAACTGGTCTGAAATTAATTCAAACTTTAATCAGAAAAAGTATTTTAGGGGACGTTTGTATGGAGTGATATCTATGCCTCCACTTTGCACACACAACCTTCTAAATTGCAAATGAAAATATTTATTTTTACTTTCAAAACCTTTTCTTTTTTTTGCTTTTAAAGACATTTTTCAAAAATAGTTTTTGCCTTAAAAACTTTTTTTTTAATATCCAAAAAATATTTTTACGTTTGCAACACTAATGTTTTCACGTGCGTTGTGTCTCATCTCGCTTTTTCCCATCTTTGATTTTCCCAAGTTTCAGTTTATTGTGACAAGCTGCCATCAAACAGCTGCTGATTGGTCCAGATTCTAACCAATCAGGTGTCTCTGTCTCATATTGACCGTGCTTGGAGGCAGGCACGGACTTTGGACTTTGTGTCGGTTGTGTTTGAAAATGAATTTGAAAGCCACTATTTAATGTTTTCATTTGCAACTTAGAAAGTTTGGTGTTTGACGTGGAGGCAGAAACATTCCTTCATACGTTTGCTGTCTAAAAGCATTGAGAGGAAAGAACCAAAAATGGGGTGGAGGGGGCTAGTATTTAAAAATGGAACCATCTTTGGCATGCAACAATCAGACTTCATACGACTAAAGAGAATACAATCTTACAACATTTTCCCTACAGAACATACAAAAAGACTTTTCTGGAAGGAGAAAGTACAGACTGTGTAAAAATACAAACAGATGTGTAAAAACAGATCAAAAGAATCCTCTGAAAGTGGGTGCTGCATCATCTGCTCAGAGGATTGTCAAGAATTTGAAATCCTTGCTGCTCTGATCCTCTGACAGAAACGTATGTTTTTACCAATCTTTAAATACACATTTGTGAATCTCCAGACCAATATACACAAAACGAAGGCGAGGATTTGGTCTTCATACTTCCATGGATCCAGCTTCAGAACCGCTCTGTCCCTTCTGAGTGTTGGGTTTAGGTGGGTTCACCTGTTCTTAGCTGACAGCAGTGGTACCCGGTGTGTTCTTCTGCTGCTGTAGTCCATCTGCCTCCAGGTTGGACGTGTTGTTCTTTCAGAGATGCTCTTCTGCAGACCTCGGTTGGAACCAGTGGTTCTTTGAGTTCCTGTTGTCTTTCCATCAGCTGGAACCAGTCTGACCTCTGACCTCTGGTGTCAACAAGACATTTCTGACCACAGAACTGCTGCTCACTGGATATTTTCTCTTTTTCTGACCATCTTCTGTAAACTTTATCTGACATTAATCCGATGAACGTGGTATGTGGTTGTGTGGCCCTGACTGGAAACCTGCCTGGGGTGTCCTGCCCTCACCCAGCAGTTGCTGGGATAGGCAGGCCAGTGACCCAAAAGGGATCCAGCTAATTCTGAAGATGGGTGGATTACTACAACATATATAAATAAAACAAATG
Source organism: Oryzias latipes (assembly GCF_053564925.1). Taxonomy (NCBI): domain Eukaryota; kingdom Metazoa; phylum Chordata; class Actinopteri; order Beloniformes; family Adrianichthyidae; genus Oryzias; species Oryzias latipes. Next base: position 466,096 of record NC_136239.1, read on the forward strand.
GATGTCATATCTGTGATTCTTTTGTCCAGAAAAGCTGTAAAATGGGTCCAAAGTTTTTCTGATTCTTGGGTTCCAAGTTTTGCAATGAAACTCAAATGTTTTGTGCTCACTGGCATAAAAACAGATACAGTCACACACACGTGTCCTTGCATGTGCACACGTGTGCGCACATCCATCCACACACAAGATCAAGACTAGAATTGTCCCCAAAACACACATCCTGAACAGATTCACAGATCCCGCCGTTGTTTCGGCTGAGCCGGACTCGGGCAGGTTTAGAGCAGTGAGCTGGTGGGACTGCCGGGCAGAGGGGGGGTATAGCTGTGGGAAGGGCTGGGGCGCACAGGAAGCAGGTCGTAGTGACTTGGGATGTGGCTGTTCCTGGGCAGGTCGTACGGGTTGTGAGGGTATCCGGGAGGTCCGGCAGCCTGCACCAGACTGACGGTGGGCTCTGGGGAGAGACGGCACAAACGGTCACAGGTCTCAAACTCTGGAGGATCAGCACCCTGATGGACCAAAGACCCGGCCCAGAATGGACGGAAAAACATGAGCTTGAAATGTTAATGTTGGAATCATTGGACAAAGGCAAAGCTGCTGTGTTACCATGGAGCACAGAGGTCTCCAGTTTTAGGGGTTTGGGTGAAATTTGGTTTCATCTTCAACTGCTTTTGATTAGCAATCTGGTTTTAAAATGAATGCATTGGCTCTCTGTGCAATTCAGGGTTAATTTAAAGATATTTTGAATGGCTAATGAATGTTTTCATCGTCTAGGACAGGGCTCTGCAACCTTCAACTCTTACAGAGCCATTCAGGTCGACTTCTCACAGAACATCATTGCCCCTTACCTGCCCTTCTACTGTTAGTGGATGTGTTGAATAAAGTTTGAGTTACTTTACTCTTCCTTGTGTATGTTTACTAAGTACCTCTTTTTCTCTTTACAGTTATTCTTGAAACAAACACCTTTCCATCTTCCTACAGTCCAAAGGGCCTCACACGGCTCTGGAGCCTCAGGTTGCAGACCTTCTTATGTGAATGATCTTCTTTTAAAGGTATGAGCCCTGGCAGACCCTGGAGTCCTGCTGTGAGAACCAAAACTGAAGCTGAACCACATGGTCCTGGAGGAACGGCCTGCCGGAGAGCCTCAGGGCCACAAAGACCACATAGAGATTTAGGAAGGGGCTCAAGACCCAGCTGTTTGAGATGACTTATAGATGATCTTGTCTGCTTATTATTCTAACTTTTTTATCATTTATTTTATTTTGCATCTAGTTAAATACATTTCATGTATTTCTTTTTTCATAGTTTTATCATTTCCTGATAAAGACCCGTCATGCCAGGGCTCCTGACCGGCTCTGTGGTTGTCGCTGCAGTGTTTGCCCTTCCTGGGGCAGCTGGGGCCAATGCCACAACCTGTTGGCTGTGGAGTGGACCCCTGGCTGTTCCAGTCTGGGTGATCAAGGTTTCTGTGGCTGAGTGGGATCCTGGTTTACTGTCACCTCATAGGAAAGACTTAAGTTTCTTTTATAGTTACAGTCCTGCTTCGAGGCCTGCAATAATTGGGTGTGGGGTGATGGGTCATTTATCTACATGGATGGGTATGTTTCTACAGACTTTCTGCTGCTCAAGCATGAGAAATGTACCCTTTAACCAGCAGCTGTCTGTAAGCCCAGAAAAAGTCAGAGGTGGAATCACGGTGGTGGTCAGACGTACCCACGTCGTACACGTTCTTGGCGGGCATGTTGGTGTTGGTGCTGATGATGGCAGCTGAATAACAGTGAGCCCTGTGCAGTTGGTGAACTGGTGTCTTCATCTCCACATAGCTGCTCTCCAAGTGTTTGCACTGGGCGGGGGGGTCATTGATGGTGGCATATGGGTTCTCGCTGTTTAGAGAGCATGTGCTGGACAACGTGGCCTTCATGTAGTCTGCAGAGAGAAGCATCACACGGTGAACGGATGAACTCTGCAGAACTCACTGTTTGAGAGAAATTCCTGTCAGGAGAAACGGGGCGTCCACAGAAGGAAAGGACAACATGAACAATAACAGTCCAGAGCATCCAGAGGCGGGAAAAGCCCCCTGCTATCATGCAGCAGAGATTGTCCTGAAGGAGCTTTGGGTTCTGAGCAGGAGGAAGAAAACATGGAGAGGATTGGGTCAGACCTGCACACACATCTGTGAGCACAGGCAGGAAACAGTTCAGCCCCCAGACCCGCTGAGCTACCACCACAGAACACAGAGGTGTGACTTCAGGGCACCCGCATGTACCTCTGTAGCATGGCTCCACGTGGTAGCTGAAGCGCCTGTCGATGCAGCAAACGCCTGCACCCCCACCCAAAAAAGATGAAAATGCACAGAAAACAAGCAGTTATTGGGATTTCACTGTAAACTCAGAGTTAGTAGGAATCAGAAAAGATCTTCTGCTGATCAGGTTTTATGCACCAACTTTCTACAGACTTACAGCCAACACTTCAGACTGATGTTTTTCTGCAGGTCTACGCTGATTGGACGGTTTGTTCAATAGAAATTTTTTGTTCGATTTTTTTTTAATTGTCCTGTCCAACAGCTGAGCTAATAGAGATGAGAGGAAGGACAGATTTTACTAACAGGGGGTCTTGCATCTTCTGAGGTGTATATTTGTATAAACCCCTTTGTATTTGAAGTTAAACTTTATTAGTTAATTAATTGTGTTGGTATAGGTTTCCCTTTGGACCGGACGGAAAACAGAACAGAGAAGGAGAGAGTGGGATGCTAGAGGGCATGCTAGAGATGGGGCGTAGTCCCATCTCTAGCATGCCAACTGCCCCTATGGGTGGGTACAGACAGTCAGCAGGTGATAAATGGTCAAACTTGTACGGTCCACGCAGGTGACCAGCCTGAAATATCAAGGTCATAGACCATGGGACTCAGACTTTAGAGAGGTGGACAAAAGACTGACCCGGCTCACTGAAGTTGCAGTAGGCCCCCCACTCTGGAGCACTGTTCCTGTGTCCCTTCTTTGAGGTAGTCTGGAAAATACAGGTGTTAAGTGTGTAAGGAAACCCATCCATCCGTCCATCCATCTGTCCATCCATCTGTCCGTCCATCTGTCCGTCCATCTGTCCGTCCATCCATCCATCCACCCATCTTTCTATCCATCCATCCGTTCGTCCATCCATCCATCCGTCCGTCTGTCCATCCATCCACCCATCTTTCTATCCATCCATCCATCCATCCATCCGTCCGTCTGTCCATCCATCCATCCATCCATCCATCCATCCATCCATCCATCCATCCATCCATCTATCCATCCATCCATTTTCTAAACCTGCTGTATCCCAGAGCCTAACCGGGCTACTGTTGGATGAAGGCGGGGAACATCCTGGACAAGTTGCTAATCTGTCACAGGGTCACACACTTACAGTCAAACCTAGGGACAACTTAGAGTAATCAATCAACCTATAAAGCTTGTTTTTGGACTGTTAGAAGAAGGCCGGAGTACCTGGAGAAAACCCACACATGCACACGGAGAACATGCCAACTTCACACAGAAGGGTTCCTGCCAGGATTTCAGCCAGGGCCTTCTCACTGTTGGGACAGGGTGCTGACCACTTCCCCACAGCACAATCTCGGTTTCACATCAATCTCACATAACACTAGAGAGTTTTAGTAGCTCGCTCTTTGAAAAAGTGTAATTTGGTTGGAAAGTGTGTTAACACAGTGACACGGTTGCTTAGTGCTTCCAGTTCTGTCTATTGCTTTGAATTGTATTCAGAACAAATGTGGGGGTAGAGGGCTTAAATCAAATCTTTTGGTGGTAGGGTCTCCAATGGCAGGCAGGTTTAAGGGGATGAGCCAGATAAATAGAGGTTCAGAACCCCTTTATAAGAAGAAACTAGAAAGATTCAATCCCGTCGCCTGGATTGGCGTCACCGAGGCCCCAATCTGGAGCAAGGCCTGGGGTTGGAAGTTGCTGGTGAGCTCCTGGTGGCCGAGGCTCTTCCCATGGGCCCTGGTTGGGTCCAGATCCGATTCCTCTGTGGCCCCACCACCTACAGTAGAGCTAAAAGGGGGCATTCGCAATGTGTTTTGGGCGAAAGTCGAAGGCTGGTGCCTCTGCGGCCTGACCACGGTCCTTCCCTCTAAGAAGGAAGGAGCCTGAGCTTGGGCAGGAGGTTGAGAGGTACCAGCTAGATATAGCCGAAGTCACCTCCATGCACAGCCTGGGCTCTGAAACACTGTCCCTAAAGAGGAGTTGGACTCCTCCATTCTGCTCATGGGGAGAGGCGGCAGGCCAATGTGGGCTTACTCATGAGCCCCCAGCTCAGCTGCTAACTGTGGGAGTTCACCCCAATGGATGAGAGGGTCGTGTTACTTTGCCTCTGGGGGGCAGTGGTCTCTGATTTGGTTTCAGCCTCTGGCTGAAGCATCTGTAAACCAAACCAGCTAGGTTCTGAGTCTGCAGACCTTGGACATACCTTTTTCTCAGGTTTGGTGTTGTGCATGCACTTTCCCACAGTGCGGTAGCTTGGGTTGGAAAAGCAGCCAGCAGCAGAGGCGTTGCTGGGGGAGGACTCTGCAGAGGAAAGCAGACCTGCACACTGCAGCCCTGCTGCCAGCATGCAACATCAACACATGCTCTGACATCTGGAGCATGACACTGAAATGTGTTCACACACTCTGCACTTGATTAAAAAAAAACAGAAGGCTCGCCGTTCCTCTGGGTACATCTGAGCTGGGTTGATCAGCTGAGCGTAACACTATGATTCCATCTATAACCTGCAATGCTGTGAAAGAAGGGGGCAGAGGTCAGGTGAGGCGGCAGCGTCTTACCTGACAGGGAGTAGTCTGTGGAACTGATGTGCAGGGCGGGGGTATAAGCCACATTTGGTACATGCTGGCCCTTCTCTTGTTGTCGGTAGCGGAACCACAGCACCAGAGAAAGCATGGCCACGATGAGCAGAAGCAGGAAGATGATGCCCATGACAGTGCCTGCTGAGTGCCGCTCCGACGCCAGCGACGGGCTGATCTTGGTGTAGGGGTTCAGCTCCTCCATTACCAGAGACGCTGTTGAAGCACACAACGGTTCGGATGTCTGTAAGTACTTCCTCAAACTGCAGACTGATGCAGCAGATCTAAAATCTAAATCTCTCTTAGATCTAAAAGCTAGGGATGGGTAGATGAAGCCTCGTGAAGCGTCTTGGCCCATTGTCCAAACTGTACTGATACTGTTGATGCTTTGTCACTCAACACTCTCCTGCTGGACAGAAAACGTCAGTGCAGGCAACAAAGTAAAGAAACTCCTCTGATATCCTTCTTAAACTTAATCTAAACCAAATATTTGTCTTTGTCGTTCCTCATTCTAACATCTAACCCTAACCCCCTCTTTATAATGCCCCAGCACTGAGGAGGGGCTTTGAATTTGACAGTTCTGCTGAACAAATGCCAGTCATGTTCAAAGTAAAATAGTTTTCAAAATAAAAGATAGCTGAGACTCATAAAAAAACTAACTAAAACCTGCCAAATTGACGCAAAACCCACCCAAAGCAAACCTTCTCCACAAAATCAAAACCACCCAACTGGGTGGAAAACCCCAGAATCTGGCAACACTGCTGGTAGTTGCCAGACTCTGTGACACACCCACACAGTGGAGTATTGGTCACTCTTCCTGCAGCGATACGCACACCGACACAGCCGGATCCATCTCTAGCATTTTTATATGTTTGACATGTTAAGTTAATTGAAATGCTGAGTTGAAATGTTGATTTCTTTTTTTTTTCTATCATTATGTTCATCTTTATCAAACAACCACTCTGCCACAGCAAACAGAGAAGCAAAGCAAAGTGGATGAGAGATGGAGTTGATTCCATGTCCATTGGAAAGACCCATTGAGTCGTGCAGCAGCTGGAAGAGACCAAAGGACTGTACACACATAGTTACTTTCAAAATAAAATACACCAAATGTCAATTAAGATTCTCCAGCTGCAGCAGCTTTAACAGAATTAAAAATGCAAGACAGTCAAACAGGATATTTTCCATAGTTATGACCATCATTCTTTTTCTACGTTATGTTATTTTTAAGCCGACTTAACAAAAAAAACGAATATCTTAACTGAAGCAAATAACTAAGTTAGATCAAAGTATAAAGTTTCTCTTTCCAACATCCATATGTGGTCTTATCACCCTCTCATGGTGGAAAAAGTATTATCTGAACTTCTTCATCCACTAAATCATCTTCAAATGGACACGCCATGCTGCTTCACCTCTCTGAAAACAAACTAACCTTCAACTAAACCTGCTCCAGACCAGGTTATGTTCAGAGCATGAGTTGCTATGGCAACTTGACATATCCTGAAACATACCTCCATTTCTGGAACCAAAAGCTGAGGTTATCAACTTCCTTAGCCTCAAACTTACCGTGGGAGCTAGCAGAACCTGCTTCCTGGAACACCCCGTTAGTGTTTGTCATTGATTTCCAATGACTTTCATTTACAGGTGAGAAACAGATTTCAGTTAGGGTGGGGTTGTTTGTCATTTTGGCCTTGGTTCACCCTGAAGCCCTTTTGCTTCACCTTTTACATTATTGTTTATTGTTTATCAACTTGTAAATAAATTTATTATGTTTTTATGGAGACAATTCTTTTGGTGTTTTGTTATTATTTAAGAAGGGTTTATGTAATGCCCCTCTAGGTACCCCTAAAGCAAAGAAGGGGCGTGACAATCTGGTTAAATAAATCCATCAATTGCTACATCCCTAAATTCTGACCTTCAAGGACTTTGCCTCCAAACAGCAAGTAGACCCTGATGTGCAGCAGAAGATCAGAATTTGAGCTTTAATTGAACCTAACAACAAACCTTTGACCTTCATATTGCTCAGTTATGATGTGTGCATTCAGGAGAAGTTATAAAGCACCTGTTGGAATGTTAGCAATGGTACCAAAAAACATTTTACTCATCATTGTACTCATTTAAGAATCTAAACATAAATAATACAACTTTTTTTCTATGAAGCCAAAGAGCCAGAATAGAGGGAGAAAAAAAGATCCACATGTGGCTCCAGAGCTTCAGGTTACAGACCGCTGGCCTAATGAGTCCAAACCTTTGGATGAAACCCAAACATGTGATGCAGCAGTCAGCATTTCTGTGCTGTTGCTGCTCAAACCTCAAAGCAGCGTTCCATGGCTGAACTCTGCAGGTTACAGCAGTAAAAACACACCCAGGACTGTGTCATCTGTTCCTCCAACACTCTTACAGTTACGAGTGGCTTCACTGATTCAGGTCGATTCAGGTCGCTTTTGGGCGTTCATGAGAAGCCTGCTTCTGTTCTCGTTCACTTCCCAGGCTTTGTCAGACATTTGTCTGTCTAATTAACTTTCTAATTAAATAATCTAATTAATCAAAACATGGAACTTGATCAAAGAAAATGTGAGTAATCTGTTCTTCCAGGTTTTCGGCTTTGTCCTGTTGGGGACTCTGATCGTTACTCTTTCTTCTTTTCAGAAGTGTGTTGTGAAAGGTGATCTTACAGGATGGAAAAGGGAGATCTCACCCTGGTCACAGCGGATCCCTTTGAAGCCCAGGCTGCAGTAGCAGGTTCCCGTCACGTAGTCGCAGGTGGCGTTGTTCATGCACTCACACAGCTGCTGGCAGCCATAGCCGAAGGTCCCTGCTGGACACTCTGCAGGAAACACAGAGGACGTGTGAGTGCTCACAGCCAAAGGGATGCCGCCATGTTGAGCACTTACTGAGCTCGCAGTTGTCCCCCATGAAGCCGGTCCTGCAGGAGCACCGGCCCGTCACGTGGTCGCAGTCCGCCCCGTTCTGGCAGCGGCAGACCTCGGCACATTCAGAGCCGTAGAAGCCCGTTGGACAGCCTGCATGAAAACATCCATCTGTCAGCACTTCCATCCATCTTCAGAACTCACTGGATCCCTGTTAGGGTCTCAGGGTAGCTGGAGCCCGTCCTAGCTACTGTTGGGGGAAGGCGGGGTCACCAGCCTGTTACAGGTCACACACTCAGCCTCACACCTGGAGTCCCCAATGAACCTATGAAGTATTTGGACTGAAACTGGAGAAAACCCACGCACGAAGCAGGAGAACACACACAGAAAGAACCTGCCGGGATTCAAACCAGGACCTTCCCACTGTGAGGGGAGAGTGCTAACCACTATGCCAATGTGCAGTCCGTCAGCAGCGCCACCTTGAGACAAAAGGTGCAGAACGGCTGTTTGGGGGTCAGATAGCCCAGTGTAAAAGACCCATTTTAGTTGTTTTCTTATTATTGTTCAACAGTTCCTTTGATTCAAGATGCCCTTAATTTCAAAAGAAGTATATTGAAGATGTAAAAGAAAATGACAAAAAGGTGTTAATGTTTGTAAAGTGTATTTTGTTTTGAAGACTTTTATTGTGAAGGTTCCACTTACTTCCGCTTTTTCTGTGAAGTGTGTCAGTTAAACAGAAACAAAAAAACGGTTAACAGCTGATGCTACAGCAACAAAGGAAACAGACAAAAAAGGACGGACGGATAACTGTGTAAAGCAGTAATTTGTTTTTGGCATCTAGCTGGAAGGCGAACAGGTATGATTTTGGTTATGTTTACTGTACACATTTTGTGATTTTTTTCCATTTGTTTTGTGTAAAATAACAAAATATGTTTCTGTTTGAAGTTATCCAACAATCTAACGCTACTAGCTGAGGTAAAGAATGATTATATATCAAAAAGGAATTATTGTAAGTTTGTGTTTATGCTTTTCTTCAGCTCTTACGGTGTGACTATGACTGTGGAGTAAATAAATGGGTTGGAATACCCCGTCATAGTCCATCAGTTACTATCATTGAGTCCATCGTCTGAATCAAGTCCGGCTGGAATGCTACACCCATCACTACAGAAAGGATCAGTTCTTCTAAATGATGTTGTTGTACCAAAAGACGGGAGGAAACCATCAGAGGAGATGCAGAAGAAACCTTTAGACAGGGACTCAAAGTTAGGTTCCTGCTCTGCTTCCCCATTTGTGGAAGTGATCTTTGGCAAGGCACTGAACTCCACAATGCTGGACTGGACTGGTGATGAATGTCTGAAGCACTTGGGCCCTTGCAAGATGGTGGGCAGTGCTAAAGGCATTCTGTACCCCTGGTTATCTAGATCCGGTATGTGTTACTAAGAAGAAGCTGGAAAGGCCGATTTGGTTCAAAACCACCATTCAAAGCAAAGCTTGAACTCCCAAATGAACCAGTTGTAACGTTGAAGTTGGCAGGTTTGGTGCAGCGACAGATTAGCTTTGCTGTCAAAGCCCATTGTCTTTGCTAGCTCTGCTGCTCTGTCCTTCTGTCCTTGGTTCTGAGGCTCAGTATTCCGTCACGGAGTTCTCTGTAGTTTAACTGTCTGAACACTAGATGGAGCTGTTGTCATAAGGGAGGACAGAAAAAGGAAGACTGTCCATGAAAGTGCTGCTGGTTTTCACAGCACATTATTTTACTATAAGGCCACTAAATGTTCAGAAAATAAAGATTTTCTGGATGTTTTTTTACCTTGATGTCAGAATTTACTAAAAAATAATTCTTATTCATGTGTTGTTTAAAAGCAGGCTGAATTAAACTACAACTACAAATACAAGTTTACATACATGTTGACTAAATGTGCTAATTTTATATGTAAAATCTATATGTAAATTGAAAATTTAAATCAAACTAAAACTGACATTTCTGGAAAATACGTGTATGTACGTGCGTATAGGACTGTCTACATATTCATGTGTGTGAGAGTATTGTGAGTGCAGTGTGTCAGCGTGTTTGTGTATGTGTGTGCATGTATGTGTCGTACGCTGTGTGCAGTAGAGTCCTGTCCATCCAGAACTGCAGTTGCACTCTCCGTCCACAGGATGGCAGTAAGCTCCATTGTGGCAGTTGCATGTGTGGATGCAGTCCAGGCCCCAAGACCCCAGAGGACACACTGCAGAGAAACACACAAAGACATGGTCAGACAGCTGCAAATAAACCTCTAACATGGGAAAAGTGCTGGAAGAGTCTGCACTGGTGTTTGTGACACTAAAAAAGGCACAACTGCAAACATATTTGTGTCTAGAGGAAAGGACTGTTCTGCTCTTGTAGTTCCAGGAAGTCCCCAATGGATAAAATTACACTGAGAGGCAGTATTTTTAGACATGCATGCAGCTATAATAAATCCTTCTTGTTTCATCTCAAACTGTTTGACGTAGTAAGAGTTTATGAAATAGATCTTGATGCAAAGAACAAAAGACACTGCAGTGTGTGGAGGTGTGTGTGTGCATGTGTGTGTGTGTGTGTGTGTGTGTGTGTTTGGATGGATGTGCGTGCGTGTGTGTGTGTGTGAATGTGTGTGCGTGCGTGTGTGTGTGTGTGTGGCTGGGTGTGTGTGTGTGTGTGAATGTGTGTGCGTGCGTGTGTGTGTGAATGTGTGTGTGTGTGTGGGTGTGTGTGTGTGCGTGTGTGTGTGAATGTGTGTGTGTGTGTGGGTGTGTGTGTGTGCAGTGAGGAAGCAGAGAGTTTTGACACTCACTCGTGGAGCAGTTGTGTCCCGCCCACCCCGGGTGACACTGACAGGAGCCGTCGATGGGGTTGCAGGTGCTGTTGTTGCTGCATGAGCAGGTCTCTCCACACTTTCTGCCATACTTTCCACTGGGACACACTGTGGATTCAAGCACACAAACTCAAAAGCTTTCAGGCAACAAAAGCTTCAAGTCTTCATCTGAAACCTAAAACTGGAACATGACAGCAAAAATGCATGGATGTACCTGAATAAGGGACATTTTTAAGGGTTTTTAAACTACAGACACCGTTTCAGGGTGGTGGGCAGAAGGCCTCTAAGTGGGATAGAAAAGTGAAATGAAAGAAGCCTTTTTCAGCTCTGACTGACACGTGTGCCACAGAAACCACGCTGAACGCCTCAGGCACGTTCTCCATGAAGTCCAGCCGGGTTCCAGCTTTTAGTTCATCTTTCCAAAGATTTTTGAGAACAGCTGGAGGAAAGGAGAGGAAGGCATCACCGACTAGTTACCAGAACAGACTTTGCTTTGGAAGCAGAGTCAGAAAGTTCTGGAGCATAAAGACCTCAAGGACTTCAGATCAACGGCTGACGGCAAAGACAAGTCAGAAATGTGAGGAAGAGTCTGAAACACGTCTACTGGTGAGAGCACAAACACATACAAGGTTCCAGACTGGAAGCAAAGATGCTGAACTGGAAGATCTGTGTTTTAAAGATTGGAGTCGTCCAAAAGAAACTGCAAGACTCCAGAGGAATCTTTTCCAAAAAAAAAGACAAATGAGAAATGTCCTTCTGAACCCCCTCCCTGTATTTCTGTAAGGAGGTGTAACTCTGGGTCTTTTTGGTCTCAGTGAAACAAATGGGACAGTGGGAGGACGGCCTCTGGGGTCAACGCCACCATCTCACATGACATACAAGAAGGTCTGCAGATCTCATCCAAGCAGTTTCTGCTCACAACAACAAAAAAATGTCATTTTTGACCAAAAAAAGACAGAAAATGCATTAAGAAAAGCTTAGTCGCAAACAAAAACAACTTTCAGAACTTTACCAAAGTTTCTAATCTGACATTTTTAAACTGAAAACAAAATGTACAAACATTTTTGGTGTATAATGCCAAACATTTCATAAAAACAGTGTTAATTATTAGACTTTTTATTGTATTTTTAAGTAATTTACGAATGCAGTAATTAAAGGTTCCATAGGTGTAACAGCATGTAAAAATACTTCACTGTATTAGGATTTTTGAAGGTACTTTAGTAGAAAAATGATAGTAAAGATTTGATTTGAAACATATTGAATGTAATGTGGATGTTCCCATAAACACAGACTGGACTGAAAATCTGTCCAATGAAAAAACAGATTTCTGCTCCCATTTTTTTTTAACTTGTCCTGTCCAACAGCTGGGCAGGCAGATGAGAGCTGAGGGCCTCTTGTGTTGGACATATTTTACTTTAACAAGAGGGGTTATTAATCTTCAGACAAACCAAAGGTATGACTGAATAAACCCCTTTTGGAATCGAGGCCAGACTTTATTCATTTTAATTATTTTTGAAATTCTTTTGGACCGGACGTCCAAGCTGCTATGTTGAGTTCTGTACTTAGTCAATGGAATTTTCCTAAATCTGTAGGTCGTTGATGATGAACTTTTAGAGATGTTGTGAATTTTTTTCTTATACATGTGGCTCCAGGAAAATCAAACCTATGAGTCAAGAACCAATAAGATTGTATATTTTCAATAACTAACCTAAAGGAGCTGCAGAACATTCAAACAAGCATAACTTCTCAGTGCTGAAGGCTGCAGTTACCCTCATTGACAGTGACTTTTTCTTTTAAAGCACGTAACACAGATACTGTGACAGACCTAAACTAATATGCTCTGGTGTTTTTGAATTGCAGAAACAAACATTTATGTGTCTTTTTTTAAAATAAAACAGATCTGATCCAAATTTCTCTTTTCAGATGTAAGTCAAATGTCCATTTCATTTGGAAATCAAGTTTCTTGAGGCTGGAGGAAGAGTGGAGGGGAACCAAATTCCCATTTCTCTGACTGTGTGTGAAGTGTTCCCTCATCTGTGGTTTGGAGTGTTTGTTATTCTGATGTTCTGTGTTTGTTGAATGAAGTCCTCCAGCAGGAAATTCCTAGAGTCTGGTGTGATATAATATTGTAATTCTCTGAAAGTGTTAGGTTTTCATTTCAACCATAAGTCATAATAACCAAAATTACAAAAAGATAAGGCTTAAAATACTGTTCAATAAATGTGTAATGATTCTTTTTATAATAAGACAAAAAACAGACAAAAGCATGAAACGGCCTAATGTTCTGTGATATTTTCAGATGTCCCTGTGGTTTTATTTTTGTGTTTATCTGGATGTCATTTTGCATTTTCTCACTGCGAGCTGTGTCCAGGTCGTCTGCATATATATATATATATATATATATATATATATATATATATATATATATATATATATATATATATATATATATATATATATATATATATATATATATAAAACGCCCCTCTCACCCTCCGCGGGTGGTTTCTCCTCCAAGCTGGGGTCCTCTACCAGAGGCCTGGGAGCTTGAGGGTCCTGCAGTATCTTAGCTGTTCCTGTTCTTTTCTGGACTGAGAGGTCTGAGGTCTTTCCAGGTATCTGTTGTAGCCACTCCTCCAGCTTGGGGGTTACTGCCCCCAGTGCTCCAATTACCACAGGCACCACTGTCACCTTCACTTTCCAGGCTTTTTCCAGTTCTTCTCTGAGTCCCTGGTATTTCTCCAGTTTCTCAAGTTCCTTCTTCCTGATGTTCCCATCGCTTGTGCCACATCCACCACAACGGCTTTCGTCTGTTCTTTATCCACCACTACAATGACTGGTTGGTTCCCCATTACCATCCTATCAGTCTGGATCTGGAAGTCCCACAGGATCTTTGCCCTCTCATTCTCTACCACCTTCAGGGGTGTTTCCCATTTTGACCTTGGGGTTTCCAGTTCATATTCTGCACACATGTTCCTGTATATTATTCCAGCCACTTGATTGTGGCGCTCCATGTATGCTTTACCTGCCAGCATCTTACACCCTGCAGTTATGTGCTGGATTGTTTCAGGCGCTTCTTTGCACAGCCTACACCTTGGGTCTTGTCTGGTGTGGTAGATCTGAGCTTCTATCGCTCTGGTGCTCAGGGCCTGTTCCTGGGCTGCCAGGATGAGCGCTTCGGTGCTGTCCTGTAGGCCAGCCCTTTCTAGCCATTGGTAGGACTTCTTGATATCAGCCACTTCAGTTATGGTCCGGTGGTACATCCCATGCAGGGGTTTGTCCTCCCATGAGGATCCGTCCTCCAGCACTGTATCCTCTGCTCTCCATTGCCTGAGACATTCACTGAGCACACTGTCAGTTGGGGCCTTGAGCTTGATGTACTCATGGATCTTGGATGTTTCATCCTGGACAGTGGCTTCTACGCTCACTAGTCCTCTGCCTCCTTCCTTGCGGCTAGCATACAGTCTCAGGGTGCTGGATTTGGGATGGAACCCTCCATGCATGGTGAGAATCTTTCGTGTTTTAACATCCATGGTGTGTATCTCTTCCTTTGGCCATCTTATTATTCCTGCAGGGTATCTGATAACTGGCAGTGCGTAGCTGTTTATTGCCCGGGTCTTATTTTTGCCATTGAGCTGGCTTCTTAGGACTTGCCTTACTCGTTGGAGGTATTTAGCTGTTGCAGCTTTCCTTGTTGCCTGCTCCAGGTTGCCATTTGCCTGTGGAATTCCAAGGTACTTGTAACTGTCCTCGATGTCTGCTATTGTTCCTTCTGGGAGTGAGACCCCTCCTGTGTGGACTACCTTGCCTCTCTTTGTCACCATCCGGCTGCATTTCTCGAGCCCGAATGACATCCCAATGTCAGTACTGTAGATCCTGGTGGTGTGGATCAGGGAGTCAATGTCACGCTCGCTCTTAGCATATAGCTTGATGTCATCCATGTAGAGGAGGTGACTGATGTTGGCCCCATTTCTGAGTATATATATATATATATATATATATATATATATATATATATATATATATATATATATATATATATATATATATATATATATATATATATATATATATATATATATATATCGTTTGCAGCATTCAGTCACATTGTGCTTTCAAAAAAGCAACAAAAATCCAGCTCCAGGTTTTTGTTTTCTGTCATTTTTCACAACATCTGAAACATTATAAGGATGCTAATTGTCATGAGGCGTTTTCTGCGTGTCTTTTGCGAGCTTTTGTTTCAAAGAAAGGTCACTTCATCGTCCAATTTCAACCCATTTGTTAGGATGTTGATTTGGGGAGAACAATGTCTGACAGGAAACTGAAGGTTTACAAATGTATTGGTTCTTGTAGAAAGGACTCTGCTCCATATTTATGGACACCAACATCCACTCTGACACAATCACGACAACAAACACTTCTGTTGGAAGGGTTTACTGACACCGGCAGAAAAGACAGATCAGAAGAACTGAGTAACACGTCTGTCATGAATTTATTTCCTCTTTTATGCTGATGACAGTCAACTTTATTTGCCTCTAAAATTACATTATTCTCCATGATTATAGATTTGTTTAAATAGTACAATTGTGTGTAACCCTTGTGCTATCCTAGGTACTTTACCATTGGGAGTAGGGTCATCTAGACCCACTAGACAGTTGGGTCATCTAGACCCACTAGACAGTGCTCTGAACCTTTTTTCTTCAATGATTTGTGATCTTCACTGGTGTCCATGGATTACATGAAATCTTTCCACCTTTATCCACCTTTGTCATGGTGGGGAGAACACCTCAATGGAAGGGGGGGGGGGTCATCTAAGATAGCACAGGGGTTAAATCTGCAATCTCCTGTCGATTTGGAGACAAATATTATAACCTGACTGTGAAATGTAAAGGAATTTAGTGTATATAGAAAAAAACTGACAAGCTCCTCTCTTTCCATTTATAAAAAGTTCCCTCTGGCTTTTGTCTCCGTAAAAGTGTTTCATTTTTTGATGACTGACCTTTTTTCTGTTGATGTTATGATATTTCATTTCATTTCAGTTGGGTTTTGTAACTCAGTCAGGAAAGCTCTCTTAAATCATGACGTAGAAAAAAGTGACGTGGAAAAGATGTCACGGAGAAACGTCTCCATTTAAAGGCTAATTCCCAATTGTTGGCCTGTTTCAGTCACACGTTTTGTATGAATCCCATAAGAAGCCAGAAAAACATCAGAAATGCTCCACATATATTCCACTATCGATATCCCACATCATTCTATTTTGAAGGAAAAATGGCTCTGGGCTCTAATGGGTTAAGAGGAATGATAAAATGTTTCTGCACCAAGAAAAAAAATCAAGAGGTGAAAATACGTCTGTTTTTTAAATGCAGGGGAAGATCCAGAAAATGGAGTTTGGACTACAGAAGGCTCAGACTCTTCACAGCCACGATCCCATTCAGCCATGCACACACACATGCACCATGACGGCCAGACACTGGCGCCAATCCATGACCACCAGGAGGGTTTTGTCTAAGGACACTGACACATGGACGAGCTACTGAACCACCGATAAGATGTCGACCGCTCCCCCCCTGCACCACAGCTGTGTTAAAAATGGTCATTCTTTTTAACAATGGCTGTTTTACTAACTGCAACAGCGTGTAATGTACATATAATACAAATAAAAACCAAACAATTCCTTTTTTGCACAGACACGGTCTTGACCAGTCCTCCTACAGCAACGGCCACAGACTGAGTTCATGCAGACTCTCCTGTTTGGCTGTTTTCACTCATCAGATCAAACTTTTGTCGTCTGACCTGAACAAAGAAACTGCTAACCAGAGAGTTTATGACTTTTGGAGCGGGCGGCGCTGACCTTGGTTGCAGAGGGAGCCGAAGTATCCGGACAGGCATTGGCAGCGTCCGCTGACGTGGTGGCACACGCCTTCGCCGTGGACACACGGAGGGCAGGACTGGCTGCAGGCGGGGCCAAAAAAGCCGGGAGAGCAGACTGTGGAGTGGACACACATGCAGGAGTGAAAAAGGCTCACTGGTCCTCCACACACTGAAAGGCTTGTGTTAATGCAGAAACAGGAAGTTGGCTGAATGAGCTTTGTTCGCCCCCCAGCAGGGGTAAAGCATCTTCCCACAGCGTTTAATTAGCTTTAATTGATGGAACAGAAAGTGGTGAGGAGACCTGTGCCTCCTTTGCTGCACAGCACTTCCCTCATTAAGATAATCGCTTGATTTGTGAGCGGAGGGGCTCTGAATCCATCTGCCTGAGCGGCGGTGTGACCGCCATGCTCAGTCGCCAGCATGAGGCCTTCCACCAGGATCAGGTGGGTTCATATTAGAACCCAACAGTCTGCGGCTGCTTTTCTGCCATGATCGTTTTTCTAGGACGTGTTTTCTCCCAGCAGCCCTTCCACAAAGCTCTGACAGAATTCTACTGGACATTTCTTCAGTATGTGAGTGTGCGTGCATGCTTGAAGTGTTTATTTACCTCGCCTGCAGGTGGCGCCGCGGTATCCTGGTGCGCACACACAGGCGCCGTCTTCTGGCGAGCAGGTGCCTCCGTTCTGGCAGGAGCAGCTGTATGAGCAGTCAGGCCCCCACCGTCCCTCCTCACACACACTGTCACAGTGCACACCTCCACAAACACAGAGACATCCCAGAGTTAGAGAGGAGCTCACACTGAGGAGGAGGAAGATTTGAAGAAGCTTTGATTTGGTTTTTGATCCGGCTCAGCTCTAATCTGTGCACAGATGTAGAAGGTCCAGATTCTGAGCTTTGCGTGTCAATGCCAGTCTGCTTCCTCAGCAGCTGTGCAGGTGAACTCCTTCATCATCATGGATCCTGATCAGTCTCTCACAGACTGAACCGTTTCTGTTCATCTTCACCTCTGAGACTCATGACCTCATGACCTCATGACCTCGTCACAGGGGTCTGGTGTTCAGAGCAGCGGCAGCCTGAAGCTCAGTCTAGAAGACCTTTCTCAATCATCTTCTTCAGTTTCTGTGCCGGTTCTTCACAGCATCCAGAGCTCATTAGAACAGACGGCTGATGGTTGACTGATGTCTATCATGGTGAGGCAGAGTGTTCTGCTGTATGCTACGCAGGATGCCCCCCCACCACACACACACACTCACACACGCACACACAAAAGGACAGCACAGAAGAAGCACAACATCGCAGCAGGAATCAGCAGCTCATCTGAAGGACGCCGTTGGAGACAAAGTCCCTTTCTGACCACAGAGGAGAGGAGAAAAACTCTGTCCTCTACATGGTCTGCAGGCCGGCCCCCTGCACCGTCTCTCAACAGAGGGGTCCAAAGGGTCTGAGACATTTCCTGTCCCCCAAGTCCATCCAGTTTGACATTCATGTCCACCACCACTGACAGTAACGCTGCCTGATTGAAGTTAGAATAAGCCTTCTGCATTTTGTGGATGAAATGGTGTTTAAAGGCAAAGATGCAGATCTTCATGACTTTTGGGTCTTTCATCCTTTCTCAAAGTGTCTGGTTCTTTCATCAGTCTTGCATGCAGATACGTGTTTGTCTGTGTGTGTTTGTCTGTGTGTGTGTGTGTCTGTGTGTTTTTGTCCTGGTCCACACAGAAGCTGGCTTAAAGAATAGATCAGAGCTCTGCTGCTCACAGGGGACAGTCTGGAGACGCCGGCGCCCAGGAGATTCACGTTACATTAAGTAACACAAAGCAACACAAACACACACATTCCTAATCTGATATGAGTGCACAGACACAGACACACAGTAGGAAGGGCTCTGCCTCCCCCTCAGAGCAGCGGCCTGGCTTTGTGCCGCTCATTAGAAACCTTCTTTGACTTAAAATATGAAAGAATATTAGAGTGGGATGACGGCGGCTATTAGAACTCCATTAATAACTCCATGGAAGCCACAAAGTGGGTGAAAATCAGGAGCTCTGGTCATTAAGATCTGAAGTTCAAATAATGAGCAGACAGAGGTGGAGGATGAGGAGGGTGAGGATGTGAAGCCAAGGAGGAAAACATGAAGCACTATCAAGCATCGTTTGATAGATAGACTTTAATAATCCCGAAGGAAATTTTAAGTGGCCAGCTGCCCATTCTTAAAAGCACAATCATTCCTAAAACAGATAAAAACACAATAAATAGATAAAAATATAAAAGGATAAAAAGAATAAAAGCAAGTATGAACAATTCCTAAAAAAATGTCAAGTTTCCCAGAAATTCAGCTTAATCAAAATCAGAAGCAAGAATAAAAGCTCTCAACACAGAGTGTTGTGCAGTCTGATGGCTCGAGGGACAAAGGACTTTCTAAGTCTGACGGTGGTGCAGCGTTGTGATAAAAGTCTGCTGCTGAAGCTGCTCTTCCTCTCACTGAAGGCCTCATGCAGAGGGTGTGTCACATTATCCATAATTGCCTGAAGTCTGGACAGTGTCCGTTGTTCTGCCACCTCCTCCACTGTGGCCAGCTTCAGTCCCACAACAGAGCTAGCCCTCCTGATGATCTTGTTAAGTCTGGTCAGGTTTCTCTTGCTTGTGCCACACCAGCACATAGAGCTGTGACAGTGTCGAATTTTTCGCGGTGATGAACCACCAGGGGGCGCGGTGTCGCGGTTAACCGCAGCCCCCCCCCCCCCCCCCCCCCCAAAAAAAAAAAAAAAAACACAAAATCCCCCGGCGGCCGCATCGGAAATAAATACAGTTAAAACGTACTATTCTTTGTTAACAATGACAACAAATGACAACAACCAACAACTACATATCTAACTTGTGAACTAACTATAGGTGTTGTAGATTGACTGTGTGTGAGCGCGGAGCGTCTTGTGTAGTTATAGTAGGAAGGTGCGCACACGTGTGTTGGGGGTGCGTGTTGATTCTTTTGCAGCGGACCGCTCTGGAGCTGCACGCAAGTTTCACCAGTGCTCTCTGGTACAGACATCTTCTCAGAATATTATTTATTGCCCAGTAATAAACAGACTGCAGACACTTTGTCACCTTTCCGGTAGCCGTGAAGCCTGACACCCATGGAGAAGGCGGGGCAGGAGGCTCCGCCTTTGTTTATACAGACACGTATCGTAACGTTACGCTGCAAAAAATAGTTCCCAAACAAAACATGTAGTGATTTTCATGGAAATCTAACAGTGCGCGTTCATGTTTGGTGTTACGGATTGAAGGAGGACAGTTACCCCCCCCCCCCAACACAAAATCCTCCGTTGGGCGGCCGTGTCGCGCACTTAGGAACGCACGCAGCTTGTAATGGAAATGAATACAATGGAAATTTATAATTAGAAAGCAGTAAATTTGTCGTATTTCCTCACGAGACGGAAACTTCTGTTGTAGAATAAGGATGTGTGCTTCTGAAAGCGCGCGCCTGTTTGTGTAAACGGAGCCGCGTGCCACGTGCAGCGCGAAGGCAGACACTGAGAGCACGAGCGGTGGGAGAAAAGGAGACAACAGTCTGAAAGAAAGAAAGTCTGAACACTAGCAGAAAAAGGAAATTATCACCAAAGATGAACGTGTTTATTATAGTTCCAAACACGCACCATATGCAAAACGTAAAGAAAAAAAAAAAAATAGTGCGTAAAAAAAGTGCGGTGATGCGGTCATCACCGCGGTGATGCGGTCATCACCGCGGTGATGCGGTCATCACCGCGGTGATGCGGTCATCACCGCGGTGATGCGGTCATCACCGCGGTGATGACCTCATGATGATTATGCGTCTCATGTACAGAGCGATTATGTCATCAGCCTCAGCATGCCTCAGCATGATTATGTCGTCTCGTGTACAGAGCGAACAACATCCGGGAAAGAACTGTGCCTTGAGGTACTCCCACACTGCTGCAGAGTGTTCTTGAACGGCTGGCCCCCATCCTGACAAACTGGGGTCTGTTCATGAGGTAGTCCATGATCCAGGATATTAAGTATGGCTCCACTGACATACTCCTAAGTTTTTCCTGCAGGATTGGGGGTTGGATTGTGTCAAATGCACTGGAGAAATCAAAAAACAACATTCTCACTGCACACCCCCCTTCATCAAGGTAAGACAACGTGCGGTGGAGGAGACACAGAACGGCATCCTCCACTCCCACCTTCTCCCGATACGCAAACTGCAATGGATCCTGGGCATGTTGCACCTGGGGCTTCAGCATCTGCAGCACTAACCTCTCCATGGTTTTCATTATGTGAGAGGTCAGTGCAATTGGTCTGTAGTCTTTATTGTCCCTCGGCTGCTTGACCTTGGGCAGAGGAACGATGCATGAGGTCTTCCAGAGTGTCGGTATTTTACCTAGGCGCAGGCTCAGGTTAAAGAGATGCTGGAGAGGACCTCCCAGCTCATCTGCGCATGTCTTCAGGAGCCTGGGGGACAACCCATCTGGGCCTGCTGCTTTCCTGGTCTTCAGTTTCTTCAGCTCTCTTCTTACCTGATGTTCAGTAAGTGAGGTGTAATGAGGGAGAGCTGATTCCACCAGTGCAGGTTCATTTGTAGGATGAGGAGGGAATAGTGGGGCACAGGATGAGGTAGGTGTGGGTTGTGCGGATGAATTAAACCTGTTAAAATGATCATTTAGATCATTGGTTCGCTCCACACTGTCTCCTCCAGATGCAGCCCCTTTTTTACACCCTGTGATTGTTTTCATTCCATCCCACACTTCTTTTATGTTGTTTGCTCTCAGTTTCCCCTCTATCTTAGCTTTGTAGTTTTCTGTAGAGCTTCTCAGACAGCACCTCAACTCAGATTGCACAGCTTTTGTCTTTTCCAGATTATTTTCTTTGTAGGCTCTCTTTGTCCTGTTGAGGACCTCCTTCGTCACTCTGGTGATCCAAGGCTTGTTGTTAGCATAACAGCGCACTGCCTTTGTGGGCATCACAATATCCAAACACAAATGGATATAGTCTGTCAGACACTGTGACGCCTGCTGGATGTCCTCACCGTGGTGGTCCAGTAGCACGCTCCAGTCTCACAGTCTCTAAGCTCCTCCTCCGCCTCTGGTGTCCACCTCCTTACTATTCTGGTTGATGGAGGCTCTCTCTTCACCAGGGGTGTGTACCTGGGTTGTAGAGCGATCAGTATGTGATCTGATTTGCCGAGAGGGGGAAGGGGCGTGGCTTTGTATGCCTCCTCGATGTTGGCATAGAGTAGGTCGATTGTGTTGTTTCCGCGTGTAGCACAATCCACGTATTGACACATGGATGGCACTGATGAGTCCAGAGTGATGTGATTAAAGTCCCTTGAAATCACCACGACTGCCTGGGGATGTCAGGATTGGAGGTCCGTTACTGCCGTGACCACAGTCTCCAGCGCCGTCTCCACGTGCGCTCCTGGTGGGATGTAAACACAGAGGGCCAGGACATGCGTAAACTCCCGGGGTAGGTAATAAGGCCGGATGCTAACAGCTAGCAGCTCACAATCTTTGGAGCAGATTGTTGTCCTTACTGTGAAGTGTCTGTGGTTGCACCACCTATTGTTTATGTACAATATGAGGCCACCACCTTTGCTCTTGCCACACGCTGCAGTGTTTCTGTCCGCACGCACCGTGGAGAAGCCGGGTAAATCCACAGTGTAGTCTGGTATGTTTGCTGTTAGCCAAGTCTCCGTTAGCATGATTAAGCAGCTCTCCCGGTAGGTTTGTTGGCTCCTCACCAGTGCAAAGAGTTCATCAGACTTGTTGGACAGTGAATTTACGTTCCCCATGATCACTGATGGAATCGGAGGCTTGTATTTCCGCTGACGTTCCCATTTGGCTTTAGCTCTCGCTTTTAGTTTTGTTCCGGCACAGGTGCCCCTGTACCGCTTTTTTTACTTCAGGAGGAATGTTACGTTTCAATCCAGCACCGTTCTTCTTTAGAGCCAGAAGTTCAGTTCGTGAATAGACCAGTCTCTGGAGGTTAATGTCATTATTTACGTACTTCTTGCGCCCGTTGCATTCATTCCATACATTCCATTCAGCAGCTGACCGGCTGCCACGCTCCTGCGTCGGCGCCATCGCCATTGTAATCATCATGTGATCATTAAGGCTAAAAAGTTCCTGCAGTGGCAGCAGAACTAACGCCAAACACAAAGGTGGGGTTCTTTTTCCCTCATAGTTCAGTTTTTAACAACAGCAAACAGACAAACTGGTTTTCCATGTTCACTCCAGAAAAATCCTCAAACAAATAAAAGGAAACAAAGACGGATGTTTGTGCTTCAAGCCTTTGTGGAAATAGTCTGTTCCACCATGAAGGCATGTCAGGATTGATGTATTTTGGGTTCAGTTCTTCTTTTTTCCTCCGAGGAACCTGACATGCAAATGTAAACATGTTAACCCGCTCAGTCCGTGTCAATGTTGTTGTTTCTCGTGGTTCTGTTCATGTCAATGAGGTTCAGTTCCTTGGTCTTGTAGTAAATGTCAGGTCTTTTTTATGTAGTTTATCATTTACAGTGGAAGGAAGGAAACAGTATTTGATGCCCTAATAACCATTAAGGGTTGTGGTTCACACAGACCAGTTACCTCTAAAGTACTCGGGTTCGTCTGCGATGCCTGCCTGTTGCGTTGCGGGAGATTCTGTTTCATGATGTGCCCCCCTTATGGGGCAGTGGTGTAACGGTTTCAGTTCATTTGTGTTTTGTTGCTGGACTTCCTGTTTTATTTTGTAGTATTTCCTGTTTCATTGTTGTTTTGAGTTTTACCTTGACCCATTCAGTCCTGAGTGTTTCCACCTGTGTCTTGTTGCCTTGTATGTATTTAAGTCCTGTCTTTCCCTTCCTCCTGTGCTGGTCCATAGTTTGTAATTGTCTCGCTCCCCCGTTTTCAGAGTTTTTCGAGTCTCGAGTTTTGCCTGCCTGTTGCAGTGGTTTTGTTTTGTAGTTTCCAGTTTTGTTATTAAACCTCCATTCCCTGCATCCTCCTGCCTCCTCTCCTCTCTGCGCCTGGGTACCTCCCATTCCCCCCGTAACAAGTGGCTTGTCCTGCCACCCCTGTGTCGATCAGTTCATCCCAAACTCAAGCAATCAGCCCCCCCCCCCCACCCCAGTACTTCTAAAACGTATGAGTCAGTGAGGACATTTTGTGTCATAAATAATGTTGTGGTTTTGTCCTTTCAATAGTGTTTCTGCTGCATTAAAATGTGTTATCACACGGACATGTCACCTTAGATATAAAATACATTTTTGAAAAATTTTAATTTGGAAGTACACTGGACGTTTTTATTTTGAAACTCAGATCTGTTTCCCATTTCCCCAGCCTTTTGCCACGACACTGACCCATCAATGGACTGGAAGTAGCTAGCATAGCGGTGCAGAGGGACGGATGTCAGACGCAGACATGACGGAGACGATGCTAACATTCACACGGATTCCACCTGTTTGAACCAATCACCTGTAGAAGAGACACCTGTCTGAACTAATCACCTGTAAAAGAGACACCTGTCTGAACTAATCACCTGTAGAAGAGACACCTGTCTGAACTAATCACCTGTAGAAGAGACACCTGTCTGAACTAATCCCCTGTAGAAGAGACACCTGTCTGAACTAATCACCTGTAAAAGAGACACCTGTTTGAACCAATCACCTGTAGAAGAGACACCTGTCTGAACTAATCACCTGTAAAAGAGACACCTGTCTGAACCAATCACCTGTAGAAGAGACACCTGTTTGAACCAATCACCTGTAAAAGAGACACCTGTCTGAACTAATCACCTGTAAAAGAGACACCTGTTTGAACCAATCACCTGTAGAAGAGACACCTGTCTGAACTAATCACCTGTAAAAGAGACACCTGTTTGAACCAATCACCTGTAGAAGAGACACCTGTCTGAACTAATCACCTGTAAAAGAGACATCTGTCTGAACTAATCACCTGTAGAAGAGACACCTGTCTGAACTAATCACCTGTAGAAGAGACACCTGTTTGAACCAATCACCTGTAGAAGAGACACCTGTTTGAACTAATCACCTGTAGAAGAGACGCCTGTCTGAACTAATCACCTGTAAAAGAGACACCTGTCTGAACTAATCACCTGTAAAAGAGACATCTGTCTGAACTAATCACCTGTTAAAGAGACATCTGTCTGAACTAATCACCTGTTGAAGAGACGCCTGTCTGAACTAATCACCTGTAGAAGAGACACCTGTTTGAACCAATCACCTGTAGAAGAGACACCTGTCTGAACTAATCACCTGTAGAAGAGACACCTGTCTGAACTAATCACCTGTAGAAGAGACACCTGTCTGAACTAATCACCTGTAGAAGAGACACCTGTCTGAACTAATCACCTGTAAAAGAGACATCTGTCTGAACCAATCACCTGTAGAAGAGACATCTGTCTGAACTAATCACCTGTAGAAGAGACGCCTGTCTGAACTGATCACCTGTAGAAGAGACACCTGTTTGAACCAATCACCTGTAGAAGAGACACCTGTCTGAACTAATCACCTGTAAAAGAGACACCTGTCTGAACCAATCACCTGTATAAGAGACATTTGTTTTTAACCAATCACCTGTAGAAGAGACGCCTGTCTGAACCAATCACCTGTAGAAGAGACACCTGTTTGAACCAATCACCTGTAGAAGAGACACCTGTCTGAACTAATCACCTGTAAAAGAGACACCTGTCTGAACCAATCACCTGTAAAAGAGACACCTGTTTGAACTAATCACCTGTAGAAGAGACGCCTGTCTGAACTAATCACCTGTAGAAGAGACACCTGTTTGAACTAATCACCTGTATAAGAGACATTGGTTTTTAACCAATCACCTGTAGAAGAGACGCCTGTCTGAACCAATCACCTGTAGAAGAGACATCTGTCTGAACTAATCATCTGTAGAAGAGACATCTGTCTGAACCAATCACCTGTAGAAGAGACACCTGTCTGAACCAATCACCTGTAGAAGAGACGCCTGTCTGAACCAATCACCTGTAGAAGAGACATCTGTCTGAACTAATCATCTGTAGAAGAGACGCCTGTCTGAACTAATCACCTGTAAAAGAGACACCTGTTTGAACCAATCACCTGTAGAAGAGACACCTGTCTGAACTAATCACCTGTAGAAGAGACATCTGTCTGAACTAATCACCTGTATAAGAGACATTGGTTTTTAACCAATCACCTGTAGAAGAGACGCCTGTCTGAACCAATCACCTGTAGAAGAGACATCTGTCTGAACCAATCACCTGTAGAAGAGACACCTGTCTGAACCAATCACCTGTAGAAGAGACGCCTGTCTGAACCAATCACCTGTAGAAGAGACATCTGTCTGAACTAATCATCTGTAGAAGAGACGCCTGTCTGAACTAATCACCTGTAGAAGAGACACCTGTTTGAACCAATCGCCTGTATAAGAGACATTGGTTTTTAACCAATCACCTGTAGAAGAGACGCCTGTCTGAACTAATCACCTGTAGAAGAGACACCTGTTTGAACTAATCACCTGTATAAGAGACATTGGTTTTTAACCAATCACCTGTAGAAGAGACGCCTGTCTGAACCAATCACCTGTAGAAGAGACATCTGTCTGAACTAATCATCTGTAGAAGAGACATCTGTCTGAACCAATCACCTGTAGAAGAGACACCTGTCTGAACCAATCACCTGTAGAAGAGACGCCTGTCTGAACCAATCACCTGTAGAAGAGACATCTGTCTGAACTAATCATCTGTAGAAGAGACGCCTGTCTGAACTAATCACCTGTAGAAGAGACACCTGTTTGAACCAATCGCCTGTATAAGAGACATTGGTTTTTAACCAATCACCTGTAGAAGAGACGCCTGTCTGAACTAATCACCTGTAAAAGAGACACCTGTTTGAACCAATCACCTGTAGAAGAGACACCTGTCTGAACTAATCACCTGTAGAAGAGACATCTGTCTGAACTAATCACCTGTATAAGAGACATTGGTTTTTAACCAATCACCTGTAGAAGAGACGCCTGTCTGAACCAATCACCTGTAGAAGAGACATCTGTCTGAACTAATCACCTGTAGAAGAGACGCCTGTCTGAACTAATCACCTGTAGAAGAGACACCTGTTTGAACCAATCGCCTGTATAAGAGACATTGGTTTTTAACCAATCACCTGTAGAAGAGACGCCTGTCTGAACCAATCACCTGTAGAAGAGACATCTGTCTGAACTAATCACCTGTAGAAGAGACACCTGTTTGAACCAATCACCTGTAAAAGAGACACCTGTCTGAACCAATCACCTGTAAAAGAGACACCTGTTTGAACTAATCACCTGTAGAAGAGACATTGGTTTTTAACCAATCACCTGTAGAAGAGACACCTGTCCACAGAATCAGTGCATCAGTCAGCCTCCAAACTCTCCACCATATTTAAATAAATGGGAGCTGAGCAGGTAAACATGTTGCCCCATCGCCTACTCTGCGGTGTTCAGGTGTACTTTGTGTTCTTATAGGAGCACTGCCAGGCTGCAGGACTGTGCCCCTCCATACTGTTCTACTCTGTGTTCCACTCCAAGCTGCAAACACTGCTCTGTTAGGAATGTACTTTCATCACAACCAGCTGGCTCTGTCCAAGAATGTAAATGTGATGTACCTCACTCACCAGTCCAACCTGGAAGACACCGGCAGGCGCCAGTCACCGGATCGCAGCCGTTGGCGTTGATGCAGTCACATGACTCTCTGCATTTCAGTCCGTAAGATCCCTCCTTCCAGCAAAATCAACAATCTCTGTGAGCAGTGGAATGTTCCGTACCATGATCAAACTGTATGCAGACGAATTCTCACGAGACACGGAGTGCTGCAGCTCTCCCCCCTCCAGCCTGGAGAGCAGGTGCAGGTACCGTTGACCGGGTCACAGGCTGCCTCGTTCAAACACTCGCAGGTCTGATTGCAGCTCAGACCCCAGGTGCCACTGGAGCACGGGATGGAGCAGTCCACGCCCTGCCAGCCTGAAGACACATAGAGGGGATTCACTTCAGAGATGATCCCACAGGAAACTGCCAGCCCTCTGCAGTACAATGTCTCACACATCCAGAAACACATTTGTTCACAGAATATTTTCAGACAACTTCCGATAAAAGGAAATAAAGCTCAACTGTTTAGGTGCAGGACTGTCATGTGGGAAAGCAGGGTTCAATTCCCAGGGGGTGTGAAGAGTGTCCACTGCTACCTAACTATGTAGCCACATGGGTGCCAAGTATGAAACACAGGGTTGTGTCAGGAAGTGCATCCGGAGTAAGAATCTCTGCCAAACCACCTGTGTGGATCAGTGGAAGCTGGTTCCCTTTGGTGACTGAAGGTGAACGCTAAAATCATTGAGTTTGGGTCATGTTGCTTTCTTCCCATGAAGCCAGACACTAAACTATTCTATTCTGAAGAAAAAGCTGACCATTGAGCTCCAAACGCTTAAAAAACTATTCTGCTTTGGCTTTCACCCTCCACCTCTTACGTTCTACTTGGTTCCATGTCATTGAGTCCGTTCACATCCGTACTACAGCTCACATCACGGGCAGAATCTGAATCCAGAAATCTTCCTATTAAAATGTTCCTAAATGCTGAACAGCAAAGGAGGTCTTGATGATTCTAGTCACGCAGCAACTCAGCTTCAGCTAGGAATTGACCGCTGTCTCGTGACCAGGTCAGTGGACTAGTGCTAGAGAGGTTGCCCTGGGACTGGAAGGTCAGGGGTTTGAGTCCATAGAGACTCTAAAAACGGGACTCAATGGATTTGGGGGGGTTCAACTTCCCAAATGGTCCATATGCCATCCTTTTGCTTAGTTTTGTGTTTGAGATTCAAAATAAGATCAACGGGAGAATTTTCTCCACTTGTGTATCATATTCAACTGCAGATACATTTCTTTCTGTTAAGAAAAGTAAGGAAACAGCTGAATGAGTGTGCACACATCTGAACAGAATCTTTAAAGCTGACAGAACCTTCTCTGCAGAAGCAGGCACCGTCCATGTGCGAGCAGGAAATGTGGTTGTGGCAGGAGCAGGAGGACGAGCAGTTGGCGCCGTGGAGGCCTGCAGGACAGCTGATGGAGCAGTCGTCTCCCTGGAAACAAAAAAAGTCACCATGCCGGGTCTTTCCTGCATTTTTATGTTTCTCACTCTGAAAATGGATTTAGTAAGCTGAGTGTTAGAATTCCAACGACAACATTTTTTTCCCGCTACGGAACAGGAAAACAGGCCCCTCCTTCCCGGATGGTTCTTGTGCGGTTGAACACGTTCATCAATGATCCTTGGGGCAAAAGGAGGCTGATGTGTCTGTGGAAGATGTTAAAGATGTGTAGCAGGGCGCAGTGCTTGAACCCTTAAAGCAGGGGTCGGCAACCCAAAATGTTGAAAGAGCCAAATTGGACGAAAAAAACAAAAATCAAAAATGTCTGGAGCCGCAAAATATTAAAAGCCCTATTTAAGCCTTATAATGAAGGCAACACATGCAATATGTATCTATATTAGCTATATTAGCCCACTATCAAAATGACTAAGTTGTTACAAATACATAATGAGCGTTATTAACGATTAAATGTTTATTTGCCCTGCAGTGCATTCTGGGAGAACGACGCGTCACGTGACTGCTCTGTTGTTCAAGTTTAACTTCATTACAATATCAATGAATTATGCTTCATTGCTTTGATAAAATTAAAGAAATGTAATAAAGAAATCCGATTTTTGATGTCATTTTTATTTTGAGGATTCGAAAAAAAAAAAAAAAATGGAACGTGAGTGATGACGTGCCCAAAGACAGTCAGCCTGCGCTCCAATGACAGAACAGCTTCAAGCATTTGCGGCGCCTGCAGACTTTCCTTCAGCTGTTTAGGTGGCTTGTCAGTCATATCCACCAAAAAGTGCAGCTTTTCCAGCCACTCAGTATCTTCCAGTTGCGGGTAGTTCAGGTCTTTGCTTTTCAGGAATGTTTTCACATGTTTGAAACAGACGACAAAGTGACGCAAAGCGTCCCCCCTGGACAGCCATCAGACTGTTGTGTGTAGCAGGAGATCAATGCACGGAACTGACGGTGGTTCATTTACATCAGCCACCTGCCTCGCGGTCTGCTAAAAGTAAAAAAAAATAAAAAGCCCTGCTGGTAGAAATGTGTGTCGCAGGCTATGACGCAAATTTTCGTTGAGAGAAATGTTGAAATTGTAGTGGTGGTCATGTGCATTTTAGGTCTGTTAGCAGCAGGGGATTGTGGGATGCGGTCTCCTGATCTTATTAGGGCTCAGCGTGAGCGTTTCTGTTTGCCCACGTTTCTTTTTGTATGGCAGTTTTGTTGTTCCACCTTAGTTTATTCTTCCTGTTATGTTGGTTCTTTATGTTGCACCATGATTGTGGGAGGGAGAGAGGTTGATCACTCCTGTGCAATGTTCAATGTGGTGTGTGTTCAAAATAAATGGGCTTGATAGGCAGGAAAGAGGCTGCGCTCTCAGCTTCTCTTTTTGCCTCCACTTCTCTGAGACTGTTTGGAGTCGTATGCTGAATGGGACACGGACAGTTCTCTAGCGTTGCCATTTGATTGACAGTTCAATATTATTGACAGTTTGGCTCCCGTATCGTCCGCTGCAAGTGACGTACTTGCCGGGCGTTACAATATTTATTCTACACATACTTACAGCATTGGTAAACGTCAAGAATGTTTGTGTCTTGTTTTTCCTCCTACTGAAACCATATTAAAACAAAAAAATATATTTCTCTCCCCCATCTTTTTACATTTTCAAACATTTTGAAAATGCTCCAGGGATTCACTAGGGCAGCGCTAAAGAGCCGCATGTGGCTCCTGAGCCGCGGTTGCCGACCCCCGCCTTAGAGAAAGTGGATGACAACTTGGAGAAACCATATCAGAGAAAACTGATTGAAGAACCTTTGCCCAATCAGACTCTACCTAGCTAAGGGGGCATTTCCCTTTGTGTTCCCTAAACTTTTGAGCTAAACTTTTGATCGCCAGGGCTGAGTGTCTCAAGTTGAGACACTCTTCAGTTCAGTTATTGGGTCTCCAGTTCACCTAAAGCCCTCCCCCCCATAATCAGAGTCAGAATCCTATATTGTGGATGAAGAGAGAACACAGAAATATAGCAGCATCAGATTGGCGCTCCAAGTTCCAAAACAGCATGAAGTGACAGTAAATAGTCCTCCTAAAGTAGAATAAAAACATATGGCGGCCAGGGTGAGCAGAAAATGTGTGGTGTTGTAGTGAGCATGGATCAGTGTGTGCACGTGTGCACTGAGAATGCTGGTCTGTTGGTTCTGGTCCTAATGGACCTGTAGCTCTTACCAGAGATTTTTTGTTGCACTGTTGTTATTTGCCTGTTTGCTTATTATTAAATTAAATTTAAAAATCAATGTTATAATTGTACACCAATTTAAAATAACTTGAAGAACACAGTCAGTGGATGACTACATTTATTTACAGACGTGACCTGAGCTCCCTCTTTCTTATCTCATATTATTATGCATAGCAAACAGAACTTCTTTTTATTCATCAATCTTTACATTTAAAATTCTCTGAATTTTAGGTTTCCACTTCCATGAAGGAGAGAACCTCCACTTGTTGTCCAGTGAAAGCAGGTGCAAGCAGGTCCAAGAATGTAAATTAGTGAAAATATCAATTAACACAAGTTAGTTCCAATAACAAGGCTGCACTGTGGGGCAGTGGTTAGCACTCTTGGCTCACAGCATGAAGGCCCCTGGTTCAAGTCTTGGCTGGGGGACCAGAACCAGAACATCAATGGGGGACCTTTCTGTGTGGAGTTTGCATGTTCTCCCCGTGTATGCAGGGGTTTTCTCCGGGGACTCTGGCTTCCTCCCACCATCCAAAAACCTGCTTGATAGGTTCATTGGTTACTCTAAATTGTCCATAGGTGTGAGTGTGTGAGTGTGCATGGCTGTGTGATTGTGGCCCTGTGACAGACTGGTGAACTGTCCAGGGTGTCCCCTGCCTTCACCCACAGGTGGCCAGGATAGGCTCCAATAAACATTATCTGAGCTACTTTCAACTCACCATGAATCCTGGAGCGCAGGTACAGGTGCCGCTGACGCCATCGCAGTCAGCTCCATTCATGCAGATGCATGGCTCCCTGCAGCTCTCACCAAAGTAACCAGCAGGACATGTCTCATTGCAAAAAAGCCCCGCCCATCCTGGTGCGCAGATGCACTCCCCTGACAGGGGGTGGCAGCTGAAAAGGAGGAGAGAAGACAGGAAAAAGTCTGTCTTTTTAAAGAGCACGGTGCTTCTAGGATTCAGAAAAGGAGAATTTTTTATTCCAAAACCAAAGAGAGAGAATGCAGAGACCGCAGGTGGACAAATGAGGAACTACTCAGCACACACTGAGCACCACCTTCAGAAAACAGGTTTTCTGGAGGTTGTGGAGCCAGATCAGAGGTATAAAGACAGTCCATGTGTATATTTATTAGGATTTGTGGAGGATTGAAGACAAAATCCTCAGGAAAAATTGGAATTGGTTCATTTCAAGCAATCAAAGAAAAAAGTTAACTCATTGCGTTTATTTTCAAGAGCCAAGTTTGTGGGAAAATGAGGAGATGCAGCGGATGGTGCTGTGCTTGAAAAACAGGACTGTGGTCAGCCGGTAGTCATTGTTTTGGTGTTTCTAGGAGACTCTCTGGTGTGAATTCACAGACTTCCAGTTTGTGACCATAACGTTGTACAGAATGACTGCACAGTGGTGTAGTGGTGAGCACTTTACCCTCACAGCAATCAAATCCCATCCGGGACCTTTCTGTGTGGACCTTGCATGTTGTCCTAATGCATGTGTGGGTTCTCTTCAGAATCCTCCCACAGTTCAAAAACATCATGCATAGGTTCATTGGTTAATCCAAACGCATCATTTTTACGTTTCAATTTCAATTTATTTGTTTGAAAGATAATCCCCTTGAGATGTGTCATTTCGTTTTCAAGGGGGTCCTCAACATACAACAAAACAAGCAAATACCCACAGATACATTACTGAAAATGAAACCAACAGTGCCTCAATCTAAATGGTATTTTCCAAGATTGAATGTTATCATTTACTTCATTTTGAAACTACGTTATTACGGTCAATTCAGTTCAATTAACAATTTGCCGTAGACAGAGTGATCTGGTTGGATCAATCGATTGATCCTTTCACCTCTGGGTTTTCTGTTTAAAGTGTGAGAAGAAACAGAGGAAGTTGTGTTGTGTAAAAACCAGATATACATATTATTTGCGGAAAGCTGTGCAAGAATCATAATGGCCTAAAAATCCATCAGGCCAGAATGAAATGCTTGGAGCGGGAAAGCGTGGTGCAACACACAGGTCTTGAACCTGGTGACATGCAGGAGGAGCCTGGCTAGGAGGCAACCCACAGAGCCCAGTCCCTCCACGTACCAAAGCCTCCCAACCCCAGCAGAGTAGTCTTGCAGCAGCGAATTAAGTGGCCCCCAGCCAGTAAACGGAGTGAGTGGCTGCCGCTTGATGAGGATGTGTCCAACACCATCCAAGCCGCAGCCAAAGGAGATGCTGAGAGCCG
This sequence comes from Oryzias latipes, assembly GCF_053564925.1. Classification (NCBI taxonomy): domain Eukaryota; kingdom Metazoa; phylum Chordata; class Actinopteri; order Beloniformes; family Adrianichthyidae; genus Oryzias; species Oryzias latipes. The sequence continues at coordinate 499,046 of NC_136239.1, forward strand.
ACTCCAAACGATGATTACCATCATTGTCAGCTATGCTTCAGAAAGATTCGGCCAGAAAGAGAAAGGAAAGACCAAGCATACTCCCTACACAAGGAACCGCAGGGCTACTAAGACACATCACCTGCGTCAGGAGCTGCTAACCCTCAAGAAACAGCACAAGAAAGCTACTGAAGAGGAGAAGCAACCATTGGCAGAGCTGAAAAACATCCTGCAAAAGCAGCTGCGAGCCTTCGCAGAGTTGAGTGGCACCGGAGACGGGGGAGAAAGAGAGCCAGGAAGCATGGAGCCTTCATCGCCAATCCCTTTGGCTTCTTAAGCAAACTGCTTGGGGACAAGCGCAGTGGTCAGCTTGAGTCCTCAACAAAGGAAGTGAACCAATTCCTCCAGGACACAGTGAGTGATCCCCTGAGAGAGCAAGAGCTGGAGCCCAACAAAGCTCTCATCAACCCCGCCTCACCTACAACTGAGTTCAATCTGAGGGAGCCAAGCCTGAAGGAGGTTGAGGAGATCATCAAAGCAGCTCGCTCAGCATCTACCCCAGGCCCCAGTGGTGTACCTTATTTGGTATATAAACGTTGTCCACAACTTCTCAAACACCTGTGAAAGATCCTAAGGGTGATTTGGCGAAGGGGGAGAGTTGCTGACCAATGGAGGTGGGCTGAGGAAGTGTGGATCCCCAAAGAGGAGAACTCAAAAATCATCAACCAATTTCAAACCATTTTGTTACTGAGGGTTGAAGTGAAGGTGTTTTTCAGCATCGTCTTGCAAAGGCTGACAGAGGTTCTTAAAAATGACTACATTGACCCTTCAGTGCAGAAGAGGGGGATTCTTGGAGCTCCCAGCTGCTTGGAGCCCACTGGTGTAGTGACACAACTCATCAGAGAGGCCCATGAGAACAAAGGTGAACTGACTGTTTTGTGGTTGGACCTGGCTAACGCCTATGGGTGTATTCCACACAAGCTGGTCGAGTTCGCCTTACACCTCCATCATGTTCCCAGTAAGATCAAAGACCTGAACGTGGATTACTACAATAATTTCAGGATGCGGGTCACCTCCGGGTCAGGGACATCAGACTGGCATTGCATTGGGAAAGGAATAATTACAGGCTGTACCATCTCTGTTATCCTTTTCACTCTTGCCATGAACATGGTGGTTAAGGCAGCTGAGGTGGAATGCAGAGGGCCCCCAACCAAGACAGGTGTACGACAGCCCCCTAAAAGAGCCTATATGGATGACCTTAACATCACAACGTCATCGGCCCCAGGGAGCAGGTGCATCTTACAAGGACATAAGAGACTCATCACCTGGGCAAAGAGATTTAAGCCTTCACAGTCAAGGTCCGTGATGCTGAAGACAAGTTCTATTTTTCCATCTCAGGGACGGTAATCCCAACCATTACAGAACAACCGGTTAAGAGTTTGGGGAAGTTTTTGAACTCCAGCCTGAAAGACTCTGCCGAAGTCCAACAAAGAACTTGGAGTATGGCTCACTAAGGTTGACAAGTCTGGTCTGCCGGGTAGATTTAAAGCTTGGATCTACCAGCATTCCACCCTGCCCAGAGTCTTGTGGCTCTTGCTGGTCCATGCAGTCCCACTGACAACAGTAGAGTACCTTGAAAGGAAGATCAGTGGCTTTCTTCGGAGGGGGCTGGGCCTTCCACGGAGTCTTACAAGTGCGGCGTTGTGTGGGACAAGTAATATCCTGCGATTGCCCTTCAGTAGCGTCACGGAAGAATTTATGGTGGTACCCACCAGGGAAGTCCTACAGTACAGGGACTCCAGGGATGGCAAGGTGTCAGCAGCCGGTATTGAAGTGAGGACATGAAGAAAATGGAAGGCTGGAAAAGCAGTGGAGGAGGCAGAGTCACGCCTGAGACAAAAGGCACTGGTGGGCACTGTGGCGACAGGCAGAGCGGGCTTGGGCTACTGCCCAAAGATTCTGGTCAGCCAGACCCATGGCAAGGACAGACACAGTCGACTTCAGGAAGAGGTCCGAAGAGGTGTGGAGGAAAAGTGAGTAAGCAGGGCAACGGGACTTCGGCAGCAGAGAGCATGGACTAGGTGGGAGAGTACACTGCAGCGCAGGATTACCTGGGCAGACATCTTACAGGAAGACTTCCATCGGGTTAGTTTCCTGGTACAAGCTGTCTATGATGCCCTACAAAGCCCAGGAAACCTCCATGTCTGGGGGAAGAGCGAGACATCGTCCTGCCTTCTTTGTTCTGGAAGAGGCTCTTTAGAACATTTCCTTACCAGCTGCCCTAGGGCTCTAACTGATGGTCGCTACCGCTGGCACCATGACCAGGTGCTTAAAGCACTTGCTGAGAGTTTAGCCTAAGCCATTAAAAGCAAAAAAAAACATTTTGCTCCAAAGAAGGCAGTCTCCTTCATCAAAGCTGGAGAGAAACCTCAGGCGCAGCTACAATTAACAACAGGCCTCCACCACAAAGCCTCAGACTGGCAGCTGCAGGTCGACCTAGGGAAACAGCTAAGGTTCCCTCAGCACATTGTAAGTACAAACCTCTGACATGATAGTAATCTTTGAGGTTTCAAAATATCTGATCATGCTTTAACTTGTCTTAGTCAATTACTCTGAAGTTTGAAATAACTTGTAAATTTCTTGCGTCAGTGCAACAAACGTCTGATTAAATTAAAGCTAGAGTTTCGAGGAACTGCACTATTGCCTTCACGATTAAGGAACGAGGAGGCTTCTTTGCCCCGATGCTGTTGAAAAGTAATTATGTAAACAAATGATCAAAAATAATTTGTTGCAGTCTTCCCCACCAAGCATAAGAGCAGCGAACAGAAAAACCTCCATCAGAACCACGGTCCGTTCAGTCGACCGTCTTCTGAGATGTTTGAGTTAGTTAGATGTTTTAGTCTTTCTCACGAGTACCTGAGAGTATTGTTGGCTTTGCAGGGGCAGTATTTGTCACAGACGACTCCGTACATGCCAGCGGGACAGAAGCGCTCCTGGCAGCTGGGGCCCTTGAAGCCCTCATGGCACAGACAGGCTCCATTGATGTGGTAGCACTTGGCCCTGTTCTGACAATCACACTTGTGGGCACACTGTGGTCCGTATGAGCCAACGGGGCATTCATTCTGGCATCTAGGTTGGTATGAAAACAAAAGAAAAGATGAAAGGTAATCACATCAAGTATTCATTTGAATGTTTCCCTAGGAAACAGACACACCAGATATAAGGACACAGACGGGGAGCCAGATTTAAAAGCAAGACTGTCAGGAGAAAGATGATCAAAATAACCACAAACAGACCAGGTCGCAGCAGCTTCATGTTTTTCAATGTTCTTAGGAACAACAAAGGTGAGTGCAGACTCTGAAAAATAAAAACTTCTGTCAGAACAGGAAACAAAACAAAATTGCACATGTAGCCACAAGAGGGCCAAATCTGGGTCCTGCTGTGGCACACCAGCCAGATAAAACCCAGGGTTGAGTAAGGAATGGCAAAGATCTCTGCCAAACCACCTGTGCCAATAGGTGAAAGCGGATTTGCTGTGGTGTCCCCTGAAGGGATACGCTGAAAGGAGAACAGGACCAACAAGAACTGCTCATTCATGCAGCTTCAGTTTTCTAAACGTCCACTCAAAACTGAAGGATTATAATATTATGACTTTGGATTTTAGTTATCTGAGTTTAGTTTGCTGTGGTTCTGTGTTCAATTGTTGATTTAAGGGTTTTGTTAAAATTTTAAAAAGCTGTGACTGTTTCTTTTTTGTAATAGAAAACTAGACAAATAATGAGTTCATAAAAAAACTTAGCTGTTGTTCACCTTCTGCCAAATCTCTTCAGGGGTTAACACAAACAGTACCACAACCAGTAGCACAACCAGAACTACAACCAGTAGCACAACTAGTACTACAACCAGTATGACAGCCAGAACTATAACCAGTACCACAACCAGTACCACAATCAGTACCACAACCAGCATCACAACCAGTACTACAACCAGTACTACAACCAGTACAACAACCAGTACCACAACCAGTACCACAACCAGTACCACAGCCAGAACTACAACCAGTACCACAACCAGTACTACAACCAGTACCACAACCAGCATCACAACCAGTACTACAACCAGTATCACAACCAGCATCACAACCAGTACCACAACCAGCATCACAACCAGTACTACAACCAGTACCACAACCAGCACCACAACCAGAACTACAACCACTAGCACAACCAGTACTACAACCAGCATCACAACCAGTACCAAAACCAGTATCACAAACAGTACCACAACCAGCATCACAACCAGTATCACAACCAGTACTACAACCAGCATCACAACCAGTACCAAAACCAGTATCACAAACAGTACCACAACCAGCATCACAACCAGTATCACAACCAGTACTACAACCAGGACTACAACCAGTACCACAGCCAGAACTAAGACCTGTAGCACAACCAGTACCACAACCAGTACTACAATCAGTACCACAACCAGTACCACAACCAGTACCACAACCAGTACCACAACCAGCATCACAACCAGTACCACAACCAGCATCACAACCAGTACTACAACCAGTACCACAACCAGAACTAAAACCACTAGCACAACCAGTACCACAACCTGTACCACAACCTGTACCACAACCAGTAATACAATCAGTACCACAACCAGTACCACAACCAGCATCACAACCAGTACCACAGCCAGAACTACAACCAGTACCACAACCAGCATCACAACCAGTACTACAACCAGTACCACAACCGGTACTACAACCAGTTCCACAACCAGAACTACAACCACTAGCACAACCAAATGAGATATACACAGGCACCACTCCGTGTAGCCAATCCGGTAAAGAACAATTGACAGTAGCTCTTCCCACACTGTGTCAAGTTTTAGAACACATTTATGGACAAACGTTGAGTGGCGGACGTTTATTTGTTGTGCAAATTGTGTTTGGTGTGAACCCAGCATTAGAGGGAGGCATAAGGATTTCGTACAACAGCATCACATGTATGTCATAAGTATGTGTAACTTCCATTATCTCTACAACTCTGAGGGTGACATGTCTGCAGCACCAGCAGTCCAGTAAATTCTCCTTTATGATGCTTTCATTGAACTTGTGGCAGAGCGTGGACTCAGCTGCAGGATCGCTGATGTAGGACGATGCAGTTTGTAGGGCGGATAAAATCTTATATACAAAAAGGGTCAGAGATAATTGACCTGCAATCAGTGAAGATAATGGGGTCCTCAAAGTAATGGAAATGCCTGTCAGTGCAACACAATAACAAGATAACAAATGTTAAAGTAACACCTAGGTAGAAATCCACAATTGTCAGAAACTGATGTTTATTTTCAAATACTTTTAGGATGATTTATCCAAGAGTTTCTTGTTAAAAATATTAAGATGCTTGATTGCATCTATGTGCTCTTGATTTAGATTTCTGAACCGTCTCTAAAATTATTCCTCTGATAGAAAAACCAGAGGATAGAAGGATTGAAGTCAGAAAAAGTTGTACATTCACCTCATTTGAATTACCGTCAAAAACTTGTTTCATTTTCAAAGACAAATTATTGGTGCTCTGAACGCCGTTGAAGAATGAACCTAAGGATTCTCATCCATCACTGCATTTTCTGATGGTAAAGATGTCAGCTTCTCTTATTCCAGGGTATAATGGTGTATTGTTATCAGCAGGTAAGGTTTATGCTCAGACACTGACATACAATCAAACAGGTGGAGAGTCCTGCAGCTGAGCCGAGACCCCCCCAACATTCTTCACACGTCCACAAGTGGAAACCATTAAGAAATAGACAAATCACTCAATTACATAACTTCAGCAAAGACTTCTGTTTAGTCCTGTTTAAATTATACCAACTTCCTGGAGACTCTTATCTGGACTAATTCCATCAGAACGTGGACAAAACCTCAACCTGGAAATTATTCCATGTAGGCTTATTCACCTGTCTGACGCCTGAATGGATGGAGGTAATTTGGTCAATCAAGAGTAACAAGAGGAGGAAAGGAGAAGAGGAAGGCAGAATGAACCTGATCAGACAAAGACAGGGATAGCTGGAGAGAATGGCACTTCACACTCCCTGCCTCCAGTGTGGTTCCACTGGTGTGTAAATGTGCATGAATGTCCCGAGGATGGTCAGAGGGGTCGTAGGGAGTAGCCTGGCAGCCTGGCAGACACGTCCCAGGCAAGCTGAGGTACATCAGTAGTTACACAAGGAGAACAGTGGTGACAATAAAAGCAAACATCTGTACTCTGCTCTCAACGGGGCAGAGTATAGGGGACAAAGAAAAACCCCCACTTGTACAGAGAAGCACAACCCAAAGCAGACACGTGATATGGGATTGAGGGGTAGGATATTGGGGCCCAGTATACCACCTGAAGTGGCTGCAGCCTCTGCCTCTGCTCCGGCACCTAACAGGGGGGAGCAGGAGTGACTGAGCAGCCAACAGCACATCTCAGTCTCAACATTCAAACATACATTTCACTCTCTGGATGGTGATAGTTTGAAAAGTCTGAAAAGTCCGATTGGACAGAGATTTCTTACTGCCAGGAGACTTTTTCCCCGTCTGCCAGCTCTATCCTGTGGTCTGACAGATTCTTTGAGACGCTTTTGGAACTGAATCTTTAGCAAATCTGATTAAGTTTTTCTGTGATCCAAACATGAATTTTCTCTAAGTTATCATTCATTTCCCCACCAGGGCCCTGTTCCAGAAAGCAGGTTCTGCTAGTTAACACGGTAAGTTTGAGGCTAAGGAAGTTGATAAACACAGAGAGGTGAAGCAGCATGGCGTGTCCATTTGAAGATGATTTAGTGGATGAAGAAGCTCAGATAATACTTTTTCCACCATGAGAGGGTGATAAGACCACATATGGATGTTGGAAAGAGAAACTTTATACTTTGATCTACCTTCATTATTTGCTTCAGTTTAGATAAATCCTTTTTTGTGTTAAGTCAGTTTAAAAATAACACGTAGTTTTTAGACAGTTATTTTACTTTCATTCAAATTAATTCAATTAAGTAGGTGTAACTTTGGTGCTGCTGTTAGATCGTCACCGCAACGGATGGTAAAACACGAAAGCACCTCACCATGCGTGGTGGGTTCCATCCAAAATCCAGCACCCTGAGACTTATGCTACATGGATGACATCAAGGTATATGCTAAGAGCGAGCGTGACATTGACTCCCTGATCCACACCACCAGGATCTACTGTACTGACATTGGGATGTCATTCGGGCTCGAGAAATGCAGCCGGATGGTGACAAAGAGAGGCAAGGTAGTCCACACAGGAGGGGTCTCACTCCCAGAAGGAACAATAGCAGACATCGAGGACAGTTACAAGTACCTTGGAATTCCACAGGCAAATGGCAACCTGGAGCAGGCAACAAGGAAAGCTGCAACAGCTAAATACCTCCAACGAGAAAGGCAAGTCCTGAGAAACCAGCTCAATGGCAAAAATAAGACCCGGGCAATAAACAGCTACGCACTGCCAGTTATCAGATACCCTGCAGGAATAATAAGATGGCCAAAGGAAGAGATACACACCATGGATGTTAAAACACGAAAGATTCTCACCATGCATGGAGGGTTCCATCCCAAATCCAGCACCCTGAAACTGTATGCTAGCCGCAAGGAAGGAGGCAGAGGACTAGTGAGCGTAGAAGCCACTATCCAGGATGAAACATCCAAGATGCATGAGTACATCAAGCTCAAGGCCCCAACTGACAGTGTGCTCAGTGAATGTCTCAGGCAATGGAGAGCAGAGGATACAGTGCTGGAGGACGGATCCTCATGGGAGGACAAACCCTGAAACAATCCAGCACATAACTGCAGGGTGTAAGATGCTGGCAGGTAAAGCATACATGGAGCGCCACAATCAAGTGGCTGGAATAATATACAGGAACATGTGTGCAGAATATGAACTGGAAACCCCAAGGTCAAAATGGGAAACACCTCCGAAGGTGGTAGAGAATGAGAGGGCAAAGATCCTGATCCAGATCCAGACTGATAGGATGGTGATGGAGAACCAACCAGACATTGTAGTGGTGGATAAAGAACAGAGGAAAGCCATTGTGGTGGATGTGGCAGTGCCAAGCGATGGGAACATCAGGAAGAAGGAACATGAGAAACTGGAGAAATACCAGGGACTCAGAGAAGAACTGGAGAAAGCCTGGAAAGTGAAGGTGACAGTGGTGCCTGTGGTAATTGGAGCACTGGGGGCAGTAACCCCCAAGCTGGAGGAGGGGCTACAACAGATACCTGGAAAGACCTCAGACCTCTCAGTCCAGAAAAGAACAGGAACAGCTAAGATACTGCAGGACCCTCAAGCTCCCAGGCATCTGGTAGAGGACCCCAGCTTGGAGGAGAAACCACCCGCGGAGGGTGAGAGGGGCGTTGTTTGTTTATAGATGTTGTTTTATATATAAATAAATAACAACATATACATAAGCATTATGCATCACAATGAAAATAGAAATAAGATCAAAAACTCGTGTGTTTACTTTGTCTGTTCTCTTTCTCCAAGCAGAAACTCTTTCTTTTGCCGATGATGCAGCCGTATTACTTTTTTGATGGGCGTATAATCTTCATCCGCCGTCATTAAAATCTCAGACTCCATCTCACTGAAGTATAAAACTCTTTCTTTTTTTTTTTCTTTCTTTTTTTTATAACTTGTCCTGTCCAACAGCTGGGCAGACAGATGAGAGCTGCAACCTCTTGTGTTGGACATATTTTACTTTAACAATAGGGGTTATTAACCTTCAGACAAACCAGAGGTATGACTGAATAAACCCCTTTTGGAATTGAGGCCAAACTTTATTAATTTCAACCATGTTTGAAAATCTTGGGTGTTGGACCGGACGGAAAAGGAAAGAAGGGAAGAAAAGGGAGGGATGTTAGAGAGAGAAGGGGGTAGGAGGGTGATAATAGGAGGGTAGGGGTGATAAGACCATGAAGCAGCATAAAGCAACAAGTTTACTGGTTGTTTATCATTACGGTAAGGTTCAAATGTAGTACAAAAAGGGCGGGGCCTGTTCACACACACACTCAAATATTATCAACACACCTGCTAGCTGCAAAAATGTCCACATGTCGACATGTACACAAAACAGATAGTGTTCATACGCATACTTATGCCTTAAAACCAACTAGTGTGAAATATTTCAGTCATTAAACCATGCAAACTGTTAGTGCAAAGGTGAGCTAACACCTGTGCTCAGGTGAGTGTTTATGTTCTCCTAAAATGGATGGTGGAACGTGAAAAGAAGGAGGGAGAGTGCCCAGCCATCCCCAACCCAAGACCCCGCCGCAGCAGCAGCGGCAGCCGGAATCCCCCCAACGCCAAACGGGAAAAGGCAGGGAACAACCGCACCCCGTGCGACCAAGACCGCCACCCAGGCCAGGGCCAGCAGGACCGCCGCGAGGCCCCCAGAGCCAGAGAGCAGGGAGGCGCGGAGGGAAAGAGAGCGCCGGCCCAGCCAAACCAGGAGAGCAGCCCCCCCGCCGCGCCGGAAGAGCCCAACGCAGGGCCCCCCCGGAGAAGGACGCCCACAGCCCCAGACGAGCACCCCATCACCACCCAGGAGTTCCGGGCATCCCCCCGCCCCAACCCCAGGTACGAGCCAAGACCCCCCAAGGGAGACCCACTCCGCACTCCAGGCAGCCACCCACCCGGCCCACGGTTGGTCCAGGGAGGAGCAAGGCAGGGGCCCGCCGCCCCCGCCCAGGAGGGGGGAACCCCGGGGGGAAAAAAAAAGGGGGCCCACAAGGATGTTGTAAATATGGCCCGACCAGGCTTGGCCACAGTTGGAAATTTGGCGGGGCCCAGTGCTCAGGGGCAAGGACCAGAACCCACCCCCCAGGGACACGAACACCCCCGGCTCTGGTGTAATGTAAACCCCCCACCGCGCGGAGAGAGAACCGCCGGGCCCAGGAAGCCGGCACCCAAGGGACACGGCCGCCGCTGCCAAGGGGCCCGCACCCCCCACCAGGGAAGGGGCAGGGGACAGATGGTCCTAGGTCCCACCTTCCTTGCAAAATGTGTGTGCGTGTATGTGTGTTTGAAAGGGTGTGTGTGTGCATGTGTGTGTGTTTATGTTGGAATGTATATATTGAGGGGGGACGGGTGTGTGTTCTAAGGGGGGTGCAGTTACAATTGGCGGGTAGGGCACTAAGGGGACATCTCCTGATTACTCACAGTGATGTCCCCTCACCCTCCCCACCAAGGGGCCCTGAATGTCTAAGGTGCGGTTAAAATTGGCGGGTAGGGTACCAGGAGGACATCTGCTGCTTGCTGGCAGTAATGTCCAAGCACCCCCCCTACCAAGGACCCTACATATCTAAGGTGCAAATAAAACCGAAAGAGGGGGGGCCCACTCCATACGGCAACCATAGGAGTGGGGCCACTGCCAAGGAGTTCCCCCCCAAGGCGCATCGCAGGCTAAACCCCCCACCCCTCACCCTAATATGAGGTCATATGAGGAAGGGGGTGAGTTGGGGACAGCTGGTATACTGTCCCCCGGTGGTCAAACAGCTGTCCCCCAGCCCCCCCCACCCAGCCCAGGGGCCCCACCCCCGGAGGCGCCAACACCCCAGGCCCGGCACCACCCACCCCACACAGAGAGAGAGGAGCCAGAGAGCGTCGCCCCCCCCGGAGCAAGCCCAGGCCCCAAACACCGGCCCCAGAAGAGCTCTGGTCAGGCCTCGACGGGACCAAGGCAGCCAACCGGCCGGGGCAACCGCCGATTGCCTCAGCGGAGACCCCGACCCGTCAACCCCCCCCGCCCCGTACCAATAGTGGGCTCATGGTTAGTGGTCTAACCATGAGTTGGTTTCTGGATTACTTTTTAACCATTTTAAGATGTATTGTAATCTATTTGCAAGAAAGTAATTGTGGAAGTTAGGTAATTCTAATCCTCCACAGCTTTTTGCAGATTTTTAAGTTTTTAGACTGATTCTTGCAGGTTTGTTGTTCCATAAAAAGCTTGATATGGATGAGTCTAATGTTTTGAACCATTTTAATGGCGGTTGTGTGGGAATCATTGAGAAGAGATAATTAACTTTGGGTAAGATTTTCATTTTTACCGTGGCTACCTTCTCCCACTCTTTCTTTCTCCACGCGTTTCCATGGTGACTCCGGAAATCGGCGATCCATTAAAAATGCCTTGTTGTACTTGCCGTGCACGCACATAAAGTAAGGATTAATGGCTGACGAAGTGTGCGTTATTACTTGTTAACGCATGCCGTGGAAGCCTGAACCAGTTTTTAGTCCTTTATTCTTGTTTTTTCCAACGATTTGGATCGCTTTTCTCACAAATAGTCTGCGTCTACCCCCCAGGCTAGAGACTGCCAGCATAGTGCCCAGTTGGGCAAGATTGAGCTTTTGTTGAGCTACAACTGTTTCTTGGTCTGAAATCTGATGTTCACACATCCAAAGAGGATCACATCCACAGTCAGCTGGTATAGACACACCCCTCCATTTGCCCTGTTGGTGTATTCAGCTGCAAAAGCCCCGTTTGGGCAGGAAGAGTCCACTTTGCCTCTCCTTAATGTGGAACGAGATTGTTGATCAAATCAAAGACCAGCGGATCAAAAGCATTTTCAGAGCAAGAAATCCAAAGGAGAATGGCAGAGACAGGCTTAGAGGAGAAGACAGGACAGAAGCCAGAAAAGGTCAAAGGGCAAAGAGACCAAAAGTGCATGAGACTCAAGATCAAGAGCAGAAAGAGAAAGCTGACAAAGTTTTTGACCCTAATTTAGCTTCAGTCTAAGTCTACTTCTCTGCTTCGGCATCCTTTCAAGCAAATCTCAGCAATTTTTCTCATTAGTCCTCACAAACTGCAACTCAGACTTTTGACTCAGAATTTTCTCCAAACGACTCGAGGGGTTTTAACACCAGATGGACTGAAATACAGACAGGTACAGGCGATTTCATGGTAAGGGTCAAAACAGGATCAGACAAGCAAGGCAGCACTGGAAATGAGTGGTGAGCTGCATCAAAAAGTGTCAGGCAGAGAAATAAATGCTGTAGACTTCTATAGTGAGGAAGACCTAAAGGGTTTTACAGTCCCATTCACAAACACATTCACACGTTGATGGCCGCTCCGCTGCCACCAGTAGCAATGTGAGGTTCAGTCCCTTGCCCAAGGACACTTAGGCACATGGGCAGGCAAGGTGGGAATTGAACCTGTGACCTTCCAATCAGAATTTTTTTTTTTTTAACTTGTCCTGTCTAACAGCTGGGCAGGCAGATGAGAACTGAGAGCCTCTTGTGTTGGACATATTTTACTTTAACAACAGGGGTAATTCATCTTCAGACAAACCAAAGGTATGTCTGAATAACCCCCTTTTGTAATTGAGGCCAAACTTAATTCATTTCAATCATATTTGAAAATCTTTGGTGTTGGACCGGATGGAAAGGGAAAGGAGGGAAGAAGAGAGAGGGATGTTAGAGAGAGGGGGGGGGGGGGGGGTTGGAGGGTGATAAGACCATGAAGCAGCATAAAGCAACAAGTTTACTGGTTGTTTATCATTACGGTAAGGGTTAGTGTAATGTAGTTCAAAAAGGGCGTGGGGCCCGTCCACACACACTCAAATGTTATCAACACACCTGCTAGCTGCAAAAATGTCCACATGTCAACATGTACACAATACAGATAGTCTTCACACACGCATACTTATGCCTTAAAACCAACTAGTGTGAGATATTTCATTCAATCACGCAAACTATTAGTGCAAAGGTGAGCTAACACCTGTGCTCAGGTGAGTGTTTATGTTCTTCTAAAATGGATGGTGGAATGTGAAAAGAAGGAAGGAGAGTGCCCAGCCATCCCCACACCAAGACCCCCGCCGCAGCAGCAGCGGCAGCCGGAATCCCCCAACGCCACACGGCAGTAGGCAGGGAACAACCGCCCCCCCGTGCGACCAAATCCGCCACCCAAACCAGGGCCAGCAGGACCGCCGCCAGGCCCCCAGAGCCAGAGAGCAGGGAGGCACGGGGGGAAAGAGAGCGCCGCCCCAGCCCAACCAGGAGAGCATCCCCCCCGCCGCGCCGGGAGAGCCCAACGCAGGGCCCCACCGGAGAAGGGCGCCCACAGCCCCAGACGAGCACCCCATCACCACCAAGGAGTTCTGGACATCCCCCCGCCCCAACCCCAGGTACGAGCCAGGATTCCAATCAGAATTTGACTGCTCTGCCAGTGAACAGGTGCTGATGCTATGACGACGCTGCCTCCAGGGATTGGTGGGAAAAGTTGAGCAGACCCTGGGAGGGAGAGTCCTGACACCCTTCTAGAATGTTTTATCAGGAGACCTCACCTAGCAAAAAGTTGGTTTTCAGTGTGGAACTCACGTCACATTGCAACGTTCCTTGGTTTCCTCTGACATGAACAATGCTGCCAGTATTGCCTTGTCACTCATGCAGAGCAGGGTTGTGGGAAACCATGGGGGGGGGGGTTATCTCCTCCTACCGTCAGAGACTGTGGGCTTCTCAACATCAAACTGGGTCTGATGCAGTGGCTGGCAAGGGGTTCAATACATTTGTAAATTGTTCATTGATCATAAGAACTTTAAACACACGTTGGTCATGAAGTTGAATGCCTGTCACATTGGGGGATTTAAAAAAAATTTCTATTTAGTTATTTTCAACCCAAAAATAAAAATATGAAATCTACTGCCCTGATGGGATAGTAATAAATTTCCAATCAAGAACCCGCCTTCATTCAGCCTAGGTCGGCAGAAGATGTTGAATTCTAATTATATTAGTTCACTTGATCCAAAATGTCATGATTTGTTATGTTTATTTTCTGATTGTGTTGTTTTTTTAATCATAAACAGGATTTTTCTAATGAAATGAATCTGAATATATTTTAGATAACTGAGCTGTATTGTGGAATGTTATTATACAAAACAGTTATAACTAGGGGTGTAAGAAAAAATCGATTCGGCAATATATCGCAATACGTCATTTGGCAATACTTGTATGGATTCAAAATGCTGCTAGATCGATATTTATTTAATTATTTTTTGAGCGTCCTTCAGCGTCTGACTCTTGTTGTCCACTTCACCCTCCGACCGCTAGTTGGCAGCAGAGAATACGGAGCCTCTTTGAGCAGCTCTACTCTGCACAAGACAACAGGAAGACTGCAGCCAGAGGCAGCTTGTTCTGTTGTTATGAGACATGAAATACTTACTTGAAGGGATACCAAACAGAAACTGAGCCATGTTGCTGCCAGTAAGATATGAAAACGTGGATTGTTGTGCTTTTTAGCGGCTCAGATAAATAAGATAGACAATGAAGCACAGCAGCAGCTAACAGGCTATCAGCAAAGCGGGTTAAAGTTCTGTAGAACCTCCCAGCAATAGATTCTACTTTAGCAACCTGATGGATCAGACGGATGTGTACAATGCTCTGAAAAAGGCTGACATTGTGGTGATCAGCTTTACCGGTTTACTTCCGTGTGTGAGAAGTGTGGCTGCAAAGGTGCAACAGAGCAGAAATGTAAACAAAGCCCCTTTTTTTGTCACATTAAAGCAACTTTCCTTCGTTCTGTCATGCTGCCTCATCATCACACTTTATTGTTTCTGGAAAGACTCAGTGTGTGTCCCCCACCCTTTATTTTTGAAGCAACATTCGGGGGAAAATAAACAGCATTTTATTTCCCCAATAGAAACTTATTGGTTAAGGCTCATTCATTCTTTGTTTTTTCTTACACTGAAAAATATATATATTTTTTTAAATCAGACAATGTTGACTGTTCCCTTTCTATATTTTAACTTACCAAAATAAAAGCACGATGAATTTGCTTTGGTAAACGCAACTTACATATGAGATACAATTGCAGTGCTTAACACTGAAAGGTTACAACAACGATTGATCGATGAATCGATTTATCCAACCAGATCGATCCGTCTGAGACAAGTTAGTCATCAATTTGAATAGAATCGACCAAAAATGTTACAAAATTGTTTCAAAGAGAAATAAATTGATTTTATCAAAATACCATTTGAAATGAGGTACAGTAGGTTTATTTTACTATAACATAAAGCCGACCAATCACAGCGGACAACACACATGTGATGTCATCAACACGGATCAGTCCATCATTCCAGTCCAATGTGTGACAGACTTTGAATAAAGTCATGTGACCATCCAGTGTCTAGAATGTTCTAGAATGTTCCCTTTGGATTCTTTGGATGTGGAAAAACAACAGTGGTGAACTTTAGGAAACTAACATGTGAATGGATTTGACATTCATTCTAGTTTACTTGTTGGTTTGGACACAGATTTCATTAACTTGATGATCTGGAAGAAATCCAAGAATCTGGAAAACTGTTCAGTAGCAGGAATTTCAGAAACCGATCGAATTGGATCCTTCAAAATGAACCAGTATTGGTTATGAATCGTATCAACAACCTCAAATTATGATATGAATGGAATCATTATAATAAATCGTTACACCCCTATCCTTTTATCTTCACACGTTTATCGTCTTTTCATGGCGTACAGTAAACCCTTGTTTTTCGCGGGGGCGAAAGCCCGTGATAGGCAAAATCCGTGAAGTGGAAATCTTTTTTTTTTTCAATTATTATACAATTAAATACTCTATTATACATTGAAAAGAAAGAACAAACCATTTTACAGGCTCAAGCACTTGTTTCACAAATAAAAGTACTTTAGAAACGTTTTTTTTCAACAAATAACTTCTGTACTGTCAAATAATAATTTTAATCATCAATGTGAACAGAAGGCTTCAAATCGCGGAGATTAGCCCCGCCCACCGCGACCCAAGTTATTGGATTACACTGGAGAAAATTTAAAATGATTATGAAAAAAATACAAAGTACAGTCAGACAAATAGTGACTCAGGTGTATTACACTGCTCTTCAGACTGAGCCGCTGCATCCTGACTTTTCTTCTTCTGAAGCCCGCGGTGCAGCTGTGTTTGTTCGGGAGAAGAACATAGTGATTGGCAGTTGCTGTCGCTCTTCTTTCTATGGGTTTTAGAGAAACTCGATATTGCGAGAGAATTTGCACGTACGTAATATAAATTTGGCAAGCTGTTTTACATACGTGTACATATTAAACTGCAACATTATTGACGCACAGGTAGAGAAGAAGCAGAGTGACTTTTTAGCCAATCAGAATGCAGAACACAATGCACGATGCAAATCCGTGAAGTAGCGAAACCGTGAAAAGTAAAGCGCGTTATAGCAAGGGATCACTGTACCTCTCTCCGATGTAGCCAGACGTGCACTGGCATTGACCACTGATGTGGTCGCACAGGCCTCCGTTGCGACAGGTGCACTCCTGAGAGCAGTTGACCCCGAACCATCCAAACGGACATGGCTGAGCGCACACTTGACCCTAAAGGAGGGGTAGAAGCAGTTACAAGGGGCACACACCTTTTTTAAAAAGTAAACCTTTCCTAAGTGTTGACATACAGTTGTCAGGTTTAATGACATATTTGCTGTTAACAAAAGAAAAGCCACCAAAACTCTGCATGTATTTCCACTTTCAGAAAGGCTTGTGAATTCAGGTTCCTGTACTCATGAGTGCCAGACACACTCTGACCGGCATCATGGTGTCTGTAGAGGAGGAGACTCACCATCCAACCGGGACGGCAGGAGCACTCTCCGCTAACGTGGTGACACAATCCTCCATTCTGGCAGGGGCAGCGCTGCTCACACCGAGGGCCATGTTTGCCCGGCGGACAGGGGTCTTCACAGCTGAGTGTTTGGGTACGGGGGTGGGACAGAAAGAAAGAGGAAGGGGGCTCAGCTCAAACAGTGGATGTGGAGGCCATTCAAATGCTTTTACTGAATCCAAATATGTCCAGCTCCTTAAAGGTTCCATGAGTGAGGAAGGGAAATAACTCTGCTTTATTTTCCAGAAAAGAAAAGAAGTTTTAAATTGCTAAAGAAAAGTCCCTCTATTTGCATTTATGACATAATAGCCTTACGTAGAGTGAAATTGGCTCTGAAAGTCCTACTTACTCATTTATCACCAGAAAGTACTTTGGTTCTGAAAAGGTTTCAGTTTGTACCTTCTGCAGGAGAACATTAAAAAAGGCATTAGCTGTTAATTTGATAAAAAAGACAAATTTAAAACGTATCCTCAGGATCAGGTTGTTAAAAAAATGGGAAAAGTAAATTAAGAGAACATTTTCTGCCACACATTTTCAAAACTTCACAGTCAGTTCAGTCTAAGTCACGTCACTGACATTCCCTGTCAAAAGGTCGTGACGCCACCAGAAAAGTAACTACATGTTAAATAGAGTTAGCAGAGCAAGAATGGTTATCCTGTAAATAAAATGAATGAATGCTAAATGGCGTCTACTTATATGGCGCTTTTCTACCTTCCTTGAAGGCCCAAAGTGCTGATAATAGAGGCTCACTTCTCTATAGACGTCTGTGGGATTTTGGCTACTTGGAGCCAGCCGACTAGAACAAAAATCACACAAAAGATTTGAACAAACATCACTCGTTTTTTTTATAACAAATTCTATATGCTGACATAATTGATAGTACATTTAATAAAAATATCACACACACAAAAAAATCAACAAATCCATTAAAGAAGCAGCTGAATGATGAAGAAAACTATTTTTGCTCTTCTTTTAAAGGTCTGAATTAATTCCCTTAATGTACATTTGACATGGAATTGCCACGTTAATAGTTCTGATCGGCATCACTGTTTTCCTGTGGGAGAAATAATGAAGTGAAGTCGCTGTAGTAACTCAGAGTCTAGCAGCCACTCACAAAGCTCCGCTGTAGCCTGGAGCACAGACGCACTCCCCGGTTCCATGGTGGCAGGTGGCGTTGTTCAGGCACCGGCACTGCTGCTGGCAGTCTTTCCCGTAGAAGCCGGGGTCGCAGGTTTCCTCGCAGCGCCACCCCTGGTAGCCGTCAGTGCAGACGCAGGCCCCGGTGATGGGGTTACATCTGGCACTGTTCAGGCACTGACAGCGGTTGCTGCAGTGAGGACCCCAGAGATCACTGTCACAACCTAAAAGGAGGACCAAGGCCTGGATTTCAGCTAGAAATCTAACAGTCTAGAGATCAGATAAAAGATTTTAGAAGATTTTAGAACTTTAGGAAACTAACATGTGAATGGATTTGACATTCATTCTAGTTTACTTGTTTGTTTGGACACAGATTTCATTTCCACTTGATGATCTGGAAGAAAACTATCAAATGAACGAACTCAGTAGGGGTTGGATTATATAAACTCACTTCTTCCCGCTCCTTTTCAAGCAATAAATCAATCTCTACTTGACTTTAGTTAATGATCACTATATTTAATCAAGCAACTGTATTTAAGTGTGTCTTTGTTTTTATCTTTTTTCTGTTTTTTTTATCAGATGTGTGTGAATTTTTTATTGCTTTAACTACAGTGCTTGAAATCAATCAATCAGTCAATCAACTAACCAACCGATCAATCAATCAATCAATCAATCAATCAAATCCAAGAATCTGGAAACCTTCACTGTTCCGTAGCAGGTATTTCTCACATTGGTTGAAGTTCTGGATAAAGATCTGGATCCTCTTTAGGTCAGAGAATCAGATCAAGTCGTTTGTTCAAAATGAAGTGATATCGACTCTGAATCTGATCAATCTAACCACGGATGATGAATGGAATCGTTGTTAAAATGGATCATTGCAGCCCCAAAAGAAACCCTGGAAATCCCTTGCAAGGCAAAAAACCAGAAGATTCCAAGAACAACCATCCCATTTCCTTCATCAACCTTTCTTATTTAGCCTTTAACAGTTGTAATAGACATGTTCTGAGTCGGAGCAGATCTTTTAGGAAACTGTCCGTCAGGATCAGTCAACCACATCCAATCACTTCACTCACACAGAAACAGAGCGGACCTATTGAGCAGCTACAAACGTGCAGGTTCAGCAGCAACTTTTTTTTCCCCTTAGGAAAAAAAAAAAGTTTCGCGACCCCCCCCCCCCCCCACACACACACACACACACACACACACTCACGTGGTGACAATATATACGTAGGTTAGTTTCTATAAAAATTGTGTAAGTAAACTTAAAACAGTATCTTCTGACAATAACAAAAATAAAAATCAATATAAATCCACTTTCAACAGATATTAACTTTATTTAGCCACAGAAACCCTGTTGTAGTGTAAAACAGAAAAGAAGATTTAAGTGCCTGAAATAAAAAAATTTGTCATTCTTTATTTAAACTAGAAACATTTTGACAAACTGAACCATTTGATGCTGAGAAAAATAATTCAATCAATAAATAATTTTAAATGTAAATTGATTTGAAACATTAACACAGCAGCACCAATGTATTTAACGTCTTTAGTCTGAAGAAATAGATAAAAACATTGTGTTGATTATTTTTCTATATGATGATTGTTTATTCATGATGTCATAAAGTTCAGCTGTTTTCCTGCTTTACCTGCTGTCTTTATGTCAAATACTGACACCAACAAAACCACAGGCAGACAAAGAAGACATTTATGGAAAATAAAGACACGTCATCAAAATGTCTACAATAGTTCATAAAGAATGACATTATTAGCATGAGCTGAGGAATCTAAAGGCACACCATGATCCTGGTGTTGGGCAATCCCCCTGTCTGCGTGCCCCGTTTACAGCCTGAGCCCACTACCCCTCCCCTCTCCTTCTCACACACGCGTGTGTCAGGAGACAGCAGCGGCTGCAGGGATGGCAGTTCACAGTTTCAGGCTGTTACAAACTCTGTCATATAACAGATAATAGGATTTTTTTTCCAGCACTGAACCGCTGTCACCACTGCCCCCCCCCTGTTAAATTTGCTCCCCGTACAAACTACTGTGCACCCCCCCTGGCATCGCATTACACCCAACTATTTGGGAAGCACTGCCATAGACACACATATGTACACTAGACATCCATGAAGCCTGAAGTGCACCGATTGGAGTTTGGTCCGCCCATGTGACCAACATTTAAAAAATGGCCTTTGAAGGGATCTAATAAAACTTCTGCTCAATTCACAAACCCGTCAATCAAAAAGTCAGGCCCGTAAATATAAGCACATTTAGGCCCGTATAATATAAAAAAGGACTGATTTCAGGAACTCCCCCAGTTTTCAGGATTAGGAAATAAAGCGGTACATTTTTTGAATTTTTGAAAGTCTCTCTGTGTTTTGCTTTAAAATGTGATTTTTTAAACTTTAAACTGCTCGTCTCTGCAACTCGCCTTTCTCTACAACATCACACTAATAATCAGGACAAGAATTCTGCAGAAGATTACAGAGCGATGACTTGACCTCTGCAGATGAACAATAAGCCCAGCTGTGACAGACTGAAACAGTGTTCAAGGCGGCGGATGTCTCTTCTTCCAGAGAAGAAGGATTCCTGCCTGGTGATCAGGCAGGAATCCTCATGGTTGAAGGACGTCTGCATTCCATCCCAAGTTCACTCAGCAGGTACACCCCTTATGTCCTTCTGACCTGACCTCAAACAGCCAACAGGTCTGTTGAATTGGATCAACTTTCCAGAACCAGCATCCGTTGGGAGTCTTCCTGTTTTGTTTCTTTGCTTTCTCTGTCATTTCTGTTCTGCCACATTCAAGCTGAGTTCTCGCATGTGTTGTTGCATCGTTGTTGCTGACCTTTTTGCTGTTTTTCGGACATGGAGTTGCCTGGAGTTACCACATTTGTTTAAGGATCTGAAGGACCTTTTTGGATTTTTGCTGGACTTACCTAACCACAACCTGATCACCATGGCTCCTCCTCCTGCCCCATGATTGCTAAACATTCACATTCATTTGAGAACAAACACTTTGGAAATCTAAAAAACCATCAAAACAACAGTGATGGAATGGAAACAGGCCAACCATCCCTCAGCAGAGGATCAGCATCCAGAATTAAGAGGCGTGTCATGATCTGCAGATGAGGAGGGCAGTGACCTCCACACTTTGGACAGTCACAGCACATTGTTTCACAAAGAAACAATCTTTTTTTTATCTAATTTTCGGACTTGTTGGTCCCCCTTCCTCTGATGTGGGGGCGTCTGTTCTTCCCTACGTCTGCCCCTCCTTTTGCGGCTGTTTAGTAGGAGGTGTCGCGGCTCCCGGCGCGTCTTTCGGCGCCGCTGCAGTCGCGTCTCCGGCGTGCATCTGCAGGGGGAGCGTCCTGCAGTGTTCGGGTTGTCAGTGGCGCTCGATCGGGAGATGTCTGGGCCTTCTTGAATGCCGTGATCACCAGGATCTCTATGGTGAGCGTGCCATGCGGTCCTCTTCCTGTGTTTTTTCTGTGACGAGGCTCTTCCTGGTTCTTCTGCTTGACCCGGTCATCGGGACGTCACGCCCCAAAGGACCCTGGGAATTGCAGTTCTTTTTCTTGAACGTAAAGATGTCCACCTAGATACATTCGATAGTTTAACCAGCATTTGGATTGGTCCTTTGTTGGACCTGTCTCTCATCTGTGGACATTTTACTGGTCATTGGTCTCTCTATGCAGCATCTGTGGCTCCTTTTCTCATTTTATTTCACTTGTTCTGGAAACGGCGATCCTCGTGTTGTCACCACTGCATGCTCAGCGTCTGGTTCTGCTCCACCCTTCCTCCTTTGGGGCCTGCTGGTTTGTGAACAGCCACCCCCCTCTGTGTTCCCCAGAGAGTCCAGCCCTAGCCTTCAGGGAACGACCATCAGCCATCCTTGGGAATATGTCAGTTTTGTACGCGGCCCTGTCTTCTCAACCTGACAGATATTGTTATTCTCTCTCTCTGGTTGGTTTAGGGGTTTCTGACTGCTTTGTGGGGGGCTATGTGATGGACTTTTTCCAGGGCCCCGTTTTCTAGTCAGCCCCTAAGGGTGGCCTCTTGGAAGTATTCAGGTTTGACGTGACTTATAGAAGAGCTGTGGGCGCCTCGCAGTTCATCCATTCTGGGCATCAGCAGCCTGATTCCTCGTGTTCCTTCTGTTTCATTTGTTTTTTTTTGCAATTCGGCTGACCAAGCCATCTCCATGATTAATTCCACCGAACGCAATGCATGGCTGGGAAAGACTGATGTCGCCGATGTTCTTACTGTTCTGCCTCTCCATCCCTCCCAGTTGCGTCTTCTTGGTGTTGGGTGGTGCTCAAAGTGTTATTTATCAGTTTACCTTTCATATGCTCCTCCACCCATCTGGATTTATTTTCTGTCATGGATCTCTGGTTCATTGACGCAAGCCTCTCTGATTGCTGTAAAATTCCTCGCATTCGTGCTGCGCATCGTCTTTTCATTCTTTGGATGTATGTAAAAGGGGTTTTGTTGCTGTTGGGCCACCTGAATTTTGCTATGTGCATTATTCCCCACGGTCATCCGTCATCTTTTTTTCACATTCTAGGTAGTTCGGTCCTGGACCTCCATGTAGCTGTTCTGGATGTTTCTGTCTTGCGTTTCTGGTCTGTCCTTCTCGATGCTTGGAGTGGTGTTTCGTTGTGATGATGACTGATCCGGGTCTTCAGTCTCCCTCCACTTGTTTTCTGATGTTCCGTTGGTTTTGGGGGGAATTTTATGAAGACTGGAGATTATTACAAAGGTTGTTTCAGGAAGTGCGATGATAGTTTTATGCGTCATCGGTTGACATGGTTTAGTGTTTAAATAACTTACATTAGGAGCAAATTTTGTCCCTGGCCGTAGAATCAATATCACTGACGCTCTCTAGCTTCAGTTCCAAGAGTTACATTTTGTGTCAGCAAGCCAATCCTCAGTCTGCCCTGCTGCAAGCAGATGACACTCGACTACAAGCATCTCCTTTTAGAGACTTGTTGTCATCTGCCTCTAAATGCATGAGGCTCAGTCCAGCTAAAAAACTATCAGAACTTACGATCCCTCATGGATCTCAAATTGTTCTTCATTGCAGTATCCAAACTCAAACTCAAACTTTTTTTATTTATATAGCGCCTTTCATTTCAGTTAAAAACACAAAGCGCTTCACGTAAAAGCAGATAAAACAGTCATAAAAACCGAAGATTGTTAAAAACAGCAAACAAAAGACAATCACACAAAGATGGGACCCCTCCCTCACCACCCCCCACGCCAACCACACCCCACCCACCCACCCAGTTCCCCCAGTAGAACCCTGAACAGAACCAAAGAACTGCAGCTTAAAGAAGGTCTGGCTCGGTTCTGCTGTGAGGAAACGATATGATGGGGATCCATTTATTCCAAGGCCCAGCCCGACCACAGGGGTCACCACCACAGCGCCCGCCCAGCACAGAGCAGCCCGGGGCCCACTCCATGGCTATTAGACCACAGAGCGGGACCCCAGCCCGCCCAACCAGAATGGGCACCGCAGCAATAGCACCCCCTACAGGTCAAGCCGGTGGTGCCCCAGAAAAATGGATCCCCAAGAGGAAACACTGGAGTTAAAAACATCAGAATAAAAATTATCATAAAATAACAACAATAAAAATAGAAAAAAAGATAAAAAAAATAAATAAAATACGATTTAACAATTTTAGTAATTAAAACATAAAATACGTAAACTGATTAAAACATAACCTACGTATCATTGGTAAAATAACAATAAAAAGAATAGTGTATTAAAAACAGAGATAATAATAGTCGTTACAAATAAATAAATGAATAAATACGTAAATAAATAAATAAATTAATAAATAGATAGATAAAAAATAAAAAGACATAGGAAATGTTCAAAGTCATGTAAAAGCCAGACTAAAAAGGTGGGTCTTGAGCCTCTTCTTAAAAACCTCTACAGTCTCTGCGGCCCTGAGGCCCTCAGGCAGGCCGTTCCACAGGCGAGGGCCGTAATGGCAGAACGAAGCCTCACCATGTGTCCTGGTCCTCACCTTAGGGACAACCAAGAGGCCAGTGCCAGAGGACCTCAGGGTCCGCGAGGGTTCGTATTTTAAAATAATATCATTTAAATAAGAAGGCCCAAGACCATAAAAACATTTATAAACCATTAAAAGAATTTTAAAATCAATCCTGAAACGCACAGGGAGCCAATGCAGCGATTTTAAAATAGGTGTAATGTGTTCCCGCCCTCTGGTCCTCGTCAGAACTCGTGCCGCAGAGTTCTGCAATAGTTGTAAGTTTGAAAGAGACTTTTTGGGTAAACCAGAGAGCAGGGCATTACAAAAATCTAAACCACTAAAAATAAAAGCATCAGCACCTCTGTGCTGGCAAGAGAGAGGAACGGGCGGACTCTGGCAATGTTCTTGAGATGATGAAATCCTGTCTTAACGACATTTTTAATGTGTGGGATAAAATTCAGCTCAGAGTCAAAAAGTACGCCCAGGTTTCTCACACATTGAGAAGGTTTAAAATTATGAAGATGTGGTAAAATCATCTCTCTCTTCTCTTCAGGACCAATGATTAAAACTTCAGTTTTGTCCTGGTTGAGCTGTAAGAAGTTTTCTGCCATCCACAGCTTTATATCTAAAATGCAGTTTAAAAGAGTGCTGACAGGTTCAAGGTCATCAGGAGACACGGCGATGTAAAGCTGTGTATCATCAGCATAGCTGTGAAAGTCAACGCCGTGTCTCCTGATGACATCCCCAAGAGGAAACATATACAAGTTAAAAAGTATTGGACCCAAGATTGAACCCTGGGGAACGCCACAACTTATTTCATGGACCCCTGAGGAACGAGTATCCATACTTACAAAAAAATGGCGATCTGTGAGATAGGAGTGAAACCAGTTAAGAGCAGTTCCTGAGAGGCCGACCCGACTCCTTAGTCTGTCAAGTAAAATCTGGTGATCCACCGTATCAAAGGCGGCACTAAGATCTAGCAGCACCAGAACAGAAAGTTTCTGCGAGTTATAAGTATTTCTGAGATCATTTAAAATTTTTAAAAGGGCCGTCTCAGTACTGTGATTTGTCCTAAAACCAGACTGACACTTTTCAAGAACATTATGTTCATTTAAAAAATCATGTAATTGAATAAAAACAAGTTTTTCAATAATTTTTCCTAAAAATGGTAAGTTGGATACAGGTCTGTAATTGTCCATGATCTTTGGGTCCAAGTGACTCTTCTTCAGAAGGGGCCTCACCACCGCCGTCTTACAGGCAGAGGGGAAGACCCCCGTCTGAAGAGAGAGAGGGCAAGACCCCCGTCTGAAGAGAGAGAGGGCAAGACCCCCGTCTGAAGAGAGAGAGGGGAAGACCCCCATCTGAAGAGAGAGAGGGCAAGACCCCCGTCTGAAGAGAGAGAGGGCAAGACCCCCGTCTGAAGAGAGAGAGGGCAAGACCCCCGTCTGAAGAGAGAGAGGGGAAGACCCCCATCTGAAGAGAGAAAGGGCAAGACCCCCGTCTGAAGAGAGAGAGGGCAAGACCCCCGTCTGAAGAGAGAGAGGGCAAGACCCCCGTCTGAAGAGAGCAGTTAGCTATGTTTAAAATCTCTGACTCAAAGAATTTATAAAATGTTTTAAAAAGAGAAGTAGGAATAGGGTCTAAGAGGCAGGTTGTAGTGTTTGCTTGGGAAAAAAGTCGACCAAGCATCTCTGCATCAACCAGGACAAAACTCTCCAGTGTTTCCTCAGGTAAAGACAATACCACTGACCTGCTAGGATTACTGTTATGTACCGGTTGAAGGTTGGATCTAATAGCATTGACTTTACTCCTGAAGTGGTCAGCAAAGGCCTCACATGCAGTTTGTGAGTGAGGCATGATGGATTTATTAAAATCTTTGTTTAATAAAAAATCAATAGTCTTAAAAAGAAACCGGGGGTTGTTGTTTTTTTGTGATGAGATTAGAAAAATAAAGTGTCCTTGCCTGTTTAATAGGTTTAGTAGGTTTTTAGTTGATCCTTTAAAAAGTCATAGTCGACTGTTAAATTAGTTTTTCTAAATTCTCTCCTACAAATTCTCTTCAGATTTAAAATATCACCGTTTCTCCAAGGCGTCTTCGGATTCTGTCTCAAGATTTTAGTTTTCATTGGAGCGGCTGTATCAATGGCAAACTTAAGTCTGTCATTAAAATCATCAGTCAGAGAATCGCAGGACAAAGGTCAAATCTGAGCAGGAGTTTGTTTTAAAATGTCAATAAAATTTTCTGCCACTTCAGTAGTTATATATCGCTTCGTCACAGTTCTCATTGAGGCCTCTTGCTGGATAGAACCAGTCACCTTAAAAAACACACAATAATGATCTGACACAGCCAAGTCAACAACAGAGGACACACCAGCAGACAGGCCGTAGGTGATGACCAAGTCCAGGGTGTGTCCTCTATTGTGAGTCGGCTGTGACACATGCTGGGTAAAATCCATACTATTTAAAAGATTTAAAAACTCAGAGGCAAAAGGGTCATTCATGTTATCAACATGAAAATTAAAATCTCCAGTTATTAAAATCCTATTGTGCCTCAGAAGAATGACAGATAAAAACTCAGAAAAATCTTGTAAAAACCAGAGGGAGGACTTGGTGGCCTGTACACAGTCACTGCTAAAATAGGTGGGTTGCTGAACAGGAAGGAATGATGCTCAAATGAGGGATAATCAGTTAAAATAATGTTTTCAGTCTTTAAACCTTGTTGAGCAATTGATGCTGTTCCACCACCTCTCTTACCTTCCCTTACAGAGAATAAAAAATTAAAATTAGGTGGAGAGGCCTCAGTGAGAGTAGCTGGAGCATCAGTACCAAGCCAGGTTTCAGTTAAAAACAAACAGTTCAAATCACGGTCAACAATCAGATCATTAATTATAAAAGACTTGTTAGAAAGAGATCTGATGTTAAAAACAGCCATGTTCAATGTGACAGGTGAACTCAGTGATTTTGCAGGTAATTTTGTTTCTGTATTTAGTGCTATGTGAATAGGACGGAGACATCTGACAGAAGGAATGGTTGACTTTGAATGAGAACGTTTGTGATCTCTGCTCGTGATGTGTACTGGAATAAAAGATATGGAGGGAATGTGTGTGCTTTGGTCGAACCGTCAGCTGGAAGGTGCAGTGCAGGAGAGGAGGGTGAGATCTAAGTTCACCCAAAGAAGATGGGAGCCTTTATGGTTTGGATGTAAGCCGTCTGGTTTGAAAAGGTTTGGTCTATTGTAAAATGCGGTGAAATTGTCAACGTAGTGGATATTCAGGGAGTGGCAGTAACTTTTTAACCAGATATGGAGCTGACGGATTCGGGAGAATTTTGTGTCTCTGTAACGGGGGGAAGGTAGTGGTCCAGAAATAATGCATTGTAAATTTAACTGCTGGATGTGATGAATAAGGTGGATGAAGTCCGCTTTCAAAGTCTCAGACTGCTGGAATTTAATGTCATTGGTACCTGCGTGGATTATGAGGGTTGAGGCAGAGGGGGGTTTACTGGTGAGATGATTGTGGATGTCCTTTACTGATGCCCCTGAGATGGAGTGTGTGTGGCACCTCTTGATGCTGACTTGCCGGATCATAGAGTCTCCCAGGATGAGAACTGGACAGGGCGCTGATCCCGGATCCGGTGCGGGGCTCCCATACCTGACAGACGGGTTTTGCGAGGCAGCAGGATGCCCGACAGACAGCGATCCCGGGTGAAGCTTAAGAGGAAGATCTGGCAGAGGATGATGATCGGGCGAGATGTTCTCCAAACCCCGGAAGGGCTCGCCTGATCGCCGGGTAACCGCGTCACGTAACAGCCGGCGGCGCTTCACTCCTGCGGCGGAAAAGGAAGGGATAGCGGCGGCGTCAGGCGACGGGACCGGCGCTGCAGCTCCTGGAAAGAATGTGCTCCAGTATGGCTCCCGCGAGGCGCGCCCGGAGGCAGTGGCCTGGTCAGGCTCATTCGAAGCGGGCCCGGAGGCCGCAGTGGACGTCGCTCCCCGATTCCGAACCCTGATCGGAAGCCGATCAGGGTTCATCCAGGCCCCCTTTGCTAATTAATATTTAAGTTATCTGTGCTCTTGTTGTCCACCTATTGAGAACCGCTGATATCAAGTACAAAACATCAAATCCAGCCGAGCTGCAGTCCATTACTATGTGAGATGTTGAACTTCCTCATCTACGTCATCTCCTTGTTCCTTGGATACCCTTCTATTGGCCTGCTTCTCGATGGCCTTCTGAAGACTGCATCCCTCCGGAAATGACAAAGGTCACTTCTCTCTTACCATTGGTAAATATAAAATTTTGGTGTTAAGATTACAGCAGGTTCCATATTTTACTGTCGATTCTCTGTTGGAATCTGTGCTTCTGATGGTTTTCTTTGGTGAATTCACAAATAGAACCTTCTCTTTAAACTTTACTTTCTCAGATTTGTTCTTTAAAAGCACTTTTATTCCCTTTATCTTAAGCATTCTAAACTGATCAGTTCAAAATTATTTATGTATTCATTGCCAAGACTAATACTCCTTTGTCTCCATCTATGCATCACTTCCTGAGCCTGCGACCCCCTCCTCCCCGGTCAGAACTTCAGTTTCTGGTGGATGACATAAACCTTGACAAAGTTGTCTGGCTCCAAGTTCCACAGTCTCTGCTCGTCCTGCAGCTTCCCTGCAGATCGTTGCCCCTGCACTCCTTGATCTGGAGCTGCAACGACGACTGCACTCCACGTACCTACTCTGCACTGGAAGTGATGGGGCGGTGGACCTCCTCCAAAGAGACTTCAGACTGAAATCAACCAATATGTTAGCAGCAGAATGGAAAACAATTTCTTGGATTATGGATGTTTGAATACTATATTACGCCAGGTGGAAGCCTCGAGATTACGATGTGTCAAGCTCCTATTATTAGTATGTAGATGGAAGCATCGAATTTATGGCCGTTAAGCTCGTTCGTAGTACTTCAGATGGAAGCATTGAATTTATGGATGTTCTTAAGCTCGTATCATGGTATGCTAGTGGAAGCATTTGGATGTTAGGCTTCGTGTCGCCTTACAGGTTTGATTCATTGCAGATTCTTTGCAGATATTGGCTCCACGTTCAATTTGCCTGGCTCTCTTTCTCTTCTATGTAGATAGTGTGTTCCCTTCGTGGCGCTGAACTTGAACGGGAGCGCCCCTACGGTCAGAGGTGCCGGGTCACACATGGCAGTCATACTTAAGTCTGTTGAATATGGAATGCCTCCCAAAACACACTTCATCTGACTTAAACACACATAATACTGATCTTAACATTCACTTTCTCTTCAATCTCTTGCTGATCTCCTTTTTGGTTTTGGGGGGTAGTTTAACACCCAAAGCTTTCTATGGAGATCTTTGTTTTATGTATCTGAACAGAGCTTTATGCCAAACTAAAAGAAATGTGGAATAAATCTTCTTTACTGCAAAAGTTGTCTGACTGAAATATATACGCGCACATAAATTGAAGGACCAAACTCCTAAAGGAAGCTTTTTCCCTCCACGTTTTGGCTAACGCTCCTCTGACTTCCAGCACAGACTGTTTGTGTGGAAATTGCTCTGTCATGTGTTCTTGTTTTCAGTCTAAAGTCATTTTGTGTCATGTTCTGATCTGACTTGTGGTGCTGTGTAATGTCACATCACTTCATTTGTTTTATGTCCACTGCTGTTGTCTGGTGGGAAGTTCTATTTGTCATGTTTTGTTCCACTTTCTGCTGTATCTTATAATTGTGACGTGTTTTCATGATAATTGTGTTTTCATGTTTTCGTCATGTTGACCTCTGTTGTGTCCTGTTGTCATTTCATGTTGTGTTGTGATGCATTTTGTTGTGTGGTTTGTTATGTCTTGTGTATCGTAGAGTTAAATCCTGTTGCATGCTGTCAGACTGCATCTTGTTTTGAAACGTCGTTAGTCAGAGTTTCCCCATTACTAATCCACATAGTAACCAAGTCAGGAACTCAATATAATTCAAGTAACTAGTTACTAGGAAAGTACTTAGTATTACTGTAATAAATATCACTGTATGTCAAAATGGTCATTTTCTTATGGGCTGTATTCATGTGTTAAAATAGTAAAGAACTTTTTGAAAAACTTCAATATGTGTTTCATGTCAGGAGTAAACAAAAGATTTCTCCTACAATAGAATTATATTTATGTCAAAAAAGTAAAAGCTTTTTGAAAATGAAAAAAAGTTTAGATTTTAAAGTGAGTTTCAGTCTATTGTTCAGATTGTAATTCTTCCTTTTTTAACCATAATTAACCATGTTTTTTATTGCACTGTTCCCTTTTAAATAAAGCAATACTGCTAAATGAATCAATCAATCACTGAATAGAAGGTTTAAGTAGAACTGAGAGCCTGTGGAGGATCCTACACCTGGATGTTGGTGGGACTCCAGAGACAGCAGCAGCTTTGTGATGGTATTTCAGCAGCTGCTCTCTTCCTCATTGTGGATTCTCTGGCAGAAACCTTCCTCTTTCTGCCTTTACTACCTGCATGAAGCTGTGTGTCTGAATCCGCCACAAATGTCTTTATAGTACGATGATTAAGTCTTTGTGAAGTGTTCACAGTTTTCATTCGTCCTCCAAGGCATTTAGCTATTTCAGGCTTTCAGCAGCAGAGATCTTTTTTTCCCATGTTGATTGAAAACATTGGTCTGCTTATTAATGTGGAATCTCCTTCTTTAGTAGTTTTTCACCTGGAAACTATCGCAGGAGTCAGAGATTGGTGTGAGTGATGATGATGATGAAACAGTGTACAGCACATTCTGTAACATGCAACACATGGCCGGTATGTACGTAGCTCATGTAAACGCCCATAAAGCCGCATTTAAAGTTTCCACATTCAAACTCTGGCGTCCACACGTCACTGTGCATGTTTTTAGTCTGTTTTCAGGCTCTACACAGTGAGTTCATTGAACAGAAGCTAGAAGTTCAACCGGTTAAACTTTTGACTGCTTGAACAGCTAACTGCTGAACTTTGACCAATCCGGGACTCGGATTTAGTAGTGAGGTATGGGTGGTGACCTTTTAGTTTTTCGGACTATTTTGAACACAGTGCAAGTATACAACAAGAGAACAAATGTGTGTTCAACTTAAAAAAAAGAATAATAAACAGTTACATAAAAAAAGAAAGATTTACAAACATTTGACAATCTTCACCAAAAACCAGGTGAAAAACGAAATAAGTCCAACGTTGCCACTTCCTGTCCGCTAAATGCACGTTGACAAAACCATCCTTGAGCACAGGCCTGGTGTGAAAGTAGTGTAAAAACAGGATGATCAAACTAAGAAGTGAAGGAAATACAGCACACAGAGGCAGGCGGGGGCCGTTAATGGACAGAGATGGGCAAAACATGAATCACAAGCAGGAAAGAACATGTATGAATAGCTGAGGGAATAAAGGTTTACACATAGGTGCAGGAAGAAATGCTCACAATGTCCAGACAGCATCTTCGTTTTACACGTCTCTGTTCCAACACTGCTGAATGATTTGGTTCAATAGCAGTGCCTTCATTTAGACTGTGTCCATCATCAAATGGTTTTTAATAAAATATTTGTTCTGCAGTTTGTTGACTTTACTTTAAGGCATCACAAAAGGAAAAGACCACATGACTAATAACAGAAAATGAAGGAGTCGTTTTGTTTTAAAGGGCCGTGGAAAAAGCAGGTCTGAAGCGTCCCGTTCTAGAAGTGCAGTCTTACCTCCAGACGATCAGAATAAACCCTAAATTACAGTAGTGTCCCCACAAAGAAGAGGCCAGACCAATGACTGTGGCTCCAAAGAACAGCAGCCACTGTCAGGCGCAGAGCTGGAGCGCCGCCGGGCCTTTCAGGCCACTCAGCGCTCCTCCACCTCACTTCTCAGCAGGGAATTGTAAACCTGTTCCTGAAGGATCCACTCGCTCATCTGTCATCTGCTCAGCAGAAAGTTGGCAACGCTGATAGTTTTATCCTGCAGTGTTACTGTAGGTCAAAGTTTGGCCTATGGTATGTGTGGTTTGGCAGTTTCTGCGGTTTAAGGCTCGTTAAACTATCGAATGCACACAGCAGCTTTAACAAAAAAAAGAACCAAAATAGAGAGCAGCCATAACAGAGCCAGCATCGAATGATGGCGAAGAGTCACATCCGGCTCCTAAATAACAATATAACAGAAATACGCCAAAAGCCACAGCAAATTCAGCCAGCATGAGAAACCCGTCCAGACGAGGACCGCCAGCCCTCACAACCACGGAAAAGACCCCACAATCCCCGAAACGCTGACCGGACGACGCAGAGCCACACCGCAGAATACGAACTAGGTGGACATCATTACGTTTAAGAAAGAGAACTGCAATTCCCAGGGTCCTTTGGGGCGTGATGTCCCGATGACCGGGTTGAGCAGAAGAACCAGGAAGAGCCTCGTCACAGAAAAAACACAGGAAGAGGACCGCATGGCACGCTCACATAGAGATCCTGGTGATCACGGCATTCAAGAAGGCCCAGACATCTCCCGATCGAGCGCCACTGACAACCCGAACACTGCAGGACGCTCCCCCTGCAGATGCACGCCGGAGACGCGACTGTAGCGGCGCCGAAAGACGCGCCGGGAGCAGCAACACCCCGACATCAGAGGAAGGGGGACCAACGAGTCAGAAAAAGAACGGGGGAAGACATATGATGCTGAAAAAGGGAGAAGGAGAACAGTGAGCATGGAGAACCGGTGAAGAACGCAGAGCTCGCGGAAATGGAAGAAGAGGATTGGACCACACCTGGACCAAAGCAGGACGCTGAACAGGTGAGTTGATTAGACTGAACCGCCCGCAGGGAGGAGGAACCAGCTAAACGCACTGCTGAGCTGCCTGCCTGAAATACTCCCAGGGTCGTTCATTATATATTGGGCTTGTGGTACAGTGTCTGCCCTGTGACTGGAAGCGTGTCAGTTCAAATCCAGGCCAAGTCATACCAAAGACTCTAAAAATGACCCAATGCCTCCATGCTTGACATACAGCTTGAAAGGCTTGGATTGGGGGGTCAAACCACCAAATGGTTACCGAGTGTCTGCAGCTCAGTGCTCCCCCAGGGGAGGGGTCAAATGCAGAGAACAAATGTCAGACACCTAGGTGTGTGTCAGATAGTGGGACTTTAACTTTTAAATATATATATTTCAATTTGTTGAAAGTCTCATTTGTCCTTACACCAGGGCTGGGCAATTCCAGGCCTCGAGGGCCGGTGTGTCTGCATGATTTCCAGATACTCTTGCCCTACTGATGGCTGATTACCTGGTTCAGGTGTGTCCAGCCAATAATCTTGCCCTACTCATGGCTGATTACCTGGTTCAGGTGTGTCCAGCCAATCAGAACATGCCAGAGCAGGGCATGCTGGAAAACATGCAGGACTGCGGCCCTCAGTGCCCACCTCTGCCTTACACCCACATAAGAGGCTGGACCTCTGCAGCCTGTAATCCACGGCAGGTCGTCCCAACGTACTGAAACCAGAAACACCGACACGATGGAGCTAAAACGATCAGTACCTCCACTTTTTCAACCTTAAACCTTTAACAAAGGGGATCTGCCACAGCTGAAAACCCCCCTGCTGGCAGCTGGATCCCATCCTGAGGGAGTTTAGTTCAGTGTCTCTCTTGGATGAAAGAAGAGAGAAGCTCTGCTGTTTAGCTTTATTGAAGTTAATTAGGTTAATTAGTGACATGGATTTAATGAAAACAACCCACTGGCAGACGTGGAAAAACAGCAGCTCCTGGACCAAACCGTAACTGGATATTATTGTGTTTTCTGCTCACACGGGAAGACCCATGTTCTGACAGATGAGGAAATAAATCAAGAACTGCTCTGTGAGTCACTCCCCCCTCCCAAACGTAGCAGTCTGACCTCCTGGTAGCTGTCAGCTGACCCAAATTCAAACAGACACGTGTTTAATTCACACTCATTGATTTCCTATTTCCAATTAAAAAAAATAATGAGATTCTTAGGGAGCAGCCAGGTCAGATGGATGACACACATTTCCTCTCAAATGTCAGACAGAAGTGACAGCTTCCTCTGTCTGCCCCCACAGCTACTCTGAGACACGCTTTTGACAAATAATTAGGCTTTTTCCCGCCCGGATCATCTGCCAGACAAAGGAAAGCAGGTTGGAAACGCCACAGACTGCAGCTTCTGACCAACCAAACGATGCGTTTTATTCATTTGTTGGTGCTGAAGCTCCTTTTTATTTCAAATATCTATCAGTAAAAACTGAGCTCCAGACAGCCGGATTTCCTGGCAGTCTTCAGCCACAGGTGGGTGGTGTGCACCACAGCATGGGTGGGGTCACAGGTCAAGCTTTCCCATCTGTGAGTTCATGAAAACAGCAGGTTCAAGACATGACATGTAGTTCATGCAATGAGAGGAAAGTGAGAAAAGTATTTTGCGATGCCCCAGAAGCAGACATGGACATCCCCTCTGAGGCTGCGGCGTCCCGACCACAACGATTCCCTGAAGGTAACATTGGATGAGAATGCTAAAGCTAACAGGTTCCGTCACGCTTCTTCATGACTGTAGACTGCATGAAAAAAAACAACCGTTGCTATGACTCCTTTTTAATGCCTTTTTATGGAAATAGAGCTGAAACAGCCATGAATACATTTTCTCTATTAATCTTTATCATCAGCGTTTAAAAGAAGGTCTGTTGATGATCCTGATCCCCCTGGACTTGTTCAGTTCTAACAGAATATGGATCAGCCTCTAGACAAAATGATTCTTTGAGTTTTTTCCAGAAGTTAGCAAACACCAAACATCATGTTGTCACCTGTTATCTCCTAAATGCATACTATCACTCACACTGATATAAAATGATCTGATCATCATCATCATCATCATGACAACCACTTTGTGTTTCTGGACAAACAGTCCTAAAGAAAAGATAAAGACAATATTAACCCTTGTTCTATCCTAGACATGTTAACATTGGGAGTTGGGTCATCCAGACCCACTAGACAGTGCTCTGAACCTTTTTTCTTCAATGATTTGTGATCTTCACTGGTGTCCATGGATTACATGAAATCTTTCCACCTTTGTCATGGTAGGGAGAACACCTCAATGGAAGGGGGGGGGGGGGGGTCATCAAAGATAGCACAAGGGTTAAAAAATGTTTTGGCAACCTGACTGTACACACAATGTGAAGTTAATCTCTGTTCAGACCATTCAAGCAGCCAGTTCAATGTAAAGATAATGTACAGATGCCACCAGAGGTTTGTTGGTGACCTTTGGGAGTCAGGCTCAGCGGGTTTCTCCAGCGGAAGCAGGTCTCTGGTTGGGCAACAGCCCAGTCCTGCACGCCATATTGTTTCCAGAATTGAAATATTTGAACTTTTCAGAGATTCACGTTGCGTTGCATCAACCAATCACAAACTGAGCTTTGGGAGTGTCGTCTTGATGATGTGAAATAAACAACAGTAGAAAGTTCCTCTGGGTTTATTTGAGTTTTCCCTCTTTGGACCAATACAGGAGTGCAGGGCCCCATCCAGATTCCTCCCCTACCCTCTGGCTCCTTCCTATTGCTCCAACTGTAGGGGCATTTGAAGCTTTAGTGCCCTTTTTAAAGAGGAGCCGTAGCGACTTAGGGCTGAATATGCCTCCGCCGGTGGGGGGATCCGGTTGGCGGTGTGGTGCGGAGGGGAAAGGCGTTTCTTCACGTGTGTGTGCTGAAGCACAGACATTTGCACTTAAATGTAAGTCATGACTTTTTAAATTTATAAAACCAATGTTATGTATTTCCAAGCACTGGCAGCTACACACTAATGTAGCTGACCGGCAACTATTGATGATGTCATCGAG
Source organism: Oryzias latipes (assembly GCF_053564925.1). Taxonomy (NCBI): domain Eukaryota; kingdom Metazoa; phylum Chordata; class Actinopteri; order Beloniformes; family Adrianichthyidae; genus Oryzias; species Oryzias latipes. The sequence goes on from NC_136239.1 coordinate 534,631, forward strand.
TGATCCACCCAGATTTGAAGACGGTATTCTAAAACCCTCTCCGCTCGGAGGGATAAATGTAGGGACAGAGAGACGCCATATGGGTTAGGAAGCAAAAGTCATCAAACGGGCTCACAGAGATGGAAGCACCTAAAGTGGCGTCATTCAGGCGCAGGTCCTGCAACAGAAGGTGAACGGTCCCGAAGTGGAGAGTCTGAACGATGTCATGAACCCAGACGTGGAGACGTGATCACTCATGCTTTTCTACAGCTCTTCTCATCCTTCATGTCTTCCATGACAGCGATGAGGGTAGACGCTTTGGACAGAAGCTCCTCCCACAGGAAACGGAAGCAGCAGGTTTGTCACCACATTTGTGGGAGGTGCATCAAAGCAGAGGCAGTCAGTTTGCTGCACAAATCCCATTTGACCTTTTAGAATGGGAGTCCATAACAAACTGCTTGATTCCAAAATGGCTCTGACCCCATTAGTCATTTAAGAAACTTTGTACTCCCAGTTTGTTTCCAGTTCATGACTGGGGTGAGGGTTAGGGTTTAATCGTCAGAGTATTTGAAGGGGCACACAGAGTGGGAATCATCCACCCTCATGGGTGTGTTGTGAATAAGAGAGTGGAAGTTTGACACATCAGAGCATTTTCTGCCTCATATGATCATTAACAATTACATTATAAACACACTGTTCACTGATTTAGTGAGTTAAACATCACATTCAGATTATTTTAAGGCTTCACTAACCAGAGATTAAAACTGACTTCAAAAGAAAAAAAACTAATCCTGAAGAAGAAAATACACCAAACTGAGCTGCATATGATGAAGAGCAGCTGACAGACAAAAGTCGTCTCCTGTTTCCACAACGACAGAAAACTCTCCTCTCTGTCGTAATAGTTCTTGGTCTGCTTTAACATGCTCAGTCTTTAACATCTAAGTCTATAATCGGCTGAAAGATCAAGTGTTTGAGTCAAAGCAGAGCACACAGACCATGAAGCTGCAGTTAGTCATTCATTCCAACATTTTTAGTTTTAGTTAAAACTATAAAGAATCTGTCAATCAATAATATTTTAATAATCCCACATGAGGAAATTTAGGAATAGAATAAATAAACATTTAAAAAGTCAAAATTGGGAGAAAAATGTCAATCCTGTCTTCATTTTCCCTTTTATAAAGGAACAAAAACAAACTCTGACCCCACCACATTGACATTCTGTGATGTGGCCCTGCAGCATGGCTCCTCCATGAGGGTCAGTGAAGTGGTGGAGACGCTGAGTGGGGTTCAGTCACTCACAGTGGGTCTGCTTTGGGGGATCCTTCAGGAATCAGCAGAGCCGCGGCCCTCTCACTCGCATGCTTTGCCCCCTTTGCACAGAAAACCTCTTCACAAAAGGTCAAGACCACTTGAAGTGCAAATGAGTGCAGGAGAAGTGCAGTAGAGAGCAGGGTGGTGGCAGTTTCCTTCCTCTGCCTCTCAGAGGAAGTGTAAAGGACATCAATGAATAATTCCTGACCGTTCCAGAAGTCAAACTGACATGCAGGATCCCTTCAGGTGGAAGCAGAGGAGGGGAGAAACAAGTTTGATTGGGAGGCAATCACACCGAAGAGACCGGGTTTAAACTTTCATCTGCCAAATGAGCTCATTCTAAATACCTAGAAGAAAGCAGGAAACAGATTCAACTGGGAAAACATCTAGAAACGAATGTAATGTTGCTGATTTCAGTAATGTCTGACTGACCTGGAGAGTTTCAAAACAAATATGGACAGAGGCTCTCGCATCTGGAGAAAAAATGTCAAAATCTTCTCTAGTATTGTAAAATGTATCTTACAGAACATCTTTAAAAGATCCAGAGAAACTGGAGAAAACTCTATGCATCAAAGGGTATTATGGGATGTCTTTGGTCTTCAGGGCCTGTGAGACTTTGCATCCAACAGAACGCCGCACTGACATCGCTGAATGATCCAGACTTCTTCCTAGATCCACGGTGACTAAACTGGTCTGCAGATGAACTAAAACCACTATCAGAAAGACGCCATATTTGAACTCGACCCAGAAGAACCGTGGTGACCTATGAACCCAGACTGCTCCTCGAGTCGTCCTGTTGGACCTCTGCGGGCTTTTGGGCCAGGCATTACAGAGGAGCACTCGGAGGAACCACGCCATGCCTTTAGTTTGATGTCCGACCATTTCTTTCTTATTTCGGCCACGGTCTGAGGTTGTGAGGCTACAGCATTTACGGCGTCTGCCACCGTCTGCCGCTCACGTGCCTTTATGGCATTAGTAATGCCCACACTGTGCCCTCCAAACAACACTTTTCTCCTCTTTTCCACCTCGCCAACGATAACTTCTACTTCACATTGAGTGAAGTTACGTTTTTTTGATTTCCTCTCCGTGTTTGGCATGGTTTCACAATCAATGAATATTAATTTGTGGGCGTTTCACGGACTATTTATGGGCAACTATGGGCGTGTCATGAAGCCGCAAAAGCTGCGCTGCATTTAGAATTGGTTGTGATTTATTAAGGGAAAGATGCGTAGGATGTGCGTGCGCACGGTTTTATAAATCTGAATATTTCTGTGCGTACGCACGTCCTATGTTTCATCCGTACGCCACTTCTGACACAAATCCTACGCAAAGTTTTATAAATGAGGCCCCAGGTGACCAGGTAGAGAGGTCGGTGGGGGCGGGGCTTAGACTCACCCCTCATGATTCCAGACCCCCAACAAACTAACAGCTGCTTCCTAATAATAAATATTCGTCTGACCTTTGTGAAGCAGGAATTAAGCAGGAGTGACAGCGGTAAATTATGCAGCATGGTTTCTCTGAGCGGCAGCACTCAGAGACGCTCTCATCTCTGTGCCGATCAGCTGCTGGCACAATTACACCGCCTGTAAATGCGTCCGACACACAGGACTGACAGACTTTCAAGGAAAAAGAAAGGAAGCTCGACCTTCCAGGTTGGTAGAAAATGTGTGCTAAACATTGTTAGTAACCACAACTACATTTTAGCGTTTTGCTGCCTAGATGATGTTCTGCCTGAGCAGGAAACACAGGGATAATTTTCCTTGAGAATAACGGAAAGCCTCTGCGCTCTGCAGATTCCAGCACAGAGAAGCAGCCGGACAACCCTCAGACCCTGAGGGCTGACCAGCTGGGTTCCCAGCAAATGAATTTTGACCAAACATGAGGTCCATGCTGATGGCTTTAAGGCTGTCATTGGACTTAGCACAGGGCCAGTCCATTCATCAGCAAGTGTTGGTTTGTGTGTTTGTGTTGAGCTACGTTCCCCTGTGTGGTCTTCTGCTGCTGTAGTCCATCTGCCTCCAGGTTGGACGTGTTGTTCTTTCAGAGATGCTCTTCTGCAGACCTCGGTTGGAACCAGTGGTTCTTTGAGTTCCTGTTGTCTTTCCATCAGCTGGAACCAGTTTGACCTCTGACCTCTGGCATCATGCAGTAATCATTAAAGATTTATCTCCCAGGATTTCTGGATATAGACAGGTACACACAATATTTGCATTACCGATATTCATGAAGGGGGGTGTAGAAAAAGAGAAATACACAACACCCATGCCCGTATTTGTGCAAAGGTGAATAAGCGGGTGGGTTGAATGAATGTGTGCCTCTTAGAGTGAACCTTGATCACACTGAACGCTCCAGCTAAGGCAGGAGGCCCGGCCCCCCACACCCCAGAGCTGGGGGCAGACACCGTCAGACAAAGATCCTGGATCTTTGTCTGACGGTCTGGCCCCGGCCCCTGCAGGGACCCGCCCCACCCCAAGGTGCACCGGGCATATACCCAATGCCCTGAACGCTTGAGACCTACGCCGGCGCCCAGACGAGAGGCACGCCACCGCCCGGGAGTCCTGAGCGACGCTCAGAGTCACTTCAATCCGCTTTCTTCTCCGGTGTGATGCTCACATTGAACTGCTTGAGCATGTCTACATGCCTAGATGCACCGAGTTGCTGCTGATTAGAAAAAACAGTTGGACTACTTTTTTAGGTGTTGATTGTCATATTTTAATAGACACCCAGCAGTCGATCAGAATCCAGTATTTATTCAGACCGTGGTGTAATTTACTCAATTAAAATAATTCGACCCGAACTGAGTGGACCTGTCTCAGCATTTCATAAACCTCTCGCTAATGACGTAACAATGCTTAACAACCCGGCAGTTAAATGGCACCTTATGAATAAATTGAGATGAATTTTTTGATTATAGAAATTTAAAACAGTTTTAGGGTGTCTTCAGACTTGGAAAATCCCTTGTTCTGGATGGAGTCCCAAATCTTGTGTTTGGTCTGTATTCAGACTAGCATCATCAGCTATTCTGTTTCGGACCAAAGCTTGTAAACAAAACCACCTGACCAAAGATCTCGTCAGTCATCGGCCCAAAGAGAAAGACAGACATGCTGTGCTTTACTATTCAGAGTGTATATTTTCTATAAATGCTGTTTTAGTAGTAAAGATGACGGCTTTCGATCTTTCCTCTATACTGATGGGCTCACAGAGAGATGGGGCAGCTGTGATAGGAGTGTCACACCAGGCTGACAGATCTACAAACACTTTCTGTTACGTCTTGGTGCTGCTGCTTTGCTGCATGTCACTCTGCTCACCTGGCAGGTGTGGCCAATGGTCTTGATCAGCACCTGCCAGGTATTTAAGTCAGAGGAGGCCTCAACCAAAGAGGCGTGCAGAGAGAGCAGGCAGGAGGCTGAGGAGCAGTGGTTTTGAGTTGGAGCTGTGCTGGTTGGTTTGGTTGTCTTTTTATTCCTTCTTGGTCCTCAGCAGTCTTATGCCGCTGGGTTTTGTTAATTTAGTTTGAGGTTGGACCTTGGTAGGTCTTATTTGAGGGCTTTTTTTCTTTTCAATAGTTAGATTCTGTCAGGCAGCCTTAGCAGGGAGCTGCTGACTCAACGTTGGCTGGGTCAGTCATCTCTCTGACTTATTTTCTGTTTGGCCAAGGCTCCAATCCCTGTTTTGTCTTTTGTTGGGACCAGCACAGTAATTATTATTTTTTTACAGGACACAGGTTCTTTCTTCCACTTAATAAACTGTGTTCCTTAACTTATTGGTGTCCATCTTTCATACGTAATGGCCCCTTTGTGATTTCCCCCAGACCGGGACAGGTTTGCCTGTCGGGGCCGTAACACCTTCTGCCAAAACCATGAGACTGACATGCAGAGCCACAGTGCATGCAGATAATTATCCGGGGTATTGCTGTCACAAAACCCACAAGAGTCTGATCCTCTGGGACCATCATGACCATCCTTTGTCCTGAGGGGGAGACTGTGAGTCCCATGAAGACTGTGATGGTAAATCAGTTGCAGATCAGGACTTTTGGGTAGTCTAAAAGTGTTAGAGCATATATGTGACCAAAAGAGTTGTCTGTATTAATACCCAAGCCTGAATCCCACTTCTTTGTTGGCTGTGTAACTTGGTTTCCAATATTACTTATAAATATATTTTAAACAGAATTGTGTCAAATGTTAGATTCAGAAATGGATTCACTGTATCAGGGAGGGTCAAGTTTATCTGCCTCGGATTAAATCTTGCACTTAGTACAGATTTTAGTTTCTGATATGATAAAAGAAATGTATTACTTAATCAATATTGTCCTTTCAAGTTTTCAAAAGATACAGATGTTTTATCTTGAACTATATGTTCTAGATGTGTAATTCCATTAGCCTTCCAGGTTGGAAAGTCCAGCATTTTCTTGTTTGGGATGTCAGGCTTGTTCCAAATGGGTGTCAGTTTGCTTGGTTGGGGAGAAGAGTTATTCATCTTAAGGAAATCCCAGCAGGCCGTAAAGGTGGTTCTGATAATATACCGCTTGATGGAGCTGTTAATAAAAGGAGGATCTGATAGTTCAATCTCTTCACATGGTGACTGTTCCACATCTATCCATGCCGGATCTGCTGGATTGTTATTATTAAGCCACTGTAACTTTATATTTCAATGACCAGTTTTGAATGTCGGGAACAACACTAGTTACTTGTTACTTGTTACTTTGGTACGGCAGAGGCAGTTCCTGACAGGAGACGAGCCGTGTGAGCTCTAACTGAGAGGATGCTAGCAACTGCAGTGATGAGACGTCGGGAATGAAGGTTCTCAGATGAGAGTTTATGACATAGAGATGGTCAGGAAAACTGTGAAGTGATGTGGATCACGTTAAAATAGTATGAATGAGTCTGTGTGCATCAGACCACATTTAAAAAAGTGAGTTTTCATTCCTGCTCTGTTTACGTCGGCTACGGTGGCCCGGTGGGTCCAGATGTTCCGCTCCGAGGACGGATTGTATTCAGACTGAGGAATCTCTGAGCGAACCAAGGCTCAGTCTGATTGGAAACGAACCCAGACCACCTCCAAAGGTGGGTCAGAGGGCGGTTCCTGTGTGATTGATAGCATGTGGGGAGCATGTATGTAACATGTATGCTTAACCCTCTGCAGCTTTGGAAAGTCTGGTTTGATCTAAATCCTCCAAAGGGAAACCTTTTAAAGCCGGGTAAGGGTTTAATGCTGCTCCTCATGCATCATTTGGCATGTGACCCTTTTTTTCCAAACATTTACACGGTTTCTGTGATTTAGAAATGTCGGTTTGCCTTTTCCTCCCGTGTTTCTGGAGAGCACGCCTCCACAGGAGCAACCTCACCCTACAATGATCTGCTGAACTCAGTCTGACGAGTAATGGAAGGCACACTTTGTCAAAAGAGGCCAGTCATCTTCAAAATGGAGTTCAGAGAAGGATAAAAGGCAGACGAAGCTCCAGCTAATGGCAGCTGACCTCCCAGTATCGCCCCCCAGGCACGGGCAGCAGGTATTAGCGGCATAATGAACTTGATGCTAATGAAGAGCAGTGGGATTCAGTCATCTATTGCCTAACAGAACTCTGCTGAAGTTGACTCAAGCAGGATTAGAGGTGAAAGCACCGCAGTGACCAAGCAGAAGAGAAGCAGCTTTTCATTAAGTGGAGAAATTACTTTATATTTCTTGGGTTTTATTGGACTAAATCACTGATAACTTTTCGTGAAACTAGCTGAGCAACAAACTTCAATTCTACCGCTAAACTTTTCCACCAAAGCAGAGTTTTAATGCACCACAAAGACGCATTAACCTCCTGACCTGTGGACTGCAGGCTAAACAATTCAATTTGTTCATGGGGGTCAACACTGTAATGCTCCAAAACGGGGCTATGGTTAACCCTTGTTCTATCCTAGGCACTTTACCATTGGGAGTGGGGTCATCTAGACCCACTAGACAGTGCTCTGAACCTTTTTCTTCAATGATTTGTGATCTTCACTGGTGTCCATGGATTGCATGAAATCTTTCCACCTTTATCCACCTTTGTCATGGTAGGGAGAACGCCTCAATGCAGGGGGGGGGGGGTCATCTAAGATAGCACAAGGGTTAATTCAAACCAACCTAAGAGCCGTCAAACAAACTACAGAGTATGGATCATTCATTTATTATCATAACTGCAGTCATGACAAGGACACTGATTTTGACCAAAACAAATTCCACACAGTAATGACTGACTTCTGTGGTGACTGCAGCAGCTCACTGTGGATCCAATCCAAAGGAAAAAATGTTTTTTGTGTTATGTCCATTTTATTCTCACAAGATGGGTTTTGTAGCCTTTGGACCTTCAAGAATATAAACTCTTTCTGTGTTTGGAACATGACACAATAAACTGAGTTTTTGATTTTTTTTTTGTTAGTCACCACAAAATATGGGTTCTAAAATTGGATAGAAGGGCCGGACCAGGAGCAGGTGCTTGGAGTGAGACAGAAATAAGATGGAATCTGGATGAAAACATTTGGATTGAAAATTATATTTTAAAACGGAACATTTTAGAGTTTTTAGGTTAAAACTTTTGTTCTCATTTTAGAGCCAATTGCACCAACGGCCTGATGTACCTCTGGGGAGAAATGCTGCGTTCATGTGGAGTTTGAATGATGGAAGAATGAAACACAACACATCTGTAAACACCACATGGATGCTAGAGCGGAGTCCCCAAACCTTTTCTTATGAGGTCCACAATAAGTCTGTTTCTTTAAACTTCTTTTATCTTTTTTTATTGTAAAGCCCTATAATGAAGTTTTATTAATTCGTGATCCTTTTAATAAAATAAACACTATGCATGAAATAAAAAATGACCAAATAACTGTGATTTTCAAAGACAAAAATTCAGGAAAAAATATACTAAGATATGAAAAAGAAGAAACAATAACTAGTGGATCCTCTGCCGTCATAATCCAAATAAAGACTTTGAGGCTGTATCTCCTCACGTCTCACAGTTTGCACTAAAACTGAGCAGCTGCGTTCTGCACGTCTGTTCCTCATCCAGTAAAAAGCACATTTCTGTGTCTTCCGCTGCAGCTACGCATATTTCTGTTACCTTTTCACCAGTAAAGTGTTCCCTCCTTTATTGCAGGAGTTACTTTCTAAAAATAACCGTGATCGGTGAAATCCACAGAGAATGATTCCAGACGTTTATGGCAGTGAAACTCCTCACTGCATAAAAACACTTTTCTCACACAGACATGAACATTTTCACCCTTTTCTCTTCTTCATATTCTCATCCTTCACAGAAATTAGATCCAGGATCACAGATTTCTGTAGATCTGAAGAGCTCCGCGTTTCTGTACAGGAGACACTGAGGAGATTGATTGACAAGGTCTCCAGCCAATCAGGACACAGAACAGGGTGTTTAAAAAAAGCAGCATAATCGCTCTAAAAGAATCAGCTAAACAGGGAAAGATGAACTGTGACGTAGAAAGGAAAGACTGTCTTCTGTTCTGTTTGACAGATTTTAGGGGGGTTCAGGTTGGAGCTCAGACTGCAGGAGGGGGGAAGAAAAAGTCACCTTCTATGCAGGTCTTGATGGTGATAAAACTAAAAAACATGGGTGTCTGATATTGTTCAGTGGGCTGGACCAAACATGGAGGCGGGCCGGATCCAGCCCCCGGGCCGTAGTTTGCCTACAAGTTAACTCATATTTGAGACTGGTTTAAAAAAAAGCCTGAAGTTATATTAGTTCACCATAAAACCACTAAGTGGCTTGATAAAAAGGAAAGTTCTAAAACCAGGAAGTACCTGACACTGTGACATGTTTTATAAAATGTTCAGTTTGATGGTAAAGTGAATCACAATCTGCTGACAAGAAGAGCAGCTTTGCCACTGATGTGAAAAACATGAACACTGCTGAGACGTGTCACATCTCCCCTCCTCTGCTAATGAACACCATCGATTCCACTCAGTAATTGAACTTTATGTCGTTTGACTGCAGCATAAAGGAATCTGCTGCATCGCTTGAGTCTTCAGGGACTATTCTACACTAGTCCTTGAACTTATTAACCTCTCAGATGAAAGCATAATGTACAGAGGGGAGTTACCCCAGCATCTATTGTACTAGCTCAGTGTTTTTCAACCTCTTTTGAGCCAAGGCACACTTTATCCTTGACAGAAATCCCAAAAATTTGAAAAATTGAGAAGAAAATCAGAAACTCTATAGTCTGTATTGATGAACAGTCCCTCCACAATGTTTTTTCTAAAAGATGTAATAAATGTTAAGTTAGTTTTCAGTGATAATTTTCAACTAAATCATTTGAAGTTTTACTCTAGTAGTTGTTTTTCCCTCCAGTTTATTAACATGTAATTTTATGTAACCTCACAAAAAAACAATATATTCTTTCTAAATAGTGATTTATTTTTAAAATATTAATTTTAATGTTAGTGCAAAGATAACTATAATCTTTGAACAATATGATCACAACATTTTAACACAGAAAAACTAACATATTTCTGTTTTCTGCAGCTCCACAAAAAGTGAAGATGTTGAAGTTTTATTAGTTTTTCTTTTGTCTTAATCAAAGATGAAGTCTTTGAAAACTTTAACAAAAATGTTTTATTTCTTTTTAGAAGATTAAATTGTTTCAGTTTAGTTTAATTGTGTCTGTTTCACCTTCATCCTGTTCCTTAAATGTTGTTCTTACTTCTTCTTAAGTTTAACATCTAAACTAATCCAGACGTTGTTAGAAAAGTGTTTCAGTCAGAAAGACGACTTGGACCAAACTCTGGGATGTTTGGCTGTTAAGAAACACAAACCTGGAAGGAAAACTAAACTGTTGACCTCTGACCTCTGATTTCATCAAGAAGACTTAAAAACTGTTAAATGTGTGTTTGTTGTGGTTTGAGACGTTTAACAGGGAAGACTCATTGTACGCTGAGATACTGTCACTTTAACCCAATGCATCATGGGAGATGTAGTGATGTCAGACAGCCTCTCTTCTCTGAGCTTCATGGTTTTGTTCACTTGTTCCACGGTCTGATACCGGATTCTGTGGAAAGCTACACCGCTAAAGACGAGCTTTAGAATTTATTGAATTCTTTAAGGCGCGAAAAATTTTCTTTTATTTATTTATTTTTTATAACTTGTCCTGTCCAACAGCTGGGCAGACAGATGAGAGCTGAGGGCCTCTTGTGTTGGACACATTTTACTTTAACAACAGTAGTTATGAATCTTCTGACAAACCAGAGGTATGTCTGAATAAACCCCTTTTGGAATCGAGGCCAAAACTTTATTCATTTTTATCGTATTACAAAATCTTTTGTGTTGGACCGGACGGAAAAGGAAAGGAGGGAAGAAAAGAGAGGGATGTTAGAGAGGAAGGGGGGGGGGGTAGGAAGGCAATTATAGGGGGGTAAAACCATGAAGCAGCATAAAGCAATAAGTTGCTGGATGTTAATCATTACAGTGAGGTTCAGATGTAATACAAATCTAGAAGGGGCGGGGCCTGTCCACGCACTCACTCAAATGTTATAAACATACCTGTTGCTTCCAAATATGTCCACTTGTAAACATGTTTATAGCTACGTTATATATGTGTGTATATGTATATATATAGATATAGATGTATCTATATATATACACATATATGTATATATATAGATATAGACACGGCTGGGTAGCTCAGTTGGTTCGATTCCCAGGGCCGGAATGAACAATTAATGGCAATGGAAATTGTACATTACCATAACAATGGAAATGGGGGCAATTACCATAACAATGGCGAACAAATTAACATCACCCAGTGAGGGTCCTTGGGCAATACCCCTAACGCTACTGCCTACCTCACAACATGAGAGACAATGAACCACATGTCATGCCGACTCAGACGTCGCCCGGCCAAACAAGGTCTGCGTCAGGTGTTGAGGAACCAGAGCACCCTGATGGAAAGTGGGCTACTGGAACAAGACGGAAATGGACTAGATGTGAGAACAAGGTTCTGTTAGAATGCTACTACTCAAGTAATCCCACCCAGAGGGGTTACATGCAGAGAATGAGGAATGAATGGATGCTTCGAAAACCCACAATCAAGGCTAACTGCCAAACAACTGGTAGCTCAATGCTCTAACATCCACAAGCGGCAACTCCTATCACAACTTGAGATTGAAGCGATACAATACAATGCCACGGAAGACCCAGAACAGCAGGTCAGAGAGGAGGTTATACCACACTCCCACCCTGAGATTGGGTACACAGCCCCAACAACCACAATTCCGCTGAGCGAGGCAGCAACTGACCTGAAGACAAGATCATGTCTAGAATGAACACTAGACAACCCCGACACCAGCTACAACAGTTTAGTGATGTACCGCCTGAAAGTCTACTGGAAACTGTGAAGGAAGCATTGAGGGCAATTCCTACCACAAACATCACAGAAACCAATGAACTGGTTTACACTTCAGCAGCAGTGATCCTTGAGATGCTTGACTACAAGAGCAACCATGGGAGAAAACAGCACCCACCATGGAAGCAACGGTTAGAGGCCAAAATCAAGGCAACTCGGAAGGACAGAGGCTGACAGAGGCAAAAAGAGGTACAATGAGAAAGCAAGTACCTAAGAGATACAGCCAGATGCCCATACCTGAAACACTGGAAACTGCCAAACAAAGGCTCCTAGCCTTGAGCAGCCGCCTAAAGAGGTACACAAGAGACAATGAAGCCAGACGAATAAACAAGCTCTTCGCAACTCAGTCTGCGAAAGTGTACGCTCAGTGGCAGGGTCAAAACAGCCGAGTAGACCCACCAAGGCTAGAAACTGAACAGTACTGGAAAAGTATATGGGAGAAAGAGACAGCACATAACAGCAATGCCCAGTGGCTGGTCTCTCTGAGAAAAGAACATAGCAACCTCCCTGAACAGAATCCAGTAACCATCACAGTGGCAGACATCCAAGAAAGAGTCACAGGTATGAAAAACTGGACAGCACCAGGTTCTGACATGATACATGCCTACTGGCTAAAGAAACTCACCGCACTCCATGAGCGCCTGGCAGCACAAATGAACCAGCTGCTAAGAGATGGGACTCACCCCGAATGGCTAACGGAAGGGCGAACGATCCTGATCCAGAAGGATCCCTCAAAGGGTGCAGTCCCATCCAACTACCGGCCAATAACCTGTCTGTCCACAACATGGAAGCTCATGTCAGGCATCATATCAACCAAGATAAATAGGCACATGGATCCATTCATGAGTAACACACAGAAGGGCATTGGTAGAGACTCCAGAGGAGCCAAACACCAACTCCTGGTCGACAGAACAGTCGCTCAAGACTGCAAGTCACGACACACCAACCTGTGCACAGCCTGGATTGATTACAAGGCGGCCTATGACTCAATGCCACACAGATGATTCACTGAATGCTTGGAGCTGTACAACATCAACAGGACTCTAAGAGCCTTCATAGGAAACTCAATGAAGCTGTGGAAAACCACCCTTGAAGCCAATGGGAAGCCACTTGCACAAGTGTCCATCAAATGTGGGATATACCAAGGTGATGCTCTGTCCCCACTGCTGTTCTGCATAGGTCTCAACCCCCTCAGCCAAATAATCAACAACAATTCCACAGGCAAATGGCAACCTGGAGCTGGCAACAAGTAAAGCTGCAACAGCTAAATACCTCCAACGAGTAAGGCAAGTCCTGAGAAGCCAGCTCAATGGCAAGAACAAGACCCGGGCAATAAACAGCTACGCACTGCCAGTTATCAGATACCCTGCAGGAATAATAAGATGGCCAAAGGAAGAGATACACACCACGGATGTTAAAACACGAAAGATTCTCACCATGCATGGAGGGTTCCATCCCAAATCCAGCACCCTGAGACTGTATGCTAGCCGCAAGGAAGGAGGCCGAGGACTAGTGAGCGTAGAAGCCACTATCCAGGATTGTGAGGGATCGAGCGGCCAAAGAGGACAACAGAAGTTTATCAAAAAATGAAAGTTTTAATTTTCTCAAAAAATGTAAAAAGATGAACAAACTGGGCCCTTAAAAGAGGTCAACAGAAACATAATTAACTAAGGCAATAACTTTAACTTAACCAACTAAACAGACCAAGTAACAGAAACCAACTGACCTAACCAAAGACACAAGGGAACACATATATTGGCTGATCAGACCACTTGAGAAACATGGGGGGGAACTAACATGACTACACAAACATTTAACAAAGACTATAAAGACAAGACTAAACACAAAACTTGGTCTCTTAGTGGAAGAGAAAATCCTCAAAAGTGGAACAAAATGAATAATGACCAACAGAAGCAAAGCAAAGAAATATTAAATGAGTCCATTAGTTTCTCCCCTGGAGGTTCCTGTAGATGGCGCCTGCCCAATTGCCTGACTGGAGTATTTAAAGGCTGTGAAGACTTGACCTCCTCCTTTGCCAGTCCTCACAGCACGGCTCCAGGAGCAGAACCTCAGCCACACCCGTAGTGACCAGTAGCACCCTCAGCACTGATATTTATAATAATAATATATAGGAATAATATACAGGAACAGAATATGAACTGGAAACCCCAAGGTCAAAATGGGAAACACCTCCGAAGGTGGTAGAGAATGAGAGGGCAAAGATCCTGTGGGACTTCCAGATCCAGACTGATAGGATGGTGATGGAGAACCAACCAGACATTGTAGTGGTGGATAAAGAACAGAGGAAAGCCGTTGTGGTGGATGTGGCAGTGCCAAGCGATGGGAACATCAGGAAGAAGGAACATGAGAAACTGGAGAAATACCAGGGACTCAGAGAAGAACTGGAGAAAGCCTGGAAAGAGAAGGTGACAGTGGTGCCTGTGGTAATTGGAGCACTCGGGGCAGTAACCCCCAAGCTGGAGGAGTGGCTACAACAGATACCTGGAAAGACCTCAGACCTCTCAGTCCAGAAAAGTGCAGTGCTAGGAACAGCTAAGATACTGCAGGACCCTCTAGCTCCCAGGCCTCTGGTAGAGGACCCGAGCTTGGAGGAGAAACCACCTGCGGAGGGTGAGAGGGGCGTTTTTTATATATATATATATATATATATATATAAACGTTAAACGTGTGTGAAGGTGTGAAGGTGTGTGAAGGTGTTTGAAAGTGTGTAAAGTTGTGTGAAGGTGTTTGAACGTGTGTGAATGTGTGTGAAGTTGTGTTAAGGTGTGTGAATGTGTGAGGGTGTTTGAACGTGTGTGAAGGTGTGTGAATGTGTGTGAGGGTGTGAAGGTGTGTAAAGGTGTTTGAACGTGTGTGAGTGTGTGTGAAGTTGTGTGAAGGTGTGTGAAGTTGTGTGAAGGTGTGTGAAGTTGTGTTAAGGTGTGTGAAGTTGTGCGAAGGTGTGTGAAGGTGTGTGAAGTTGTGTGAACATGTGTGAAGGTGGTTGAACGTGTGTGAAGGTGTGTGAACGTGTGTGAAAGTGTGAAGGTATGTGAAGTTGTGTTAAGGTGTGTTAAGGTGTGTGAAGGTGTGTTAAGGTGTGTGAAGGTGTGTGAACGTGTGTGAAGGTGTGTGAAGTTGTGTAAAAGTGTGTGAAGTTGTGTGAAGGTGTGTGAAGTTGTGTGAAAGTGTGTGAAGGTATGTGAAGTTGTGTGAACATGTGTGAAGGTGGTTGAAGGTGTGTGAAGTTGTGTGAATGTGTCATGGTGTGTGAAGTTGTGTGAAGGTGTGTGAAGGTGTGTGAACGTGTGTGACGGTGTGTTAACATGTGTGAAGGTGGTTGAACATGTGTGTGAAGGTGTTTGAAGGTGTGAAGTTGTGTTAAGGTGTGTGAACGTGTGTGAACGTGTGAAGTTGTGTTAAGGTGTGTGAAGGTGTGTGAAGGTGTGTGAAGGTGATTGAAAGTGTGTGAATGTGTGTGAAGTTGTGTGAAGGTGTGCAAAGTTGTGTTAAGGTGTGTGAAGTTGTGTGAATGTTTGTGAAGGTGTGTGAAGTTGTGTGTAGATGTGTGAACGAGTGTGAAGGTGTGTGAAGTTGTGTGAAGGTGTTTGAACGTGTGTGAAGGTGTGTGAATGTGTAAAGGTGTGTGAAGGTGTTTGAACGTGTGTGAACATGTGTGAGAATGTGTGAAGTTGTGTGAAGGTGTGTGAACGAGTGTGAAGGTGTGTGAAGTTGTGTGAAGGTCTGTGAAGTTGTGTGAACATGTGTGAAGGTGGTTGAAGGTGTGTGAAGGTATGTGAACGTGTGTGACAGTGTGTTAACATGTGTGAAGGTGGTTGAACATGTGTGTGAAGGTGTTTGAAGATGTGAAGTTGTGTTAAGGTGTGTGAAGGTGTGTGAAGGTGTGTGAAGGTGATTGAAAGTGTGTGAATGTGTGTGAAGTTGTGTGAAGGTGTGCAAAGTTGTGTTAAGGTGTGTGAAGTTGTGTGAATGTTTGTGAAGGTGTGTGAAGTTGTGTGTAGATGTGTGAACGAGTGTGAAGGTGTGTGAAGTTGTGTGAAGGTGTGTGAACGAGTGTGAAGGTGTGTGAAGTTGTGTGAAGGTGTGTGAACGAGTGTGAAGGTGTGTGAAGTTGTGTGAACGAGTGTGAAGGTGTGCATCACGGTGGTCCATGTGTAGTGTTTGTGCTAATTTGAGGTGCAGTAAAACTTGGTGGTCACCTTCACCAATGGTCCCCATGTGTCTAAAGCAATTGCTGTTCTTTGAATCCACGTTTCTCTCCATCTGCACTGCATGACCATCTTCATCATGCCTCCTCTGTCTTCCTCGGCTGCTTCTGTCAGTCCTTTTCCTGGACTTCCTCTCGTCTTTGCAGCCTCGGCTCACTCTTCCTTCAGAGCGATTTAAGCTTCCTGGCAGAGCAACAAAGTTCTGCAAATGCTTGAAAACTGAAAAGGCTCCAGCGGCTAATCTGGTTTGTTGCGCAGGAAGAGAGAGAAAGGAGAAAAAGCTGTTGTTCTTGTGCTCTTCAGGTTTGAGTCTATTGTTCACCAGCAGAGCCCCATTCTTCTGTAATCCCATCCAGAGGCTGGACGTCAAGCACAACTGCTGGAGCTTCCAGTGAAGATTTGAGAAGAAGAACCCGTGCATAAAATCAACCAGGATTTGAATGGTTTTTACATAAAACTCAGAGCATCAACATTGAATAAACTGCACCGTCCAGTCCTGACATGAAGGCAACATTTCACTTTCTATCTCATTCATGAGAGGAAACGGTGAAAAAGACAAAAGATTTTCAAAAGATTAAAACCTTCTTTAAATTCTACATAAGCTATTAATGATCAATTTTTGTGTTTTTTCTCATCAAATGACTAAAACCTTTATTTCCAAAGTTCTTATTGTTGCGCATATGTCAAGAACAGCACTGGCCATGTTATCAAACAGTAACCAAACTGCAGGTATCCTGTTCAAATTCCCTCACCTGCCCATCTAGCTCGTCGGCTAAGAACTCAGCCTGTGGCTCCCCTTTCTGACTGTCAGCTTCCGTCTCCCAAACATCTTTCACCAGCAAAGAGGCTCTAGTTCTTCTCGTGAAGCCTACGTCTGATTATTGTGCCTGATTGAGACTTTCCCACCCTACTCCACAGGGGCTTGTTTACTGCACCAACCCATTTTCTTTCAAACAACCTTTTCTGTTCAATAGAGCTTCGTTTTAGATGATTGTGTGACTTGAGTGGCTTGGAACACCTTCCTTACATCGTATTCACTCGTGCAGTTTGGGTTTGTGCTGCACTGAGATCTTCTAGCCAGACTCTCAGACACTGTTGAACCTTGTTATTCTCCTGCTGGTTATTTTGTACTATTGTGTTGCAAATTGGTTACTGATTTTTATTCAAACTTTGTTCTGGCTTATTTTTCCATCAAAGTGTCCTTCCTTTACATTTAATTCCCTTCCCTGAAGGCCATGACTCCCCAAATACCTGTAGCGTCTTGGTTTGAATAACTAACAAAAGCTCATGATGCACTTTTTCAGCATGTTGGGTCAAACAGAACCCAGAAGATGGACGGAAATGCCTCTCATCTCATTTGCTTTCATCTGTGACATCATCTAGTCTTTAATGTTCAGACTGGAGAAGCCTCCATCAATTAGAGTCCAGTACAGACACAAAACCTTTAACTTCAGTCACAGCTAAACGGTAATATTGTCCAGATGTCACAAAGAGTGCTGCTCTCATCATCAGCTGTAGATTTAGATAAGTTAATTCTTCTCTAAGATTTCTGGTAAATCGCCTGTCCGTCCTGGGGGAGGATCCCTCCTTCATGTGGGCACCCCTGAGGTTTCTTCGTTTTTTCCGGAATCCGTTTTTTTAGGAGTTTTTCCTTTCCGTGAAGGGGGGTCTAAGGGCAGGGATGCCAGTATAGCTTAGTCAGTTTATTAGTTCATTTGAGTATTTTCATATTGAACTCTTTGTATTCATGATCCTTTTGAGTTCATGTTTTACTTCGAAGCCCATCGAGACGACTGTTGTTGTGATTTTGGGCTATACAAATAAAATTGAATTGAATTGAATTGAATCAGCTGGAGAGTATCAAGAGGAGGCAGGAAAAACACAACCGGTGGCCTCATTTCCTCTGACCCACGAGTCCTGACAGGAGGAAGCTCTGCTGACCAACACCTTCGAAACTCATGAGTCATTTCTGCAGGTATTAAACTTCTACACAGTGTTGTAGGAATGTGAGCAATGAAGTGATTGACACTTTGTGAGACGTCAATGGAAAAGAATAAAAGTGAACAGGAAACCGACTCACACAGACCAATATTTATCATGGACACCCTGCCACTCACAAAATGTCTGTAGTAAGAACTGATAACGGATGGGGAGGGCAAAAAAGAAGAGAAGAATCACATCAAAAATCCTTTAACCAAGTGCCAGTATCCTCAATGGGCCATAAAAAGGGACAAAAACTGTTGGGGAAGAGAACATACAAGGAAGGTGAAACAGACAAAGAAGACAGAAGACAAAGGAATGGTCAGATTGCCATACGTCACAGGAGTAACAGAACGCATCCAAACGGCCATGAAAAACCATCACATCATCACCGTATAAAGAACTCAGGCAAATACTGGTAAATCTAAAAGACAGGATAGAACAAAATGAGAAATGCATCATGGGATTTGTGGATGTAGACTGGTTGTCGTCTCAACTTAAGGTTGTTGGTAGTTTCCCCTCTTCCCATGTGAAAGCGACCTTGGGCAACGTGCAGAGTCCCGCATCGATTCCCAGAGGTTCCCCACTTACAACATGCTTTAGATAAAAGGATCCGCTGACTGAATGCAATGCAACGTAACATTTAGCCCAGCTATTGCAAATCCTGTGGGTGCAGAGTTATGAATTCAAGAGAAAATGAGTGGCCTAGTGTCAAAAGAGCCTTCTTCTGCTCTCAGTGTGAGCAGCAGCCACCGGTTTGACGGCTCACTGTGAAAGGACTCCTCAAAGGTTTGCTGGGCTTTGACAAGCAGCCGTGCAGAGTAACACGGGAATAAAAATCACGTCCTATTACTTTACTCATCTGCCTGGAAGCAGCAGATAAGTTAGACTCCAAACTAACTCCAAGTTAAACCAATGCTAGTCTACATTACGAGAGATTAAATTCATAGTAATAAGTTCATGTATTGTTTTCTTTTATATTTATTATTATTATTTTCAGATTTTAACACATTCTCATACATATTCATTATGTATACTGTTCTTTTAATGAATAATGCATTCTTATCTCATAACAACCTAATTTTAATCTCCTGTTTTTAGTGACAGAATAATCCGCTTTTTGTGCATTTTTATTCATTATTTTAGTCATAAGTTTTACAAACAGAACATTTTTGGAGGCCCTTTTTCATAGGATTTGTTACCATGACAACAAAGCTCTAATCGTATCCTCAGGTGTATGTGCTGCTGCCTTCCCCCCTCAGCGCTGTAGCAGTCAAAGCTTTGGCTGTTCCTCCTCTGCATCGATACAGTCCAACCTCACAACTGATCACAACAGTCTACAAGGAACAACACAACACAGGCGAGCAGAGGAAGTTGTGTTGTACTGTCCCAAATCACAACTGTTGTTGCTTATCTTTGGCTTAAAATAAAAGATTCCATGAAACACCCCCCTGACATTTGGATGTCCTCAGTACACAAACAACTCTCCCTGCATTCAGACAAAAATGGAAACCTTTCCAAATAAACTGCATCCACTGCAGCCTGGTATCCACATCCTTTGTCACTGCCAGAAATCCAGCTTTGAAAAGTCAAAGGAGTCGTTTAGCAGCAAAGTCACATATAAGTTAGAAATTCTTCATGTGTTTTTTTTTAAAGCAATAAAGGCTCTTTCCTCCAGTAAACATCTATTACATATCTTCTCTCTGCAGTTGCTGTTCCTGATACCATTGGAAATGTAATGGGATTAACCTGTACAGATACACAAACCTATGCAGAGTGGATGGAAACCTGGTGAAGATCGGTCTCTGACTCTGTATTCAGTAAAAGTTCTTCTGGACCTGGAGATTCCTGAGGACATCACAAGTCTCTGACACCTCAAGCTGCCCTGGAGGCAGTCGACCTCCAGTGTCCTTCAGAGAAACCAGTACTCACCACTGGAGCAGTCAAGTCCTCCCCAGCCAGGTTCACACTGGCAGGTCTCAGGAGACACGCACCGTCCGTGCACACACTCCTCAGTGCACAAGGCTGTGGACGAAAAAGACGACATGGATGTGAAGCAGGAACGCTGAGGAGCAGTCCAGGTGGGTTCTGGACGGAAGACTAAAGCAGCCACAGCAGAAATCAGACACATTTGATTTGATTTGATTGAATGACATGAAATGTTATTTGATTTGAACAAAACAAACACAAATCCCAAACACACAAAAACACACAACGCTCCCCCCCCACACACACAAAACGCCCCACACACACACAAACACACACAATGCCCCCCCCACACACACACACAAACACACACAGAAATAAACACACGACCCTCCCACACACACAGACACACACACAACCCCCCCACACACACAGACACACACACAACGCCACACACCCTCTCACACACAAACACACACAGAAATAAACACACGACCCCCCCACACACACAGACACACACACACAACGCCACACACACACACAGACACACACACACAACGCCACACACACACACAGACACAAACAGACACACACAAACACAGACAAAGACACCAGACCCTTCAGTCTGATGTCTTGCTACAGACAGTTGTTGGTTGTGTGATCTTCAGGCCATCAGCATCTTTGGTTGAAGACTTCATTAAATGATGGATTCTGTCAGAAATCTTCGTAAGTGAACACAAACGCATCCAATGAAGGTGGAATTCCTGCTCAGAAGTTTTCCTTATTTGTTTCGGCCGTGTTGACTGCACATGCTGAGCGTCCACTCCAGCCGTTTAAATGAGAAGGACCTTTGCTGAGGTTAAAGAGTTGGGTTTTTTTAGCCTTCCACTTAGCTAGAGACAACATTTCAGCTCTGATGTGTTGAATAAATGACTTTAAAGCTGCTTATCTCAGTCTTACTATGAAGTTCAACAGCTTAAACAGATACCTGTTTGACACATGAACACATCAGAAAGGCAGAGACCAGACTATCAAGAAAAAACCTTTATTCATTCCCTGATCTGAAAACAAAACACTGTGTTGATATGCAAAGAAGCTGCTGGGAAGAAACCTGTGAGGAAGACGTTCTATGGCAAACAAAATAGAAAGAAATGCGTATCAAGATTTTCCCAAGTGGCATCATATTTCATGATGGCACGACTGAAGCAGGTTGAAGCTCTGTCACAGATAAAGAGCCATGCTGTGTTTGCATGAAGCCTTTGCTTTGTCATCACCTACAGGTCAGAGCCCTGAAGCCGGCTGCAGTGAAAATGAGGGCAAAGAGGTCAGCAACACAAACCAGATTAGAGAGGAGACTGCTGGATGAAACAGGCCGTCCCTGCATGTCCCTTCAACATCCAACCAAACCGAGAGCTGCCCTGAATGCCGGTGGACAACATCCTTAAGATCTCCTTTCATAGAAAAACATCTGAAATGGATCACACCACAGAACTGTGTGGTGATGGTTTGACTTAGATAAGCAAAACTCTAATTAAGAACCAACATACAGAGTCTCTCAAATAGCCCCATGTCTTCAAAGAACAATAACAGAGGAAAGAAATCACCATGATCCCCTCACACACAGATTTTCTGCAGGAATGTCCGGGTCATCAGTGGAGCAGGCTCAGTACACCTCCCCAGGGAGGCATCCAGACCTGATGCCTGAGCGACCGCCGCTGGCTCTTCTGCATTCGGAGCAGCAGCGGCTCTACTTTGAGCTCCCTCAGAGTGATCCAACTCCTCACCTAACCTCTGACCAACCAGCCACTGTGCAGAGGAAAATCAGCCGCTGATTTGGGACTGCTTCTTTTTGTCATGACCCAGAACTCATGACCATGTGTCCAACATGCACTGGGACCAGGTCCAAGTTTCTGCCGCTGTGTGGACAAAGGTCCTGATTTGGGTATAGAGGGTCCAGACGGCCCTCAGTGAGGCTCCATTCACACAGATCAGCCTAAACAGGACACAGTTGACAGTAACATTTGGATTCACATCACGGGGCCACATTCTAAAATCAGGCCTAGGACTTGACAGCCAGGGCTCTCAGGATGGGCCATCCTCGAGCCCAGCCCAAAAGGAAGCCCTTGGATTGATCCCCTGTGGGCCCACCAGCTGCAGCAGAGTTTGTAAGAGGTCGCTTTAAAGTGGTTTGAGTGGACGTTTAATGGCAATTTTTAAATATTAAAATCACAGATGTCCAGCTTGATGAATGCCAGGCGTCTAATTAAAACAAAAAGCAAAAACAATGACTCTACTGTTTTTTTCAAATTATGGATACAGTTTTTTTGTTCAAATCAATTTATCTCCACAGGCTCATGTCTTTAAATCAATACTATGCAGCCCCCAGAACTTTCTAAAAACTGAGGTTTTCTTGATTGTGATTATCTGAATTACTTTCTAAATCGTTGCAAACCTCTTGTCATGGTGCCTCTGTCAGTCTCTCGTCCCACTCTCTGCTCTGCTCCTGACTCATCCCACCTTTGACCACTTACCTCATCACCTGCCAGCTCTACTTAAGAGGATTATTTACCAGCATTCATCGCCAGTTTGTTGCCCCTTATGGTGCTTAATCTGGTCTACTGTGCTAATGTCTTGCTTCCATGGTTTTTGCCTCTTGCTAACTTTTGCTCTCCTGCCTCAGGACATTCATTCACAAGTAGTCACCTGAGTCAGATGTCTCCACGAGCAGCCGCTATGTTCCTGAGAATCCTGAGAACCAGCCTCGCTACGAGTCCCGTTTACGTCAAGTCCTCAAGTCAAGCCACGAATTCCTCCATTGCCAAGATCTCCTGCTTCGCCAAGAAAACCTAATCACGCCAGGACCTCCAGCCACGTCATTTCTCCAAACCAGGCTACAAAATAAAATCAATTACTTACCATCTAACTTACCTGTGTTTTCCTTCTTGGTTCCAGCATTTGGGTCTGCTTCGCCTCCTAGTCATGACTCCTTCAGTAATGCCGTCGTGGGAATCTTCAGGGACATTTTCTGACTCATTTCTTAAATGTTGACTGTAAATAATAAGTAAGGAAGGTTGACGGTGAGGGCCACAGCTTCCAGAACAAGTGGAAAATGAAGTATATTTTAGTAAAATGCAAAACAGCTGTCTGCCTATATCCTGAGACTGCGGCTGTTTTAAAGGAACCGCTGCCAGACCAGACATGAAAACAACGGCCAGCTAACAGCAAAGAATGATGCAGAAAAAAGAAACCTGGAAAATGTTTTAATGGCAGAGCAGTGACTTGTTCAAAAAGAACCCTTAAGGCCCGTACACACCGGGACGAATATTCGCCAGCCGTTTTTCGACACGTTTTTTGTGTTCACACCCAGGCGATTTTCGCTGACGATGAGCCGACCGAACATGCAATTTCATTCCCTGACATTAGATGGCGCTTAATCTAAACAGAAATACTCCTGTACACAAGGTGGCGCTGCACAACTTTACGCTTCTTACAGTTGCTTTTCACTCAGAAGAAGAGAGCAAGTATTTACGCGCTTGTCAGAATCAAACAAAGAAAACATGAATATTTCCAGCAACAGTAGCTCCAGTTCCAGCGATGGAGAAATTATTGTTCTGTTGAATAATGAAAGACGCCGGAAAAGACGTCGCTTTTGGGTACATCCCATAGTTACGAGAAGAGAAGAACATGGGGAGTTTTATCGACTGGTACAATAGCTCAAAATGTATCATGAGCGTTTTCGGGGATATTTTAGAATGTCCGTCATTATTTCTTCGCGGCAGTGTAGACGCTACTTGGCGTCTATCTTCTTCGCTGGTATGTGTGCTCAGAAAGGCAGTTTTGTGTTTGAGCGCCCCCAAGTTGTGTTTTACTGTAACTTCAGAAGCTCCAGACACGTGTGCAAAAGCGCCATTCTCATTGGTCGTATAGTTTTTGACGCGGCGCGTCAAACCAAAAAAACGAACCCGAAGTGTTTTTTAAAAAGTGACGCTTTGACGCGTGGCGTTTTTTCGCGTCGGTGTGCACACTCACATTGGTGCCCTATGTTTAGTCACGAACCGTTAAACGTCGGCGAATATCGCGCACGAAATTCGTCCCTGTGTGAACGGGTCTTTAGTAAAAGGAAAACACCACTAGAGTGAACAGTGAGGTAGCACCGCTCATTACTGGTAAATGAACTAAAGTCCGTATGATGGAACTGGTGGACAACATTTGTCCTGAGAAGAAGCAAGCAAGAGTTTGCTGATGTTTGCTGATGTTTGCTGTTTTTTTCTGATGTTTTCTGATGTTTTCTGATGTTTTCTGATGTTTGCTGATGTTTTCTGATGTTTGCTGATGTTTTCTGATGTTTTCTGATGTTTTCTGGTGTTTTCTGATGTTTTCTGATGTTTTCTGATGTTTTCTGATGTTTTCTGGTGTTTGCTGATGTTTTCTGGTGTTTTCTGATGTTTTCTGATGTTTTCTGATGTTTTCTGATGTTTTCTGGTGTTTTCTGATGTTTTCTGATGTTTTCTGGTGTTTTCTGATGTTTGCTGATGTTTGCTGATGTTTGCTGATGTTTTCTGATGTTTTCTGGTGTTTTCTGATGTTTACTGATGTTTTCTGGTGTTTTCTGATGTTTTCTGATGTTTGCTGATGTTTTCTGATGTTTTCTGATGTTTTCTGATGTTTGCTGATGTTTGCTGATGTTTTCTGATGTTTTCTGGTGTTTTCTGATGTTTACTGATGTTTTCTGGTGTTTTCTGATGTTTTCTGATGTTTTCTGGTGTTTGCTGATGTTTTCTGATGTTTTCTGATGTTTGCTGATGTTTTCTGATGTTTTCTGATGTTTTCTGATGTTTTTCTGATGTTTGCTGATGTTTTCTGATGTTTTCTGATGTTTTCTGATGTTTACTGATGTTTTCTGGTGTTTTCTGATGTTTTCTGATGTTTTTCTGATGTTTGCTGATGTTTTCTGATGTTTTCTGGTGTTTTCTGATGTTTTCTGATGTTTGCTGATGTTTTCTGATGTTTTCTGGTGTTTTCTGATGTTTACTGATGTTTTCTGGTGTTTTCTGATGTTTTCTGATGTTTTCTGGTGTTTGCTGATGTTTTCTGATGTTTTCTGATGTTTGCTGATGTTTTCTGATGTTTTCTGATGTTTTCTGATGTTTTCTGGTGTTTGCTGATGTTTTCTGGTGTTTGCTGATGTTTTCTGATGTTTGCTGATGTTTTCTGATGTTTTCTGATGTTTTCTGATGTTTTCTGGTGTTTGCTGATGTTTTCTGATGTTTGTTGATGTTTGCTGATGTTTGTTGATGTTTTCTGATGTTTTCTGATGTTTTCTGATGTTTTCTGATGTTTTTTGATGTTTTCTGATGTTTTCTGATGTTTTCTGGTGTTTTCTGATGTTTTCTGGTGTTTTCTGATGTTTGCTGATGTTTTCTGATGTTTTTTGATGTTTTTTGATGTTTTCTGATGTTTTCTGATGTTTTCTGATGTTTACTGATGTTTTCTGTTTTTTTCTAATGTTTTCTGATGTTTTCTGATGTTTGCTGATGTTTGTTGATGTTTTCTGATGTTTTTTGATGTTTTCTGATGTTTTCTGATGTTTGCTGATGTTTGCTGATGTTTACTGATGTTTTCTGGTGTTTTCTGATGTTTTCTGATGTTTGCTGATGTTTGCTGATGTTTGCTGATGTTTTCTGGTGTTTTCTGATGTTTTCTGATGTTTTCTGATGTTTTCTGATGTTTTTCTGATGTTTTTCTGATGTTTGCTGATGTTTTCTGATGTTTTCTGATGTTTTCTGATGTTTTCTGATGTTTTTCTGATGTTTTCTGATGTTTTCTGATGTTTACTGATGTTTTCTGTTTTTTTCTAATGTTTTCTGATGTTTTCTGATGTTTTTCTGATGTTTGCTGATGTTTTCTGATGTTTGCTGATGTTTGTTGATGTTTTCTGATGTTTTCTGATGTTTTCTGATGTTTTTTGATGTTTGCTGATGTTTGTTGATGTTTTCTGATGTTTTCTGATGTTTTCTGATGTTTTCTGATGTTTTTTGATGTTTTCTGATGTTTTCTGATGTTTGCTGATGTTTGCTGATGTTTACTGATGTTTTCTGGTGTTTTCTGATGTTTTCTGATGTTTACTGATGTTTGTTGATGTTTGCTGATGTTTGCTGATGTTTTCTGATGTTTTCTGATGTTTTTTGATGTTTTCTGATGTTTTCTGATGTTTTTCTGATGTTTTCTGACGTTTTCTGATGTTTTCTGATGTTTTCTGATGTTTTCTGATGTTTTCTGATGTTTGCTGATGTTTACTGATGTTTTCTGTTTTTTTCTAATGTTTTCTGATGTTTTCTGGTGTTTTCTGGTGTTTACTGATGTTTTCTGGTGTTTTCTGATGTTTTCTGATGTTTTTCTGATGTTTGCTGATGTTTACTGATGTTTTCTGATGTTTTCTGATGTTTTCTGATGTTTTCTGGTGTTTGCTGATGTTTTCTGATGTTTTCTGATGTTTGCTGATGTTTGTTGATGTTTTCTGATGTTTTCTGATGTTTTCTGATGTTTTTTGATGTTTGCTGATGTTTGTTGATGTTTTCTGATGTTTACTGATGTTTTCTGATGTTTTCTGATGTTTTCTGATGTTTTCTGGTGTTTTCTGATGTTTTCTGATGTTTTCTGATGTTTTTCTGATGTTTTCTGATGTTTTCTGATGTTTTCTGGTGTTTTCTGATGTTTTCTGGTGTTTTCTGATGTTTTCTGATGTTTTCTGATGTTTTTCTGATGTTTTCTGATGTTTTCTGGTGTTTTCTGATGTTTTCTGATGTTTTCTGATGTTTTCTGGTGTTTTTCTGGTGTTTGCTGATGTTTGTTGATGTTTTCTGATGTTTTCTGATGTTTTTCTGATGTTTTCTGATGTTTTCTGATGTTTTCTGATGTTTTCTGGTGTTTTTTGATGTTTTCTGATGTTTTCTGGTGTTTTCTGATGTTTTCTGTTGTTTTCTGATGTTTTCTGATGTTTTCTGATGTTTTCTGATGTTTGCTGATGTTTTTTGATGTTTTCTGATGTTTTCTGGTGTTTTCTGATGTTTTCTGGTGTTTTCTGATGTTTTCTGATGTTTTCTGATGTTTTTCTGATGTTTTCTGATGTTTTCTGGTGTTTTCTGATGTTTTCTGATGTTTTCTGATGTTTACTGATGTTTTCTGGTGTTTTCTGATGTTTTCTGGTGTTTTTCTGGTGTTTGCTGATGTTTGTTGATGTTTTCTGATGTTTTCTGATGTTTTTCTGATGTTTTCTGATGTTTTCTGATGTTTTTCTGATGTTTTCTGATGTTTTCTGATGTTTTTTGATGTTTTCTGATGTTTTCTGATGTTTTCTGATGTTTGCTGATGTTTGCTGATGTTTGTTGATGTTTTCTGATGTTTTCTGATGTTTTTCTGATGTTTTCTGATGTTTTCTGATGTTTTTTGATGTTTTCTGGTGTTTTCTGATGTTTTCTGATGTTTTCTGATGTTTTCTGATGTTTACTGATGTTTGCTGATGTTTTATGATGTTTTCTGTTTTTTTCTGATGTTTGCTGTTTTTTTCTGATGTTTGCTGATGTTTTCTGGTGTTTTCTGATGTTTTCTGATGTTTTCTGATGTTTTCTGGTGTTTTCTGATGTTTTCTGATGTTTGCTGATGTTTTCTGATGTTTTCTGATGTTTTCTGATGTTTTCTGATGTTTTCTGATGTTTTCTGATGTTTTCTGATGTTTACTGATGTTTTCTGGTGTTTTCTGGTGTTTTCTGATGTTTTCTGATGTTTTTTGATGTTTTCTGGTGTTTTCTGATGTTTTCTGACGTTTTCTGATGTTTTCTGATGTTTTCTGATGTTTTCTGATGTTTGCTGATGTTTTCTGATGTTTTCTGATGTTTTTCTGATGTTTTCTGATGTTTTCTGATGTTTACTGATGTTTTCTGGTGTTTTCTGATGTTTTCTGGTGTTTGCTGATGTTTTCTGATGTTTTCTGATGTTTTCTGATGTTTTCTGATGTTTTCTGATGTTTTCTGATGTTTTCTGATGTTTTCTGGTGTTTTCTAATGTTTTCTGATGTTTTCTGGTGTTTTCTGGTGTTTTTCTGATGTTTTCTGGTGTTTTCTGATGTTTTCTGATGTTTTCTAATGTTTGTTGATGTTTTCTGATGTTTGCTGATGTTTTCTGATGTTTTCTGATGTTTTCTGATGTTTTCTGATGTTTTTCTGATGTTTTCTAATGTTTGTTGATGTTTTCTGATGTTTGCTGATGTTTTCTGATGTTTTCTGATGTTTTCTGATGTTTTCTGATGTTTTCTGATGTTTTTTTGATGTTTTCTGATGTTTTTCTGATGTTTTTCTGATGTTTACTGATGTTTTCTGGTGTTTTCTGATGTTTTTTGATGTTTTCTGGTGTTTGCTGATGTTTTCTGGTGTTTTCTGATGTTTTCTGATGTTTGCTGATGTTTTCTGATGTTTTCTGATGTTTTCTGATGTTTTCTGATGTTTTCTGGTGTTTGCTGATGTTTTCTGATGTTTTCTGATGTTTGCTGATGTTTGCTGATGTTTTCTGATGTTTTTCTGATGTTTTCTGATGTTTTTCTGATGTTTGCTGATGTTTTCTGGTGTTTTCTGATGTTTTCTGATGTTTTCTGATGTTTGCTGATGTTTGCTGATGTTTTCTGGTGTTTTCTGATGTTTTCTGATGTTTTCTGGTGTTTGCTGATGTTTTCTGGTGTTTTCTGATGTTTTCTGATGTTTTCTGATGTTTTCTGATGTTTTCTGATGTTTTCTGATGTTTGCTGATGTTTGCTGATGTTTTCTGATGTTTGTTGATGTTTTCTGATGTTTTCTGATGTTTTCTGGTGTTTTCTGATGTTTTCTGATGTTTTCTGGTGTTTTCTGATGTTTTTTGATGTTTTCTGATGTTTTCTGGTGTTTTCTGACGTTTTCTGATGTTTTCTGATGTTTTCTGATGTTTTCTGATGTTTTCTGATGTTTGCTGATGTTTTCTGATGTTTTCTGATGTTTACTGATGTTTTCTGACGTTTTCTGACGTTTTCTGATGTTTTCTGATGTTTTCTGATGTTTTCTGGTGTTTTCTGATGTTTTCTGATGTTTTCTGATGTTTTTCTGATGTTTTCTGATGTTTTCTGATGTTTTCTGGTGTTTACTGATGTTTTCTGGTGTTTTCTGATGTTTTCTGATGTTTTCTAATGTTTGTTGATGTTTTCTGATGTTTGCTGATGTTTTCTGATGTTTTCTGATGTTTTCTGATGTTTTCTGATGTTTTTCTGATGTTTTCTAATGTTTGTTGATGTTTTCTGATGTTTGCTGATGTTTTCTGATGTTTTCTGATGTTTTCTGATGTTTTCTGATGTTTTCTGATGTTTTTCTGATGTTTACTGATGTTTTCTGGTGTTTTCTGATGTTTTCTGATGTTTTTCTGATGTTTTCTGATGTTTTTCTGATGTTTTCTAATGTTTGTTGATGTTTTCTGATGTTTGCTGATGTTTTCTGATGTTTTCTGATGTTTTCTGGTGTTTTCTGATGTTTTTCTGATGTTTTCTGATGTTTTCTGATGTTTTCTGATGTTTTTCTGATGTTTTCTAATGTTTGTTGATGTTTTCTGATGTTTGCTGATGTTTTCTGATGTTTTCTGATGTTTTCTGATGTTTTCTGATGTTTTCTGATGTTTTTCTGATGTTTACTGATGTTTTCTGGTGTTTTCTGATGTTTACTGATGTTTTCTGGTGTTTTCTGATGTTTTCTGATGTTTTCTGATGTTTTTCTGATGTTTTCTGATGTTTTCTGATGTTTTCTGGTGTTTACTGATGTTTTCTGGTGTTTTCTGATGTTTTCTGATGTTTTCTAATGTTTGTTGATGTTTTCTGATGTTTGCTGATGTTTTCTGATGTTTTCTGATGTTTTCTGATGTTTTCTGATGTTTTTCTGATGTTTTCTAATGTTTGTTGATGTTTTCTGATGTTTGCTGATGTTTTCTGATGTTTTCTGATGTTTTCTGATGTTTTCTGATGTTTTCTGATGTTTTTTTGATGTTTTCTGATGTTTTTCTGATGTTTTTCTGATGTTTACTGATGTTTTCTGGTGTTTTCTGATGTTTTTTGATGTTTTCTGGTGTTTGCTGATGTTTTCTGGTGTTTTCTGATGTTTTCTGATGTTTTTCTGATGTTTACTGATGTTTTCTGGTGTTTTCTGATGTTTTCTGATGTTTTTCTGATGTTTTCTGATGTTTACTGATGTTTGCTGATGTTTGCTGATGTTTGCTGTTTTTTTCTGATGTTTTCTGATGTTTTCTAATGTTTGTTGATGTTTTCTGATGTTTGCTGATGTTTTCTGATGTTTTCTGATGTTTTCTGGTGTTTTCTGATGTTTTCTGATGTTTTTCTGATGTTTTCTGATGTTTACTGATGTTTGCTGATGTTTGCTGATGTTTGCTGTTTTTTTCTGATGTTTTCTGATGTTTTCTAATGTTTGTTGATGTTTTCTGATGTTTGCTGATGTTTTCTGATGTTTTCTGATGTTTTCTGGTGTTTTCTGATGTTTTCTGATGTTTTCTGGTGTTTTCTGATGTTTTCTGATGTTTTCTGATGTTTTCTGGTGTTTGCTGATGTTTTCTGGTGTTTTCTGATGTTTGTTGATGTTTTCTGATGTTTGCTGATGTTTTCTGATGTTTTCTGATGTTTTCTGGTGTTTTCTGATGTTTTCTGATGTTTTCTGGTGTTTTCTGATGTTTTCTGATGTTTTCTGATGTTTTCTGGTGTTTGCTGATGTTTTCTGGTGTTTTCTGATGTTTGTTGATGTTTTCTGATGTTTGCTGATGTTTTCTGATGTTTACTGATGTTTACTGATGTTTTCTGATGTTTTCTGATGTTTTCTGATGTTTTCTGATGTTTTCTGATGTTTTTCTGATGTTTACTGATGTTTTCTGGTGTTTTCTGATGTTTTCTGATGTTTTTCTGATGTTTTCTGATGTTTACTGATGTTTGCTGATGTTTGCTGATGTTTGCTGTTTTTTTCTGATGTTTTCTGATGTTTTCTAATGTTTGTTGATGTTTTCTGATGTTTGCTGATGTTTTCTGATGTTTTCTGATGTTTTCTGGTGTTTTCTGATGTTTTCTGATGTTTTCTGGTGTTTTCTGATGTTTTCTGATGTTTTCTGATGTTTTCTGGTGTTTGCTGATGTTTTCTGGTGTTTTCTGATGTTTTCTGATGTTTGCTGATGTTTTCTGATGTTTTCTGATGTTTGCTGATGTTTTCTGATGTTTACTGATGTTTTCTGGTGTTTTCTGATGTTTGCTGATGTTTTCTGATGTTTTCTGGTGTTTTCTGATGTTTACTGATGTTTTCTGGTGTTTTCTGATGTTTTCTGATGTTTTCTGGTGTTTGCTGATGTTTTCTGATGTTTTCTGATGTTTGCTGATGTTTTCTGATGTTTTCTGATGTTTTCTGATGTTTTTCTGATGTTTTCTGATGTTTTCTGATGTTTTCTGATGTTTTCTGATGTTTTTTGATGTTTTCTGATGTTTTCTGATGTTTTCTGGTGTTTTCTGATGTTTTCTGGTGTTTTCTGATGTTTTCTGATGTTTTCTGATGTTTTCTGGTGTTTTCTGATGTTTGCTGATGTTTTCTGATGTTTTTTGATGTTTTTTGATGTTTTCTGATGTTTTCTGATGTTTTCTGATGTTTACTGATGTTTTCTGTTTTTTTCTGATGTTTTTTGATGTTTTTTGATGTTTTCTGATGTTTTCTGATGTTTTCTGATGTTTACTGATGTTTTCTGTTTTTTTCTAATGTTTTCTGATGTTTTCTGATGTTTTCTGATGTTTTCTGATGTTTGCTGATGTTTTCTGATGTTTTCTGATGTTTTTCTGATGTTTTCTGATGTTTTCTGATGTTTTCTGATGTTTGCTGATGTTTGCTGATGTTTTCTGATGTTTTCTGATGTTTTTCTGATGTTTTCTGATGTTTTCTGATGTTTTCTGATGTTTGCTGATGTTTGCTGATGTTTACTGATGTTTTCTGGTGTTTTCTGATGTTTTTCTGATGTTTGCTGATGTTTTCTGATGTTTTCTGATGTTTGCTGATGTTTTCTGTTTTTTTCTAATGTTTTCTGATGTTTTCTGATGTTTTTCTGATGTTTGCTGATGTTTTCTGATGTTTTCTGATGTTTTTCTGATGTTTTCTGTTTTTTTCTAATGTTTTCTGATGTTTTCTGATGTTTTTCTGATGTTTGCTGATGTTTTCTGATGTTTGCTGATGTTTGTTGATGTTTTCTGATGTTTTCTGATGTTTTCTGATGTTTTTTGATGTTTGCTGATGTTTGTTGATGTTTTCTGATGTTTTCTGATGTTTTCTGATGTTTTCTGATGTTTTTTGATGTTTTCTGATGTTTTCTGATGTTTACTGATGTTTTCTGGTGTTTTCTGATGTTTTCTGATGTTTGCTGATGTTTACTGATGTTTTCTGGTGTTTTCTGATGTTTTCTGATGTTTTCTGATGTTTTCTGATGTTTTCTGATGTTTTCTGGTGTTTTCTGATGTTTTCTGATGTTTTCTGATGTTTTTCTGATGTTTTCTGATGTTTTCTGATGTTTTTCTGATGTTTTCTGATGTTTTCTGGTGTTTTCTGATGTTTTCTGATGTTTTCTGATGTTTACTGATGTTTTCTGGTGTTTTCTGATGTTTTCTGATGTTTTCTGGTGTTTTCTGATGTTTGTTGATGTTTTCTGATGTTTTCTGATGTTTTTCTGATGTTTTCTGATGTTTTCTGATGTTTTTTGATGTTTTCTGATGTTTTCTGATGTTTTCTGATGTTTGCTGATGTTTTCTGATGTTTGCTGATGTTTTCTGATGTTTTCTGATGTTTTCTGATGTTTTCTGATGTTTTCTGATGTTTTTCTGATGTTTTCTGATGTTTTCTGATGTTTTCTGATGTTTTCTGATGTTTCCTGATGTTTGCTGATGTTTTCTGATGTTTTCTGATGTTTGCTGATGTTTACTGATGTTTTCTGGTGTTTTCTGGTGTTTTCTGATGTTTTCTGATGTTTTTTGATGTTTTCTGGTGTTTTCTGATGTTTTCTGACGTTTTCTGACGTTTTCTGATGTTTTCTGATGTTTTCTGATGTTTTCTGATGTTTTCTGATGTTTACTGATGTTTTCTGATGTTTTCTGGTGTTTTCTGATGTTTTTTGATGTTTTCTGATGTTTTCTGGTGTTTTCTGACGTTTTCTGACGTTTTCTGATGTTTTCTGATGTTTTCTGATGTTTTCTGATGTTTGCTGATGTTTTCTGATGTTTTCTGATGTTTACTGATGTTTTCTGACGTTTTCTGACGTTTTCTGATGTTTTCTGATGTTTTCTGATGTTTTCTGATGTTTTCTGATGTTTTCTGATGTTTACTGATGTTTTCTGGTGTTTTCTGACGTTTTCTGATGTTTTCTGATGTTTTCTGATGTTTTCTGATGTTTTCTGATGTTTTTTGATGTTTTCTGATGTTTTCTGATGTTTTCTGATGTTTGCTGATGTTTTCTGATGTTTTCTGATGTTTGCTGATGTTTGCTGATGTTTTCTGATGTTTTCTGATGTTTGCTGATGTTTACTGATGTTTTCTGGTGTTTTCTGGTGTTTTCTGATGTTTTCTGATGTTTTTTGATGTTTTCTGGTGTTTTCTGATGTTTTCTGACGTTTTCTGACGTTTTCTGATGTTTTCTGATGTTTTCTGATGTTTGCTGATGTTTACTGATGTTTTCTGGTGTTTTCTGGTGTTTTCTGATGTTTTCTGATGTTTTTTGATGTTTTCTGGTGTTTTCTGATGTTTTCTGACGTTTTCTGACGTTTTCTGATGTTTTCTGATGTTTTCTGATGTTTTCTGATGTTTTCTGATGTTTACTGATGTTTTCTGATGTTTTCTGGTGTTTTCTGATGTTTTTTGATGTTTTCTGATGTTTTCTGGTGTTTTCTGACGTTTTCTGATGTTTTCTGATGTTTTCTGATGTTTTCTGATGTTTTCTGATGTTTGCTGATGTTTTCTGATGTTTTCTGATGTTTACTGATGTTTTCTGACGTTTTCTGACGTTTTCTGATGTTTTCTGATGTTTTCTGATGTTTTCTGATGTTTTCTGATGTTTTCTGATGTTTACTGATGTTTTTTGATGTTTTCTGATGTTTTCTGATGTTTTCTGATGTTTGCTGATGTTTTCTGATGTTTTCTGATGTTTGCTGATGTTTGCTGATGTTTTCTGATGTTTTCTGATGTTTGCTGATGTTTACTGATGTTTTCTGGTGTTTTCTGGTGTTTTCTGATGTTTTCTGATGTTTTTTGATGTTTTCTGGTGTTTTCTGATGTTTTCTGACGTTTTCTGACGTTTTCTGATGTTTTCTGACGTTTTCTGATGTTTTCTGATGTTTTCTGATGTTTTTTGATGTTTTCTGATGTTTTCTGATGTTTTCTGATGTTTGCTGATGTTTTCTGATGTTTTCTGATGTTTGCTGATGTTTGCTGATGTTTACTGATGTTTTCTGACGTTTTCTGACGTTTTCTGATGTTTTCTGATGTTTTCTGATGTTTTCTGATGTTTTCTGATGTTTTCTGATGTTTACTGATGTTTTCTGGTGTTTTCTGACGTTTTCTGATGTTTTCTGATGTTTTCTGATGTTTTCTGATGTTTTCTGATGTTTTTTGATGTTTTCTGATGTTTTCTGATGTTTTCTGGTGTTTGCTGATGTTTTCTGATGTTTTCTGATGTTTTCTGATGTTTTCTGATGTTTTTCTGATGTTTTCTGATGTTTTCTGATGTTTTTTGATGTTTTCTGATGTTTTCTGATGTTTTCTGATGTTTGCTGATGTTTTCTGATGTTTTCTGATGTTTTCTGATGTTTTCTGATGTTTGCTGATGTTTTCTGATGTTTTCTGATGTTTGCTGATGTTTGCTGATGTTTTCTGATGTTTTTCTGGTGTTTTCTGATGTTTTCTGATGTTTGCTGATGTTTTCTGATGTTTTCTGATGTTTTTCTGATGTTTTCTGGTGTTTTCTGATGTTTTCTGATGTTTTCTGGTGTTTGCTGATGTTTTCTGATGTTTTCTGATGTTTACTGATGTTTTCTGGTGTTTTCTGATGTTTACTAATGTTTTTCTGATGTTTACTGATGTTTTCTGGTGTTTTCTGATGTTTTCTGGTGTTTGCTGATGTTTTCTGATGTTTTCTGATGTTTACTGATGTTTACTGATGTTTTCTGATGTTTTTCTGATGTTTGCTGATGTTTTCTGATGTTTTCTGGTGTTTTCTGATGTTTTCTGATGTTTTCTGATGTTTTTCTGATGTTTTCTGATGTTTTCTGATGTTTTCTGGTGTTTACTGATGTTTTCTGGTGTTTTCTGATGTTTTCTGATGTTTTCTAATGTTTGTTGATGTTTTCTGATGTTTGCTGATGTTTTCTGATGTTTTCTGATGTTTTCTGATGTTTGCTGATGTTTTCTGATGTTTTCTGATGTTTTCTGATGTTTTCTGATGTTTTCTGATGTTTTTCTGATGTTTACTGATGTTTTCTGGTGTTTTCTGATGTTTTCTGATGTTTTTCTGATGTTTTCTGATGTTTTTCTGATGTTTTCTAATGTTTGTTGATGTTTTCTGATGTTTGCTGATGTTTTCTGATGTTTTTCTGATGTTTTCTGATGTTTTCTGGTGTTTGCTGATGTTTTCTGATGTTTTCTGATGTTTGCTGATGTTTGCTGATGTTTTCTGATGTTTTTCTGATGTTTTCTGATGTTTTTCTGATGTTTGCTGATGTTTTCTGGTGTTTTCTGATGTTTTCTGATGTTTTCTGATGTTTGCTGATGTTTGCTGATGTTTTCTGGTGTTTGCTGATGTTTTCTGGTGTTTTCTGATGTTTTCTGATGTTTTCTGATGTTTGCTGATGTTTTCTGATGTTTTCTGATGTTTGCTGATGTTTGCTGATGTTTTCTGATGTTTTTCTGATGTTTTCTGATGTTTTTCTGATGTTTGCTGATGTTTTCTGGTGTTTTCTGATGTTTTCTGATGTTTTCTGATGTTTGCTGATGTTTGCTGATGTTTTCTGGTGTTTTCTGATGTTTTCTGATGTTTTCTGGTGTTTGCTGATGTTTTCTGGTGTTTTCTGATGTTTTCTGATGTTTTCTGATGTTTTCTGATGTTTTCTGATGTTTGCTGATGTTTTCTGATGTTTTCTGATGTTTTCTGATGTTTGCTGATGTTTGCTGATGTTTACTGATGTTTTCTGATGTTTTCTGATGTTTTCTGATGTTTTCTGATGTTTTCTGATGTTTTCTGATGTTTTCTGATGTTTTCTGGTGTTTGCTGATGTTTTCTGGTGTTTTCTGATGTTTTCTGATGTTTTCTGATGTTTTCTGATGTTTTCTGATGTTTGCTGATGTTTTCTGATGTTTTCTGATGTTTTCTGATGTTTGCTGATGTTTGCTGATGTTTACTGATGTTTACTGATGTTTTCTGATGTTTTCTGATGTTTTCTGATGTTTTCTGATGTTTGCTGATGTTTGCTGATGTTTACTGATGTTTTCTGATGTTTGCTGATGTTTTCTGATGTTTTCTGATGTTTGCTGATGTTTTCTGATGTTTTCTGATGTTTGCTGATGTTTTCTGATGTTTTTCTGATGTTTTTCTGATGTTTTCTGATGTTTTCTGATGTTTTCTGATGTTTTCTGATGTTTTCTGATGTTTTCTGATGTTTGCTGATGTTTTCTGATGTTTTCTGATGTTTTCTGATGTTTGCTGATGTTTGCTGATGTTTACTGATGTTTTCTGATGTTTTTTGATGTTTTCTGATGTTTTCTGGTGTTTTCTGACGTTTTCTGATGTTTTCTGATGTTTTCTGATGTTTTCTGATGTTTTCTGATGTTTACTGATGTTTTCTGATGTTTTCTGGTGTTTTCTGATGTTTTTTGATGTTTTCTGATGTTTTCTGGTGTTTTCTGACGTTTTCTGATGTTTTCTGATGTTTTCTGATGTTTTCTGATGTTTTCTGATGTTTGCTGATGTTTTCTGATGTTTTCTGATGTTTACTGATGTTTTCTGACGTTTTCTGACGTTTTCTGATGTTTTCTGATGTTTTCTGATGTTTTCTGATGTTTTCTGATGTTTGCTGATGTTTTCTGGTGTTTTCTGATGTTTTCTGATGTTTTTTGATGTTTTCTGATGTTTTCTGGTGTTTTCTGACGTTTTCTGATGTTTTCTGATGTTTTCTGATGTTTTCTGATGTTTACTGATGTTTTCTGATGTTTTCTGACGTTTTCTGACGTTTTCTGATGTTTTCTGATGTTTTCTGATGTTTTCTGATGTTTTCTGATGTTTGCTGATGTTTTCTGATGTTTTCTGATGTTTGCTGATGTTTTCTGATGTTTTCTGATGTTTTTCTGATGTTTTCTGGTGTTTTCTGATGTTTTCTGATGTTTTCTGGTGTTTGCTGATGTTTTCTGATGTTTTCTGATGTTTACTGATGTTTTCTGGTGTTTTCTGATGTTTACTAATGTTTTTCTGATGTTTACTGATGTTTTCTGGTGTTTTCTGATGTTTTCTGGTGTTTGCTGATGTTTTCTGATGTTTTCTGATGTTTACTGATGTTTTCTGATGTTTTTCTGATGTTTGCTGATGTTTTCTGATGTTTTCTGGTGTTTTCTGATGTTTTCTGATGTTTTCTGATGTTTTTCTGATGTTTTCTGATGTTTTCTGATGTTTTCTGGTGTTTACTGATGTTTTCTGGTGTTTTCTGATGTTTTCTGATGTTTTCTAATGTTTGTTGATGTTTTCTGATGTTTGCTGATGTTTTCTGATGTTTTCTGATGTTTTCTGATGTTTTCTGATGTTTTTCTGATGTTTTCTAATGTTTGTTGATGTTTTCTGATGTTTGCTGATGTTTTCTGATGTTTTCTGATGTTTTCTGGTGTTTTCTGATGTTTTTCTGATGTTTTCTGATGTTTTCTGATGTTTTCTGATGTTTTTCTGATGTTTTCTAATGTTTGTTGATGTTTTCTGATGTTTGCTGATGTTTTCTGATGTTTTCTGATGTTTTCTGATGTTTTCTGATGTTTTCTGATGTTTTTCTGATGTTTACTGATGTTTTCTGGTGTTTTCTGATGTTTTCTGATGTTTTTCTGATGTTTTCTGATGTTTACTGATGTTTGCTGATGTTTGCTGATGTTTTCTGATGTTTGCTGATGTTTGCTGTTTTTTTCTGATGTTTTCTGATGTTTTCTGATGTTTTCTGATGTTTGCTGATGTTTTCTGATGTTTTCTGATGTTTGCTGATGTTTGCTGATGTTTTCTGATGTTTTCTGATGTTTGCTGATGTTTTCTGATGTTTACTGATGTTTTCTGGTGTTTTCTGATGTTTGCTGATGTTTTCTGATGTTTTCTGGTGTTTTCTGATGTTTACTGATGTTTTCTGGTGTTTTCTGATGTTTTCTGATGTTTTCTGGTGTTTGCTGATGTTTTCTGATGTTTTCTGATGTTTGCTGATGTTTTCTGATGTTTTCTGATGTTTTCTGATGTTTTTCTGATGTTTGCTGATGTTTTCTGATGTTTTCTGATGTTTTCTGATGTTTACTGATGTTTTCTGGTGTTTTCTGATGTTTTCTGATGTTTTTCTGATGTTTGCTGATGTTTTCTGATGTTTTCTGGTGTTTTCTGATGTTTTCTGATGTTTTCTGATGTTTACTGATGTTTTCTGGTGTTTTCTGATGTTTTCTGATGTTTTCTGGTGTTTGCTGATGTTTTCTGGTGTTTTCTGATGTTTTCTGATGTTTTTCTGGTGTTTTCTGATGTTTTCTGATGTTTTCTGGTGTTTGCTGATGTTTTCTGGTGTTTTCTGATGTTTTCTGGTGTTTTCTGATGTTTGTTGATGTTTGCTGATGTTTGTTGATGTTTTCTGATGTTTTCTGATGTTTTCTGATGTTTTCTGATGTTTTCTGATGTTTGCTGATGTTTTCTGATGTTTTCTGGTGTTTTCTGATGTTTTCTGATGTTTTCTGATGTTTACTGATGTTTTCTGGTGTTTTCTGATGTTTTCTGATGTTTTCTGATGTTTGCTGATGTTTTCTGATGTTTTTTGATGTTTTTTGATGTTTTCTGATGTTTTCTGATGTTTTCTGATGTTTACTGATGTTTTCTGTTTTTTTCTAATGTTTTCTGATGTTTTCTGATGTTTTCTGATGTTTTCTGATGTTTTCTGATGTTTTTCTGATGTTTTTCTGATGTTTGCTGATGTTTTCTGATGTTTTCTGATGTTTGCTGATGTTTTCTGATGTTTTCTGATGTTTTTCTGATGTTTTCTGATGTTTTCTGATGTTTTCTGATGTTTTCTGATGTTTGCTGATGTTTGCTGATGTTTTCTGATGTTTTCTGATGTTTTTCTGATGTTTTCTGATGTTTTCTGATGTTTTCTGATGTTTTCTGATGTTTGCTGATGTTTGCTGATGTTTACTGATGTTTTCTGGTGTTTTCTGATGTTTTTCTGATGTTTGCTGATGTTTTCTGATGTTTTCTGATGTTTGCTGATGTTTTCTGATGTTTTCTGATGTTTTTCTGATGTTTTCTGTTTTTTTCTAATGTTTTCTGATGTTTTCTGATGTTTTTCTGATGTTTGCTGATGTTTTCTGATGTTTGCTGATGTTTGTTGATGTTTTCTGATGTTTTCTGATGTTTTCTGATGTTTTTTGATGTTTGCTGATGTTTGTTGATGTTTTCTGATGTTTTCTGATGTTTTCTGATGTTTTCTGATGTTTTTTGATGTTTTCTGATGTTTTCTGATGTTTTCTGATGTTTACTGATGTTTTCTGGTGTTTTCTGATGTTTTCTGGTGTTTTCTGATGTTTGTTGATGTTTGCTGATGTTTGTTGATGTTTTCTGATGTTTTCTGATGTTTTCTGATGTTTTCTGATGTTTTTTGATGTTTTCTGATGTTTTCTGATGTTTTCTGGTGTTTTCTGATGTTTTCTGGTGTTTTCTGATGTTTTCTGATGTTTTCTGATGTTTTCTGGTGTTTTCTGATGTTTTCTGGTGTTTTCTGATGTTTGCTGATGTTTTCTGATGTTTTTTGATGTTTTTTGATGTTTTCTGATGTTTTCTGATGTTTTCTGATGTTTACTGATGTTTTCTGTTTTTTTCTAATGTTTTCTGATGTTTTCTGATGTTTTCTGATGTTTTCTGATGTTTTCTGATGTTTTTCTGATGTTTTTCTGATGTTTGCTGATGTTTTCTGATGTTTTCTGATGTTTGCTGATGTTTTCTGATGTTTTCTGATGTTTTTCTGATGTTTTCTGATGTTTTCTGATGTTTTCTGATGTTTGCTGATGTTTGCTGATGTTTTCTGATGTTTTCTGATGTTTTTCTGATGTTTTCTGATGTTTTCTGATGTTTTCTGATGTTTTCTGATGTTTGCTGATGTTTGCTGATGTTTACTGATGTTTTCTGGTGTTTTCTGATGTTTTTCTGATGTTTGCTGATGTTTTCTGATGTTTTCTGATGTTTGCTGATGTTTTCTGATGTTTTCTGATGTTTTTCTGATGTTTTCTGTTTTTTTCTAATGTTTTCTGATGTTTTCTGATGTTTTTCTGATGTTTACTGATGTTTTCTGGTGTTTTCTGGTGTTTACTGATGTTTTCTGGTGTTTTCTGATGTTTTCTGATGTTTTCTGGTGTTTGCTGATGTTTTCTGATGTTTTCTGATGTTTACTGATGTTTTTCTGATGTTTTCTGATGTTTTCTGATGTTTTCTGATGTTTTCTGGTGTTTTCTGGTGTTTGCTGATGTTTTCTGATGTTTTCTGATGTTTACTGATGTTTTCTGATGTTTTCTGGTGTTTACTGATGTTTTCTGGTGTTTTCTGATGTTTGCTGATGTTTACTGATGTTTTCTGGTGTTTTCTGGTGTTTACTGATGTTTTCTGGTGTTTTCTGATGTTTTCTGATGTTTTCTGGTGTTTGCTGATGTTTTCTGGTGTTTTCTGATGTTTTCTGATGTTTTCTGATGTTTTCTGATGTTTTCTGGTGTTTTCTGGTGTTTGCTGATGTTTTCTGATGTTTTCTGATGTTTACTGATGTTTTCTGATGTTTTCTGGTGTTTACTGATGTTTTCTGGTGTTTTCTGATGTTTTCTGATGTTTTCTGGTGTTTGCTGATGTTTTCTGATGTTTTCTGATGTTTACTGATGTTTTCTGATGTTTTCTGATGTTTTTCTGATGTTTTCTGATGTTTACTGATGTTTTCTGGTGTTTTCTGGTGTTTTCTGATGTTTTCTGATGTTTTTCTGATGTTTTCTGATGTTTTCTGGTGTTTTCTGATGTTTTCTGATGTTTTCTGATGTTTTTCTGATGTTTGCTGATGTTTTCTGATGTTTTCTGGTGTTTACTGATGTTTTCTGGTGTTTTCTGATGTTTTCTGATGTTTTCTGATGTTTACTGATGTTTTCTGGTGTTTTCTGATGTTTTCTGGTGTTTACTGATGTTTTCTGGTGTTTTCTGATGTTTTCTGATGTTTTCTGATGTTTTTCTGATGTTTTCTGATGTTTTCTGATGTTTTTCTGATGTTTTCTGATGTTTTCTGATGTTTTCTGGTGTTTACTGATGTTTTCTGGTGTTTTCTGATGTTTTCTGATGTTTTCTGATGTTTTTCTGATGTTTTCTGATGTTTTCTGGTGTTTTCTGATGTTTTCTGATGTTTTCTGATGTTTTTCTGATGTTTTCTGATGTTTTCTGATGTTTGCTGATGTTTTCTGATGTTTTCTGGTGTTTGCTGATGTTTTCTGATGTTTTCTGATGTTTACTGATGTTTTCTGGTGTTTTCTGATGTTTTCTGATGTTTTTCTGATGTTTGCTGATGTTTTCTGATGTTTTCTGGTGTTTTCTGATGTTTTCTGATGTTTTCTGATGTTTTTCTGATGTTTTCTGATGTTTTCTGATGTTTTCTGGTGTTTACTGATGTTTTCTGGTGTTTTCTGATGTTTTCTGATGTTTTCTGATGTTTACTGATGTTTTCTGGTGTTTTCTGATGTTTTCTGGTGTTTACTGATGTTTTCTGGTGTTTTCTGATGTTTTCTGATGTTTTCTGATGTTTTTCTGATGTTTTCTGATGTTTTCTGATGTTTTTCTGATGTTTTCTGATGTTTTCTGGTGTTTTCTGATGTTTTCTGATGTTTTCTGATGTTTACTGATGTTTTCTGGTGTTTTCTGATGTTTTCTGATGTTTTCTGGTGTTTTCTGATGTTTTCTGGTGTTTTCTGATGTTTTCTGATGTTTTCTGATGTTTTCTGGTGTTTTCTGATGTTTTCTGATGTTTTCTGATGTTTTTCTGATGTTTTCTGATGTTTTCTGATGTTTTTCTGATGTTTTCTGATGTTTTCTGGTGTTTTCTGATGTTTTCTGATGTTTTCTGATGTTTACTGATGTTTTCTGGTGTTTTCTGATGTTTTCTGATGTTTTCTGGTGTTTTCTGATGTTTGTTGATGTTTTCTGATGTTTTCTGATGTTTTTCTGATGTTTTCTGATGTTTTCTGATGTTTTTTGATGTTTTCTGATGTTTTCTGATGTTTTCTGATGTTTGCTGATGTTTTCT
Organism: Oryzias latipes; assembly: GCF_053564925.1. Taxonomy (NCBI): domain Eukaryota; kingdom Metazoa; phylum Chordata; class Actinopteri; order Beloniformes; family Adrianichthyidae; genus Oryzias; species Oryzias latipes. The sequence goes on from NC_136239.1 coordinate 577,053, forward strand.
GATGTTTTCTGATGTTTTCTGATGTTTGCTGACGTTTTCTGATGTTTTCTGATGTTTGCTGATGTTTACTGATGTTTTCTGGTGTTTTCTGGTGTTTTCTGATGTTTTCTGATGTTTTTTGATGTTTTCTGGTGTTTTCTGATGTTTTCTGACGTTTTCTGATGTTTTCTGATGTTTTCTGATGTTTTCTGATGTTTGCTGATGTTTTCTGATGTTTTCTGATGTTTTTCTGATGTTTTCTGATGTTTTCTGATGTTTACTGATGTTTTCTGGTGTTTTCTGATTTTTTCTGGTGTTTGCTGATGTTTTCTGATGTTTTCTGGTGTTTTCTGATGTTTTCTGGTGTTTTCTAATGTTTTCTGATGTTTTCTGGTGTTTTCTAATGTTTTCTGATGTTTTCTGATGTTTTCTGATGTTTTCTGATGTTTTTCTGATGTTTTCTGATGTTTTCTGATGTTTTCTGATGTTTTTCTGATGTTTACTGATGTTTTCTGATGTTTTCTGATGTTTTTCTGATGTTTTCTGGTGTTTTCTGATGTTTGCTGATGTTTTCTGATGTTTTCTGGTGTTTTCTGATGTTTACTGATGTTTTCTGGTGTTTGCTGATGTTTTCTGATGTTTTCTGATGTTTGCTGATGTTTTCTGATGTTTTCTGATGTTTTCTGATGTTTTTCTGATGTTTGCTGATGTTTTCTGATGTTTTCTGATGTTTTCTGATGTTTTCTGATGTTTTCTGATGTTTTCTGATGTTTGCTGATGTTTGTTGATGTTTGCTGATGTTTGCTGATGTTTTCTGATGTTTTCTGATGTTTTTCTGATGTTTTCTGATGTTTTCTGATGTTTTTCTGATGTTTACTGATGTTTTCTGATGTTTTCTGATGTTTTTCTGATGTTTTCTAATGTTTGCTGATGTTTTTCTGATGTTTTCTGGTGTTTTCTGATGTTTTCTGATGTTTTCTGATGTTTTCTGATGTTTTCTGATGTTTTTCTGATGTTTACTGATGTTTTCTGATGTTTTCTGATGTTTTTCTGATGTTTTCTAATGTTTGCTGATGTTTTCTGATGTTTTCTGATGTTTTCTGATGTTTTTCTGATGTTTGCTGATGTTTTCTGATGTTTTCTGATGTTTGCTGATGTTTGTTGATGTTTGCTGATGTTTGCTGATGTTTTCTGATGTTTTCTGATGTTTTCTGGTGTTTGCTGATGTTTTCTGATGTTTTCTGGTGTTTTCTGATGTTTTCTGGTGTTTTCTAATGTTTTCTGATGTTTTCTGGTGTTTTCTAATGTTTTCTGATGTTTTCTGGTGTTTTTCTGATGTTTTCTGATGTTTGCTGATGTTTTCTGATGTTTTCTGGTGTTTTCTAATGTTTTCTGATGTTTTCTGGTGTTTTCTAATGTTTTCTGATGTTTTCTGGTGTTTTTCTGATGTTTTCTGATGTTTTCTAATGTTTTCTGATGTTTTCTGGTGTTTTCTAATGTTTTCTGATGTTTTCTGGTGTTTTTCTGATGTTTTCTGGTGTTTGCTGATGTTTTCTGATGTTTTCTGATGTTTGCTGATGTTTTCTGATGTTTTTCTGATGTTTGCTGATGTTTTCTGATGTTTTCTGGTGTTTTCTGATGTTTTCTGATGTTTTCTGATGTTTTCTGATGTTTTCTGATGTTTTCTGATGTTTGCTGATGTTTTCTGATGTTTTTCTGATGTTTTTCTGATGTTTGTTGATGTTTTTCTGATGTTTGCTGATGTTTTCTGATGTTTGCTGATGTTTTCTGATGTTTTCTGATGTTTTCTGATGTTTTCTGATGTTTTCTGATGTTTTCTGATGTTTGCTGATGTTTTCTGATGTTTTTCTGATGTTTGCTGATGTTTTCTGATGTTTTCTGATGTTTGCTGATGTTTTCTGATGTTTTTCTGATGTTTTTCTGATGTTTTCTGGTGTTTGCTGATGTTTTCTGATGTTTTCTGATGTTTTCTGATGTTTTCTGATGTTTTCTGATGTTTTTCTGATGTTTGCTGATGTTTTCTGATGTTTTCTGGTGTTTGCTGATGTTTTCTGATGTTTTCTGATGTTTTCTGATGTTTACTGATGTTTTCTGGTGTTTTCTGATGTTTTCTGATGTTTTTCTGATGTTTGCTGATGTTTTCTGATGTTTTCTGGTGTTTTCTGATGTTTTCTGATGTTTTCTGATGTTTTTCTGATGTTTTCTGATGTTTTCTGATGTTTTCTGGTGTTTACTGATGTTTTCTGGTGTTTTCTGATGTTTTCTGATGTTTTCTGATGTTTACTGATGTTTTCTGGTGTTTTCTGATGTTTTCTGGTGTTTACTGATGTTTTCTGGTGTTTTCTGATGTTTTCTGATGTTTTCTGATGTTTTTCTGATGTTTTCTGATGTTTTCTGATGTTTTTCTGATGTTTTCTGATGTTTTCTGGTGTTTTCTGATGTTTTCTGATGTTTTCTGATGTTTTCTGGTGTTTTCTGATGTTTTCTGATGTTTTCTGGTGTTTTCTGATGTTTTCTGGTGTTTTCTGATGTTTTCTGATGTTTTCTGATGTTTTCTGGTGTTTTCTGATGTTTTCTGATGTTTTCTGATGTTTTTCTGATGTTTACTGATGTTTTCTGATGTTTTTCTGATGTTTTCTGATGTTTTCTGGTGTTTTCTGATGTTTTCTGATGTTTTCTGATGTTTACTGATGTTTTCTGGTGTTTTCTGATGTTTTCTGATGTTTTCTGGTGTTTTCTGATGTTTGTTGATGTTTTCTGATGTTTTCTGATGTTTTTCTGATGTTTTCTGATGTTTTCTGATGTTTTTTGATGTTTTCTGATGTTTTCTGATGTTTTCTGATGTTTTCTGATGTTTGCTGATGTTTGTTGATGTTTTCTGGTGTTTTCTGATGTTTTTTGATGTTTTCTGGTGTTTTCTGATGTTTTCTGACGTTTTCTGATGTTTTCTGATGTTTTCTGATGTTTTCTGATGTTTTCTGATGTTTGCTGATGTTTTCTGATGTTTTTCTGATGTTTTCTGATGTTTTCTGATGTTTTTTGATGTTTTCTGATGTTTTCTGATGTTTTCTGATGTTTGCTGATGTTTTCTGATGTTTTCTGATGTTTGCTGATGTTTACTGATGTTTTCTGGTGTTTTCTGGTGTTTTCTGATGTTTTCTGATGTTTTTTGATGTTTTCTGGTGTTTTCTGATGTTTTCTGACGTTTTCTGATGTTTTCTGATGTTTTCTGATGTTTTCTGATGTTTTCTGATGTTTTCTGATGTTTTCTGATGTTTTCTGGTGTTTTCTAATGTTTTCTGATGTTTTCTGGTGTTTTCTGATGTTTTCTGACGTTTTCTGATGTTTTCTGATGTTTTCTGATGTTTTCTGATGTTTTCTGATGTTTTCTGGTGTTTTCTAATGTTTTCTGATGTTTTCTGGTGTTTTCTAATGTTTTCTGATGTTTTCTGGTGTTTTTCTGATGTTTTCTGATGTTTTCTAATGTTTTCTGATGTTTTCTGGTGTTTTCTAATGTTTTCTGATGTTTTCTGGTGTTTTTCTGATGTTTTCTGGTGTTTGCTGATGTTTTCTGATGTTTTCTGATGTTTGCTGATGTTTTCTGATGTTTTTCTGATGTTTGCTGATGTTTTCTGATGTTTTCTGGTGTTTTCTGATGTTTTCTGATGTTTTCTGATGTTTTCTGATGTTTTCTGATGTTTTCTGATGTTTGCTGATGTTTTCTGATGTTTTTCTGATGTTTTTCTGATGTTTGTTGATGTTTTTCTGATGTTTGCTGATGTTTTCTGATGTTTGCTGATGTTTTCTGATGTTTTCTGATGTTTTCTGATGTTTTCTGATGTTTTCTGATGTTTTCTGATGTTTGCTGATGTTTTCTGATGTTTTTCTGATGTTTGCTGATGTTTTCTGATGTTTTCTGATGTTTGCTGATGTTTTCTGATGTTTTTCTGATGTTTTTCTGATGTTTTCTGGTGTTTGCTGATGTTTTCTGATGTTTTCTGATGTTTTCTGATGTTTTCTGATGTTTTCTGATGTTTTTCTGATGTTTGCTGATGTTTTCTGATGTTTTCTGGTGTTTGCTGATGTTTTCTGATGTTTTCTGATGTTTTCTGATGTTTACTGATGTTTTCTGGTGTTTTCTGATGTTTTCTGATGTTTTTCTGATGTTTGCTGATGTTTTCTGATGTTTTCTGGTGTTTTCTGATGTTTTCTGATGTTTTCTGATGTTTTCTGATGTTTTCTGATGTTTTTCTGATGTTTTCTGATGTTTTCTGGTGTTTTCTGATGTTTTCTGATGTTTTCTGATGTTTACTGATGTTTTCTGGTGTTTTCTGATGTTTTCTGATGTTTTCTGGTGTTTTCTGATGTTTTCTGGTGTTTTCTGATGTTTTCTGATGTTTTCTGATGTTTTCTGGTGTTTTCTGATGTTTTCTGATGTTTTCTGATGTTTTTCTGATGTTTTCTGATGTTTTCTGATGTTTTTCTGATGTTTTCTGATGTTTTCTGGTGTTTTCTGATGTTTTCTGATGTTTTCTGATGTTTACTGATGTTTTCTGGTGTTTTCTGATGTTTTCTGATGTTTTCTGGTGTTTTCTGATGTTTGTTGATGTTTTCTGATGTTTTCTGATGTTTTTCTGATGTTTTCTGATGTTTTCTGATGTTTTTTGATGTTTTCTGATGTTTTCTGATGTTTTCTGATGTTTGCTGATGTTTTCTGATGTTTTCTGATGTTTTCTGATGTTTGCTGATGTTTGTTGATGTTTTCTGGTGTTTTCTGATGTTTTTTGATGTTTTCTGGTGTTTTCTGATGTTTTCTGACGTTTTCTGATGTTTTCTGATGTTTTCTGATGTTTGCTGATGTTTTCTGATGTTTTTCTGATGTTTTCTGATGTTTTCTGATGTTTTTTGATGTTTTCTGATGTTTTCTGATGTTTTCTGATGTTTGCTGATGTTTTCTGATGTTTTCTGATGTTTGCTGATGTTTACTGATGTTTTCTGGTGTTTTCTGGTGTTTTCTGATGTTTTTTGATGTTTTCTGATGTTTTCTGACGTTTTCTGATGTTTTCTGATGTTTTCTGATGTTTTCTGATGTTTTCTGATGTTTGCTGATGTTTTCTGATGTTTTCTGATGTTTTTCTGATGTTTTCTGATGTTTTCTGATGTTTACTGATGTTTTCTGGTGTTTTCTGATTTTTTCTGGTGTTTGCTGATGTTTTCTGATGTTTTCTGGTGTTTTCTGATGTTTTCTGGTGTTTTCTAATGTTTTCTGATGTTTTCTGGTGTTTTCTAATGTTTTCTGATGTTTTCTGGTGTTTTCTGGTGTTTTCTGATGTTTTCTGGTGTTTGCTGATGTTTTCTGATGTTTTCTGATGTTTTCTGATGTTTTCTGGTGTTTTCTGATGTTTTCTGATGTTTTCTGATGTTTTTCTGATGTTTTCTGATGTTTTCTGATGTTTTCTGATGTTTTTCTGATGTTTACTGATGTTTTCTGATGTTTTCTGATGTTTTTCTGATGTTTTCTAATGTTTGCTGATGTTTTCTGATGTTTTCTGATGTTTGCTGATGTTTGTTGATGTTTGCTGATGTTTGCTGATGTTTTCTGATGTTTTCTGATGTTTTCTGGTGTTTGCTGATGTTTTCTGATGTTTTCTGGTGTTTTCTGATGTTTTCTGGTGTTTTCTAATGTTTTCTGATGTTTTCTGGTGTTTTCTAATGTTTTCTGATGTTTTCTGGTGTTTTCTGATGTTTTCTGATGTTTTCTGATGTTTTCTGATGTTTTCTGATGTTTTCTGGTGTTTTCTGATGTTTTCTGGTGTTTTCTGATGTTTTCTGGTGTTTGCTGATGTTTTCTGGTGTTTTCTGATGTTTTCTGATGTTTGCTGATGTTTTCTGATGTTTTCTGGTGTTTTCTGATGTTTTCTGATGTTTTCTGATGTTTTCTGATGTTTTCTGATGTTTTCTGGTGTTTTCTGATGTTTTCTGGTGTTTGCTGATGTTTTCTGATGTTTACTGATGTTTTCTGGTGTTTTCTGATGTTTTCTGATGTTTTTCTGATGTTTTCTGATGTTTTCTGGTGTTTGCTGATGTTTTCTGATGTTTACTGATGTTTTCTGGTGTTTGCTGATGTTTTCTGGTGTTTTCTGATGTTTTCTGATGTTTTCTGGTGTTTTCTGATGTTTTCTGGTGTTTGCTGATGTTTTCTGATGTTTACTGATGTTTTCTGGTGTTTTCTGATGTTTTCTGATGTTTTTCTGATGTTTGCTGATGTTTTCTGATGTTTTTCTGATGTTTTTCTGATGTTTGTTGATGTTTTTCTGATGTTTGCTGATGTTTTCTGGTGTTTTCTGATGTTTTCTGATGTTTTCTGATGTTTACTGATGTTTTCTGGTGTTTTCTGATGTTTTCTGGTGTTTACTGATGTTTTCTGGTGTTTTCTGATGTTTTCTGATGTTTTCTGATGTTTTTCTGATGTTTTCTGATGTTTTCTGATGTTTTTCTGATGTTTTCTGATGTTTTCTGGTGTTTTCTGATGTTTTCTGATGTTTTCTGATGTTTACTGATGTTTTCTGGTGTTTTCTGATGTTTTCTGATGTTTTCTGGTGTTTTCTGATGTTTTCTGGTGTTTTCTGATGTTTTCTGATGTTTTCTGATGTTTTCTGGTGTTTTCTGATGTTTTCTGATGTTTTCTGATGTTTTTCTGATGTTTTCTGATGTTTTCTGATGTTTTTCTGATGTTTTCTGATGTTTTCTGGTGTTTTCTGATGTTTTCTGATGTTTTCTGATGTTTACTGATGTTTTCTGGTGTTTTCTGATGTTTTCTGATGTTTTCTGGTGTTTTCTGATGTTTGTTGATGTTTTCTGATGTTTTCTGATGTTTTTCTGATGTTTTCTGATGTTTTCTGATGTTTTTTGATGTTTTCTGATGTTTTCTGATGTTTTCTGATGTTTTCTGATGTTTTCTGATGTTTGCTGATGTTTGTTGATGTTTTCTGGTGTTTTCTGATGTTTTTTGATGTTTTCTGGTGTTTTCTGATGTTTTCTGACGTTTTCTGATGTTTTCTGATGTTTTCTGATGTTTTCTGATGTTTTCTGATGTTTGCTGATGTTTTCTGATGTTTTTCTGATGTTTTCTGATGTTTTCTGATGTTTTTTGATGTTTTCTGATGTTTTCTGATGTTTTCTGATGTTTGCTGATGTTTTCTGATGTTTTCTGATGTTTGCTGATGTTTTCTGATGTTTTCTGATGTTTTTCTGATGTTTTCTGATGTTTTCTGATGTTTACTGATGTTTTCTGGTGTTTTCTGATTTTTTCTGGTGTTTGCTGATGTTTTCTGATGTTTTCTGGTGTTTTCTGATGTTTTCTGGTGTTTTCTAATGTTTTCTGATGTTTTCTGGTGTTTTCTGGTGTTTTCTGATGTTTTCTGGTGTTTTCTAATGTTTTCTGATGTTTTCTGATGTTTTCTGGTGTTTTCTGGTGTTTTCTGATGTTTTCTGGTGTTTGCTGATGTTTTCTGATGTTTTCTGATGTTTACTGATGTTTTCTGATGTTTTCTGATGTTTTCTGGTGTTTTCTGATGTTTTCTGATGTTTTCTGATGTTTTCTGATGTTTTTCTGATGTTTACTGATGTTTTCTGATGTTTTCTGATGTTTTTCTGATGTTTTCTAATGTTTGCTGATGTTTTTCTGATGTTTTTCTGATGTTTGTTGATGTTTACTGATGTTTTCTGATGTTTTCTGATGTTTTCTGATGTTTACTGATGTTTTCTGGTGTTTTCTGGTGTTTTCTGATGTTTTCTGATGTTTTTTGATGTTTTCTGGTGTTTTCTGATGTTTTCTGACGTTTTCTGATGTTTTCTGATGTTTTCTGATGTTTTCTGATGTTTTCTGATGTTTTTCTGATGTTTTCTGATGTTTTCTGATGTTTTCTGATGTTTTTCTGATGTTTTCTGATGTTTTCTGATGTTTACTGATGTTTTCTGTTTTTTTCTAATGTTTTCTGATGTTTTCTGGTGTTTGCTGATGTTTTCTGATGTTTTCTGATGTTTACTGATGTTTTCTGGTGTTTTCTGATGTTTACTAATGTTTTTCTGATGTTTACTGATGTTTTCTGATGTTTTCTGATGTTTTCTGATGTTTTCTGATGTTTTCTGATGTTTTCTGATGTTTTTTGATGTTTTCTGTTGTTTTCTGATGTTTTCTGATGTTTTCTGATGTTTGCTGATGTTTTCTGATGTTTTCTGATGTTTTTCTGATGTTTTCTGATGTTTACTAATGTTTTTCTGATGTTTACTGATGTTTTTCTGGTGTTTTCTGATGTTTTCTGATGTTTTCTGATGTTTTTCTGATGTTTTCTAATGTTTGTTGATGTTTTCTGATGTTTGCTGATGTTTTCTGATGTTTTCTGATGTTTTCTGATGTTTTCTGATGTTTTTCTGATGTTTACTGATGTTTTCTGATGTTTTCTGATGTTTTTCTGATGTTTTCTGATGTTTTCTGATGTTTTCTGATGTTTTCTGATGTTTTCTGGTGTTTTCTGATGTTTTCTGATGTTTGCTGATGTTTTCTGATGTTTTCTGATGTTTACTGATGTTTTCTGATGTTTTCTGATGTTTTCTGATGTTTTCTGATGTTTTTTGATGTTTTCTGTTGTTTTCTGATGTTTTCTGATGTTTACTGATGTTTTCTGGTGTTTTCTGATGTTTTCTGATGTTTGCTGATGTTTTTCTGATGTTTTCTAATGTTTGCTGATGTTTTCTGATGTTTACTAATGTTTTTCTGATGTTTACTGATGTTTTTCTGATGTTTTCTGGTGTTTTCTGATGTTTACTAATGTTTTTCTGATGTTTACTGATGTTTTCTGATGTTTTCTGATGTTTTCTGATGTTTTCTGATGTTTTTCTGATGTTTTCTGATGTTTTCTGATGTTTTCTGGTGTTTACTGATGTTTTCTGGTGTTTTCTGATGTTTTCTGATGTTTGCTGATGTTTTTCTGATGTTTTCTAATGTTTGCTGATGTTTTCTGATGTTTACTAATGTTTTTCTGATGTTTACTGATGTTTTTCTGGTGTTTTCTGATGTTTTCTGATGTTTTCTGATGTTTTTCTGATGTTTTCTAATGTTTGTTGATGTTTTCTGATGTTTGCTGATGTTTTCTGATGTTTTCTGATGTTTTCTGATGTTTTCTGATGTTTTTCTGATGTTTACTGATGTTTTCTGATGTTTTCTGATGTTTTTCTGATGTTTTCTGATGTTTTCTGATGTTTTCTGATGTTTTCTGATGTTTTCTGGTGTTTTCTGATGTTTTCTGATGTTTTTCTGATGTTTGCTGATGTTTTCTGATGTTTTCTGATGTTTGCTGATGTTTTCTGATGTTTTTCTGATGTTTTTCTGATGTTTGTTGATGTTTTTCTGATGTTTACTGATGTTTTCTGGTGTTTTCTGATGTTTTTTGATGTTTTCTGGTGTTTGCTGATGTTTTCTGGTGTTTTCTGATGTTTTCTGATGTTTGCTGATGTTTGCTGATGTTTTCTGATGTTTTCTGGTGTTTGCTGATGTTTTCTGATGTTTTCTGATGTTTTCTGATGTTTTCTGGTGTTTGTTGATGTTTTCTGATGTTTTTTGATGTTTTCTGATGTTTGTTGATGTTTTTCTGATGTTTACTGATGTTTTCTGGTGTTTTCTGATGTTTTTTGATGTTTTCTGGTGTTTGCTGATGTTTTCTGGTGTTTTCTGATGTTTTCTGATGTTTGCTGATGTTTTCTGATGTTTTCTGATGTTTTCTGATGTTTTCTGGTGTTTTCTGATGTTTTTCTGATGTTTTCTGATGTTTTTCTGATGTTTGCTGATGTTTTCTGGTGTTTTCTGATGTTTTCTGGTGTTTTCTGATGTTTTCTGATGTTTTCTGATGTTTGTTGATGTTTTCTGATGTTTTCTGATGTTTTCTGATGTTTTCTGATGTTTTCTGATGTTTTTCTGATGTTTTTCTGATGTTTGTTGATGTTTTTCTGATGTTTACTGATGTTTTCTGGTGTTTTCTGATGTTTTTTGATGTTTTCTGGTGTTTGCTGATGTTTTCTGGTGTTTTCTGATGTTTTCTGATGTTTGCTGATGTTTTCTGATGTTTTCTGATGTTTTCTGATGTTTTCTGGTGTTTTCTGATGTTTTTCTGATGTTTTCTGATGTTTTTCTGATGTTTGCTGATGTTTTCTGGTGTTTTCTGATGTTTTCTGGTGTTTTCTGATGTTTTCTGATGTTTTCTGATGTTTGCTGATGTTTTCTGGTGTTTTCTGATGTTTTCTGATGTTTGCTGATGTTTTCTGATGTTTTCTGATGTTTTCTGATGTTTTCTGGTGTTTTCTGATGTTTTTCTGATGTTTTCTGATGTTTGCTGATGTTTGCTGATGTTTTCTGGTGTTTTCTGATGTTTTCTGATGTTTACTGATGTTTGCTGATGTTTGCTGATGTTTTCTGGTGTTTTCTGATGTTTGCTGATGTTTGTTGATGTTTGCTGATGTTTGCTGATGTTTGCTGATGTTTTCTGATGTTTTCTGATGTTTGCTGATGTTTGCTGATGTTTGCTGATGTTTTCTGGTGTTTTCTGATGTTTTCTGATGTTTTCTGATGTTTGCTGATGTTTGTTGATGTTTGCTGATGTTTTCTGATGTTTGCTGATGTTTTCTGATGTTTTCTGATGTTTGCTGATGTTTGCTGATGTTTGCTGATGTTTTTTGATGTTTTCTGATGTTTACTAATGTTTTTCTGATGTTTACTGATGTTTTCTGGTGTTTTCTGATGTTTTCTGGTGTTTGCTGATGTTTTCTGATGTTTTCTGATGTTTACTGATGTTTGCTGATGTTTTCTGATGTTTTCTGGTGTTTGCTGATGTTTTCTGATGTTTGCTGATGTTTTCTGATGTTTGCTGATGTTTGCTGATGTTTGCTGATGTTTTCTGATGTTTTCTGATGTTTGCTGATGTTTGCTGATGTTTGTTGATGTTTGCTGATGTTTGCTGATGTTTTCTGATGTTTACTAATGTTTTTCTGATGTTTACTGATGTTTTCTGGTGTTTTCTGATGTTTTCTGGTGTTTGCTGATGTTTTCTGATGTTTTCTGATGTTTACTGATGTTTTCTGATGTTTTCTGATGTTTTCTGATGTTTTCTGGTGTTTGCTGATGTTTTCTGATGTTTTCTGATGTTTGCTGATGTTTGCTGATGTTTGCTGATGTTTTCTGGTGTTTGCTGATGTTTGCTGATGTTTGCTGATGTTTGCTGATGTTTTCTGATGTTTACTAATGTTTTTCTGATGTTTACTGATGTTTTCTGGTGTTTTCTGATGTTTTCTGGTGTTTGCTGATGTTTTCTGATGTTTTCTGATGTTTGCTGATGTTTGCTGATGTTTGCTGATGTTTTCTGGTGTTTTCTGATGTTTTCTGATGTTTTCTGATGTTTTCTGATGTTTGCTGATGTTTTCTGATGTTTACTAATGTTTTTCTGATGTTTACTGATGTTTTCTGGTGTTTTCTGATGTTTTCTGATGTTTTCTGATGTTTTTCTGATGTTTTCTGATGTTTTCTGATGTTTTTCTGATGTTTACTGATGTTTTCTGATGTTTTTCTGATGTTTACTAATGTTTTTCTGATGTTTACTGATGTTTTCTGGTGTTTTCTGATGTTTTCTGGTGTTTGCTGATGTTTTCTGATGTTTTCTGATGTTTGCTGATGTTTGCTGATGTTTGCTGATGTTTTCTGGTGTTTTCTGATGTTTTCTGATGTTTTCTGATGTTTTCTGATGTTTGCTGATGTTTTCTGATGTTTACTAATGTTTTTCTGATGTTTTCTGATGTTTACTGATGTTTTCTGGTGTTTTCTGATGTTTTCTGGTGTTTGCTGATGTTTTCTGATGTTTTCTGATGTTTACTGATGTTTTCTGATGTTTTCTGATGTTTTCTGATGTTTTCTGGTGTTTGCTGATGTTTTCTGATGTTTTCTGATGTTTGCTGATGTTTGCTGATGTTTGCTGATGTTTTCTGGTGTTTGCTGATGTTTTCTGATGTTTGCTGATGTTTGCTGATGTTTGCTGATGTTTTCTGGTGTTTTCTGATGTTTTCTGATGTTTGCTGATGTTTTCTGATGTTTACTAATGTTTTTCTGATGTTTACTGATGTTTTCTGGTGTTTTCTGATGTTTGTTGATGTTTGCTGATGTTTGCTGATGTTTGCTGATGTTTTCTGATGTTTACTAATGTTTTTCTGATGTTTACTGATGTTTTCTGGTGTTTTCTGATGTTTTCTGGTGTTTGCTGATGTTTTCTGATGTTTTCTGATGTTTGCTGATGTTTGCTGATGTTTGCTGATGTTTTCTGGTGTTTTCTGATGTTTTCTGATGTTTTCTGATGTTTTCTGATGTTTGCTGATGTTTTCTGATGTTTACTAATGTTTTTCTGATGTTTACTGATGTTTTCTGGTGTTTTCTGATGTTTTCTGATGTTTTCTGATGTTTTTCTGATGTTTTCTGATGTTTTCTGATGTTTTTCTGATGTTTACTGATGTTTTCTGATGTTTTTCTGATGTTTTCTAATGTTTGTTGATGTTTTCTGATGTTTTTCTGATGTTTGCTGATGTTTGTTGATGTTTTCTGGTGTTTTCTGGTGTTTTCTGATGTTTTCTGGTGTTTGCTGATGTTTTCTGATGTTTTCTGATGTTTTCTGGTGTTTTCTGATGTTTTCTGATGTTTTCTGATGTTTTCTGGTGTTTTCTGATGTTTTCTGATGTTTTCCGATGTTTTCTGATGTTTTTTGATGTTTTCTGGTGTTTTCTGATGTTTTTCTGATGTTTTTCTGATGTTTGTTGATGTTTTTCTGATGTTTACTGATGTTTTCTGGTGTTTTCTGATGTTTTTTGATGTTTTCTGGTGTTTGCTGATGTTTTCTGATGTTTTCTGATGTTTTCTGATGTTTTCTGGTGTTTTCTGATGTTTTCTGATGTTTTCTGATGTTTTCTGGTGTTTTCTGATGTTTTCTGATGTTTGCTGATGTTTTCTGATGTTTTCTGATGTTTTCTGATGTTTTCTGATGTTTTCTGATGTTTGCTGATGTTTTCTGATGTTTTTTGATGTTTGCTGGTGTTTTCTGATGTTTTCTGATGTTTTCTGATGTTTTCTGATGTTTTCTGGTGTTTTCTGATGTTTTCTGATGTTTTCTGATGTTTGCTGATGTTTGCTGATGTTTGCTGATGTTTTCTGATGTTTTTCTGATGTTTTCTGATGTTTTTCTGATGTTTTCTGATGTTTGCTGATGTTTTCTGGTGTTTTCTGATGTTTTCTGATGTTTGCTGATGTTTTCTGGTGTTTTCTGATGTTTTCTGATGTTTGCTGATGTTTGCTGATGTTTGCTGATGTTTTCTGATGTTTTTCTGATGTTTTCTGATGTTTTTCTGATGTTTGCTGATGTTTTCTGGTGTTTTCTGATGTTTTCTGATGTTTTCTGATGTTTTTCTGATGTTTGCTGATGTTTTCTGATGTTTTTTGATGTTTTCTGATGTTTTCTGATGTTTGCTGATGTTTTCTGATGTTTTTTGATGTTTTCTGATGTTTGCTGATGTTTTCTGATGTTTTCTGATGTTTTCTGATGTTTTCTGATGTTTGCTGATGTTTGTTGATGTTTTCTGATGTTTTCTGATGTTTTTTGATGTTTGCTGATGTTTGTTGATGTTTTCTGATGTTTTCTGATGTTTGCTGATGTTTTCTGATGTTTTCTGATGTTTTCTGATGTTTGCTGATGTTTTCTGATGTTTTTTGATGTTTTCTGATGTTTTCTGATGTTTTCTGATGTTTGCTGATGTTTTTTGATGTTTTCTGATGTTTTCTGATGTTTTCTGATGTTTTCTGGTGTTTTTTGGTGTTTGCTGGTGTTTTCTGATGTTTTCTGATGTTTTCTGTTGTTTTCTGATGTTTACTGGTTTTTACTGGTTTTTTCTGATGTTTTCTGATGTTTTTTGATGTTTGCTGATGTTTTCTGATGTTTTCTGATGTTTTCTGATGTTTTCTGATGTTTTCTGATGTTTGCTGATGTTTGCTGATGTTTTCTGATGTTTTCTGATGTTTTCTGATGTTTGCTGATGTTTGCTGATGTTTTCTGGTGTTTTCTGATGTTTTCTGATGTTTTCTGATGTTTTCTGATGTTTTCTGATGTTTTCTGATGTTTGCTGATGTTTGCTGATGTTTGCTGATGTTTTCTGATGTTTTCTGATGTTTTCTGATGTTTTCTGATGTTTGCTGATGTTTGCTGATGTTTGCTGATGTTTTCTGATGTTTACTGATGTTTTCTGATGTTTGCTGATGTTTGCTGATGTTTGCTGATGTTTTCTGATGTTTTCTGATGTTTTCTGGTGTTTTCTGGTGTTTTCTGATGTTTTCTGATGTTTTCTGGTGTTTTTTGGTGTTTGCTGGTGTTTTCTGATGTTTTCTGTTGTTTTCTGATGTTTTCTGATGTTTTCTGATGTTTTTCTGATGTTTACTGATGTTTTCTGGTGTTTTCTGGTGTTTTATGACGTTTGCTGATGTTTTCTGGTGTTTTCTGTTGTTTTCTGTTGTTTTCTGTTGTTTTCTGATGTTTTCTGATGTTTTCTGATGTTTTCTGATGTTTGCTGATGTTTGCTGATGTTTTCTGATGTTTTCTGATGTTTTCTGGTGTTTTCTGATGTTTGCTGATGTTTTCTGATGTTTGCTGATGTTTTCTGATGTTTTCTGATGTTTTCTGATGTTTTTTGATGTTTTCTGTTGTTTTCTGTTGTTTTCTGATGTTTTCTGGTGTTTTCTGATGTTTTCTGATGTTTTCTGATGTTTGCTGATGTTTGCTGATGTTTGCTGATGTTTTCTGATGTTTTTTGATGTTTTCTGTTGTTTTCTGTTGTTTTCTGATGTTTTCTGGTGTTTGCTGATGTTTGTTGATGTTTTCTGATGTTTTCTGATGTTTTCTGATGTTTTCTGATGTTTGCTGATGTTTTCTGATGTTTGCTGGTGTTTTCTGGTGTTTTCTGATGTTTTCTGATGTTTTCTGATGTTTTCTGATGTTTTCTGATGTTTTCTGATGTTTGTTGATGTTTTCTGATGTTTTCTGATGTTTTCTGATGTTTTCTGATGTTTGCTGATGTTTTCTGATGTTTGCTGGTGTTTTCTGGTGTTTTCTGATGTTTTCTGATGTTTTCTGATGTTTTCTGATGTTTTCTGATGTTTGCTGATGTTTGCTGATGTTTTCTGATGTTTCCTGATGTTTTCTGATGTTTTCTGATGTTTTCTGATGTTGTCTGATGTTTTCTGATGTTTTCTGATGTTGTCTGATGTTTTCTGATGTTTTCTGGTGTTTTCTGATGTTTTTCTGATGTTTTCTGATGTTTGCTGATGTTTGCTGATGTTTTCTGATGTTTGCTGATGTTTTTTGATGTTTTCTGATGTTTGCTGATGTTTTCTGATGTTTGCTGATGTTTGCTGATGTTTGCTGATGTTTTCTGATGTTTTCTGGTGTTTTCTGATGTTTTCTGATGTTTTCTGATGTTTGCTGATGTTTGCTGATGTTTGCTGATGTTTTCTGGTGTTTTCTGATGTTTTCTGATGTTTGCTGATGTTTTCTGATGTTTACTGATGTTTTCTGATGTTTTCTGATGTTGTCTGATGTTTTCTGATGTTTTCTGATGTTGTCTGATGTTTTCTGGTGTTTGCTGATGTTTTCTGATGTTTTTTGATGTTTTTTGATGTTTGCTGATGTTTGCTGATGTTTTCTGATGTTTGCTGATGTTTTCTGATGTTTGCTGATGTTTGCTGATGTTTGCTGATGTTTGCTGATGTTTTCTGGTGTTTTCTGATGTTTTCTGATGTTTGCTGATGTTTTCTGATGTTTACTGATGTTTTCTGATGTTTTCTGATGTTGTCTGATGTTTTCTGATGTTTTCTGATGTTGTCTGATGTTTTCTGGTGTTTGCTGATGTTTGCTGATGTTTTTTGATGTTTTTTGATGTTTTCGGATGTTTGCTGATGTTTTCTGATGTTTTCTGATGTTGTCTGATGTTTTCTGATGTTTTCTGATGTTGTCTGATGTTTTCTGATGTTTTCTGGTGTTTTCTGATGTTTTTCTGATGTTTTCTGATGTTTGCTGATGTTTGCTGATGTTTTCTGATGTTTTCTGATGTTTTTTGATGTTTGCTGATGTTTTCTGATGTTTGCTGATGTTTGCTGATGTTTTCTGATGTTTCCTGATGTTTTCTGATGTTTTCTGATGTTGTCTGATGTTTTCTGATGTTTTCTGATGTTGTCTGATGTTTTCTGATGTTTTCTGGTGTTTTCTGATGTTTTTCTGATGTTTTCTGATGTTTGCTGATGTTTGCTGATGTTTTCTGATGTTTTCTGATGTTTTTTGATGTTTGCTGATGTTTTCTGATGTTTGCTGATGTTTGCTGATGTTTGCTGATGTTTTCTGATGTTTTCTGGTGTTTTTTGATGTTTTTTGATGTTTGCTGATGTTTGCTGATGTTTGCTGATGTTTGCTGATGTTTTCTGGTGTTTTCTGATGTTTTCTGATGTTTTCTGATGTTTGCTGATGTTTTCTGATGTTTACTGATGTTTTCTGATGTTTTCTGATGTTGTCTGATGTTTTCTGATGTTTTCTGATGTTTGCTGATGTTTGCTGATGTTTTTTGATGTTTTTTGATGTTTTTTGATGTTTGCTGATGTTTTCTGATGTTTGCTGATGTTTGCTGATGTTTTCTGATGTTTCCTGATGTTTTCTGATGTTTTCTGATGTTTTCTGATGTTGTCTGATGTTTTCTGATGTTTTCTGATGTTGTCTGATGTTTTCTGATGTTTTCTGATGTTTGCTGATGTTTTCTGATGTTTTTTGATGTTTTCTGATGTTGTCTGATGTTTTCTGATGTTTTCTGATGTTGTCTGATGTTTTCTGATGTTTTCTGATGTTTGCTGATGTTTGCTGATGTTTTTTGATGTTTTTTGATGTTTTCTGATGTTTTCTGATGTTTTTTGATGTTTTTTGATGTTTGCTGATGTTTGCTGATGTTTTTTGATGTTTTTTGATGTTTTCTGGTGTTTGCTGATGTTTTCTGATGTTTTCTGATGTTTTCTGATGTTTGCTGATGTTTGCTGATGTTTTTTGATGTTTTTTGATGTTTGCTGATGTTTACTGATGTTTTCTGATGTTTTCTGGTGTTTTCTGATGTTTGCTGATGTTTTCTGATGTTTGCTGATGTTTGCTGATGTTTGCTGATGTTTGCTGATGTTTTCTGATGTTTTCTGATGTTTGCTGATGTTGTCTGATGTTTTCTGATGTTTTCTGATGTTGTCTGATGTTTTCTGATGTTTTCTGATGTTTGCTGATGTTTGCTGATGTTTGCTGATGTTTTTTGATGTTTTTTGATGTTTGCTGATGTTTACTGATGTTTGCTGATGTTTTCTGATGTTTGCTGATGTTTGCTGATGTTTGCTGATGTTTGCTGATGTTTTCTGATGTTTTCTGATGTTTGCTGATGTTGTCTGATGTTTTCTGATGTTTTCTGATGTTGTCTGATGTTTTCTGATGTTTTCTGATGTTTTTTGATGTTTTCTGATGTTTTCTGATGTTGTCTGATGTTTTCTGATGTTTTCTGATGTTTGCTGATGTTTTCTTGTGTTTTTCTGATGTTTTCTGATGTTTGCTGATGTTTTCTTGTGTTTTTCTGATGTTTTCTGATGTTTTCTGATGTTTGCTGATGTTTTCTGATGTTTTCTGATGTTTTCTGATGTTTTCTTGTGTTTTTCTGATGTTTTCTGATGTTTGCTGATGTTTTCTTGTGTTTTTCTGATGTTTTCTGATGTTTTTTGATGTTTTCTGATGTTTTCTGATGTTGTCTGATGTTTTCTGATGTTTTCTGATGTTTGCTGATGTTTTCTTGTGTTTTTCTGATGTTTTCTGATGTTTTCTGATGTTTACTGATGTTTTCTGATGTTTTCTGATGTTTTTTGATGTTTTTTGATGTTTGCTGATGTTTTCTGATGTTTCCTGATGTTTTCTGATGTTTTCTGATGTTTTCTGATGTTGTCTGATGTTTTCTGATGTTTGCTGATGTTTTCTGATGTTTTCTTGTGTTTTTCTGATGTTTTCTGATGTTTTCTGATGTTTGCTGATGTTTTTTGATGTTTTCTGGTGTTTTCTGATGTTTCCTGATGTTTTCTGATGTTTTCTGATGTTTTCTGATGTTTTCTGATGTTTTCTGGTGTTTTCTGATGTTTGCTGATGTTTTCTGATGTTTTCTGATGTTTTCTGGTGTTTTCTGATGTTTTCTGGTGTTTTCTGATGTTTGCTGATGTTTTCTGATGTTTTCTGATGTTTTCTGGTGTTTTCTGGTGTTTTCTGATGTTTTCTGGTGTTTTCTGATGTTTGCTGATGTTTTCTGATGTTTGCTGATGTTTTCTGGTGTTTTCTGATGTTTTCTGATGTTTTCTGGTGTTTTCTGATGTTTTCTGGTGTTTTCTGATGTTTGCTGATGTTTTCTGATGTTTTCTGATGTTTTCTGGTGTTTTCTGATGTTTTCTGGTGTTTTCTGATGTTTTCTGATGTTTTCTGATGTTTGCTGATGTTTTCTGGTGTTTTCTGATGTTTTCTGATGTTTTCTGGTGTTTTCTGATGTTTTCTGGTGTTTTCTGATGTTTTCTGATGTTTGCTGATGTTTTCTGATGTTTTCTGATGTTTACTGATGTTTGCTGATGTTTTATGATGTTTTCTGTTTTTTTCTGATGTTTGCTGTTTTTTTCTGATGTTTGCTGATGTTTTCTGGTGTTTTCTGGTGTTTTCTGATGTTTACTGATGTTTGCTGATGTTTTATGATGTTTTCTGTTTTTTTCTGATGTTTGCTGTTTTTTTCTGATGTTTTCTGATGTTTTCTGATGTTTTCTGGTGTTTTCTGATGTTTACTGATGTTTTCTGATGTTTGCTGATGTTTTCTGATGTTTTCTGATGTTTTCTGATGTTTTCTGATGTTTGCTGATGTTTTCTGATGTTTGCTGATGTTTTCTGGTGTTTTCTGATGTTTTCTGATGTTTTCTGGTGTTTTCTGATGTTTTCTGATGTTTTCTGGTGTTTTCTGATGTTTTCTGGTGTTTTCTGATGTTTTCTGATGTTTTCTGGTGTTTTCTGATGTTTTCTGGTGTTTTCTGATGTTTTCTGATGTTTGCTGATGTTTTCTGGTGTTTTCTGATGTTTTCTGATGTTTTCTGATGTTGTCTGATGTTGTCTGATGTTTTCTGATGTTTGCTGATGTTTGCTGATGTTTGCTGATGTTTACTGATGTTTACTGATGTTTTCTGGTGTTTTCTGATGTTTTCTGGTGTTTTCTGATGTTTTCTGATGTTTTCTGATGTTTTCTGATGTTTTCTGGTGTTTTCTGATGTTTTCTGGTGTTTTCTGATGTTTGCTGATGTTTTCTGGTGTTTTCTGATGTTTTCTGATGTTTTCTGGTGTTTTCTGATGTTTTCTGGTGTTTTCTGATGTTTTCTGATGTTTGCTGATGTTTTCTGGTGTTTTCTGATGTTTTCTGATGTTTGCTGATGTTTGCTGATGTTTGCTGATGTTTACTGATGTTTGCTGATGTTTGCTGATGTTTACTGATGTTTGCTGATGTTTTCTGGTGTTTTCTGATGTTTTCTGATGTTTTCTGGTGTTTTCTGATGTTTTCTGATGTTTTCTGATGTTTTCTGATGTTTTCTGATGTTTTCTGATGTTTTCTGATGTTTGCTGATGTTTGCTGATGTTTTCTGGTGTTTTCTGATGTTTTCTGATGTTTTCTGGTGTTTTCTGATGTTTTCTGGTGTTTTCTGATGTTTTCTGATGTTTTCTGATGTTTTCTGATGTTTTCTGATGTTTTCTGATGTTTTCTGATGTTTTCTGATGTTTGCTGATGTTTGCTGATGTTTTCTGGTGTTTTCTGATGTTTTCTGATGTTTGCTGATGTTTTCTGATGTTTTCTGATGTTTTCTGGTGTTTTCTGATGTTTTCTGATGTTTTCTGATGTTTTCTGGTGTTTTCTGATGTTTGCTGATGTTTTCTGGTGTTTTCTGATGTTTTCTGATGTTTTCTGATGTTTTCTGATGTTTTCTGGTGTTTTCTGGTGTTTTCTGATGTTTTCTGATGTTTTCTGATGTTTTCTGATGTTTACTGATGTTTGCTGATGTTTTATGATGTTTTCTGTTTTTTTCTGATGTTTGCTGTTTTTTTCTGATGTTTGCTGATGTTTTCTGGTGTTTTCTGATGTTTTCTGATGTTTTCTGGTGTTTTCTGATGTTTACTGATGTTTTCTGATGTTTGCTGATGTTTTCTGATGTTTTCTGATGTTTTCTGATGTTTTCTGATGTTTTCTGATGTTTTCTGATGTTTTCTTATGTTTTCTGATGTTTGCTGATGTTTGCTGATGTTTTCTGATGTTTTCTGATGTTTGCTGATGTTTGCTGATGTTTTCTGGTGTTTTCTGATGTTTTCTGATGTTTTCTGGTGTTTTCTGATGTTTGCTGATGTTTTCTGATGTTTGCTGATGTTTGCTGATGTTTTCTGATGTTTTCTGGTGTTTTCTGATGTTTGCTGATGTTTGCTGATGTTTTCTGATGTTTTCTGATGTTTGCTGATGTTTGCTGATGTTTTCTGATGTTTGCTGATGTTTGCTGATGTTTTCTGATGTTTTCTGATGTTTTCTGATGTTTGCTGATGTTTTCTGATGTTTGCTGATGTTTGCTGATGTTTTCTGATGTTTTCTGGTGTTTTCTGATGTTTGCTGATGTTTTCTGGTGTTTTCTGATGTTTTCTGATGTTTTCTGGTGTTTTCTGATGTTTGCTGATGTTTTCTGATGTTTTCTGATGTTTACTGATGTTTGCTGATGTTTTCTGGTGTTTTCTGGTGTTTTCTGATGTTTACTGATGTTTGCTGATGTTTTATGATGTTTTCTGTTTTTTTCTGATGTTTGCTGTTTTTTTCTGATGTTTGCTGATGTTTTCTGGTGTTTTCTGGTGTTTTCTGATGTTTACTGATGTTTGCTGATGTTTTATGATGTTTTCTGTTTTTTTCTGATGTTTGCTGTTTTTTTCTGATGTTTTCTGATGTTTTCTGGTGTTTTCTGATGTTTACTGATGTTTTCTGATGTTTGCTGATGTTTTCTGATGTTTTCTGATGTTTTCTGATGTTTTCTGATGTTTGCTGATGTTTTCTGATGTTTGCTGATGTTTTCTGGTGTTTTCTGATGTTTTCTGATGTTTTCTGGTGTTTTCTGATGTTTTCTGATGTTTTCTGGTGTTTTCTGATGTTTTCTGGTGTTTTCTGATGTTTTCTGATGTTTTCTGGTGTTTTCTGATGTTTTCTGGTGTTTTCTGATGTTTTCTGATGTTTGCTGATGTTTTCTGGTGTTTTCTGATGTTTTCTGATGTTTTCTGATGTTTTCTGATGTTGTCTGATGTTTTCTGATGTTTGCTGATGTTTGCTGATGTTTGCTGATGTTTACTGATGTTTACTGATGTTTTCTGGTGTTTTCTGATGTTTTCTGGTGTTTTCTGATGTTTTCTGATGTTTTCTGATGTTTTCTGATGTTTTCTGGTGTTTTCTGATGTTTTCTGGTGTTTTCTGATGTTTGCTGATGTTTTCTGGTGTTTTCTGATGTTTTCTGATGTTTTCTGGTGTTTTCTGATGTTTTCTGATGTTTTCTGATGTTTTCTGATGTTTTCTGATGTTTTCTGATGTTTGCTGATGTTTGCTGATGTTTTCTGATGTTTACTGATGTTTGCTGATGTTTGCTGATGTTTACTGATGTTTGCTGATGTTTTCTGGTGTTTTCTGATGTTTTCTGATGTTTTCTGGTGTTTTCTGATGTTTTCTGATGTTTTCTGATGTTTTCTGATGTTTTCTGATGTTTTCTGATGTTTTCTGATGTTTGCTGATGTTTGCTGATGTTTTCTGGTGTTTTCTGATGTTTTCTGATGTTTTCTGGTGTTTTCTGATGTTTTCTGGTGTTTTCTGATGTTTTCTGATGTTTTCTGATGTTTTCTGATGTTTTCTGATGTTTTCTGATGTTTGCTGATGTTTGCTGATGTTTTCTGGTGTTTTCTGATGTTTTCTGATGTTTGCTGATGTTTTCTGATGTTTTCTGATGTTTTCTGGTGTTTTCTGATGTTTTCTGATGTTTTCTGATGTTTTCTGGTGTTTTCTGATGTTTGCTGATGTTTTCTGGTGTTTTCTGATGTTTTCTGATGTTTTCTGATGTTTTCTGATGTTTTCTGGTGTTTTCTGGTGTTTTCTGATGTTTTCTGATGTTTTCTGATGTTTACTGATGTTTGCTGATGTTTTATGATGTTTTCTGTTTTTTTCTGATGTTTGCTGTTTTTTTCTGATGTTTGCTGATGTTTTCTGGTGTTTTCTGATGTTTTCTGATGTTTTCTGGTGTTTTCTGATGTTTACTGATGTTTTCTGATGTTTTCTGATGTTTGCTGATGTTTGCTGATGTTTACTGATGTTTGCTGATGTTTGCTGATGTTTACTGATGTTTACTGATGTTTTCTGGTGTTTTCTGATGTTTTCTGATGTTTTCTGGTGTTTTCTGATGTTTTCTGGTGTTTTCTGATGTTTGCTGATGTTTGCTGATGTTTACTGATGTTTGCTGATGTTTGCTGATGTTTACTGATGTTTACTGATGTTTTCTGGTGTTTTCTGATGTTTTCTGATGTTTGCTGATGTTTTCTGATGTTTTCTGATGTTTTCTGGTGTTTTCTGATGTTTTCTGATGTTTTCTGATGTTTTCTGGTGTTTTCTGATGTTTTCTAATGTTTGTTGATGTTTTCTGATGTTTGCTGATGTTTTCTGGTGTTTTCTGATGTTTTCTGATGTTTTCTGATGTTTTCTGATGTTTTCTGGTGTTTTCTGGTGTTTTCTGAT
This sequence comes from Oryzias latipes, assembly GCF_053564925.1. Lineage (NCBI taxonomy): Eukaryota > Metazoa > Chordata > Actinopteri > Beloniformes > Adrianichthyidae > Oryzias > Oryzias latipes. Next base: position 600,000 of record NC_136239.1, read on the forward strand.
GTTTTCTGATGTTTTCTGGTGTTTTCTGATGTTTTCTGATGTTTTCTGATGTTTTCTGATGTTTGCTGGTGTTTTCTGATGTTTACTGATGTTTACTGATGTTTGCTGATGTTTTATGATGTTTTCTGTTTTTTTCTGATGTTTGCTGATGTTTTCTGGTGTTTTCTGATGTTTTCTGATGTTTTCTGGTGTTTTCTGATGTTTTCTGATGTTTGCTGATGTTTGCTGATGTTTGCTGATGTTTTCTGATGTTTTCTGATGTTTTCTGATGTTTGCTGATGTTTTCTGGTGTTTTCTGATGTTTTCTGATGTTTTCTGGTGTTTTCTGATGTTTGCTGATGTTTTCTGATGTTTGCTGATGTTTTCTGATGTTTGCTGATGTTTTCTGGTGTTTTCTGATGTTTTCTGATGTTTGCTGATGTTTTCTGGTGTTTTCTGATGTTTTCTGATGTTTGCTGATGTTTGCTGATGTTTGCTGATGTTTTCTGATGTTTTTCTGATGTTTTCTGATGTTTTTCTGATGTTTGCTGATGTTTTCTGGTGTTTTCTGATGTTTTCTGATGTTTTCTGATGTTTGCTGATGTTTTCTGATGTTTGCTGATGTTTTCTGGTGTTTTCTGATGTTTTCTGATGTTTGCTGATGTTTTCTGGTGTTTTCTGATGTTTTCTGATGTTTGCTGATGTTTGCTGATGTTTGCTGATGTTTTCTGATGTTTTTCTGATGTTTTCTGATGTTTTTCTGATGTTTGCTGATGTTTTCTGGTGTTTTCTGATGTTTTCTGATGTTTTCTGATGTTTTTCTGATGTTTGCTGATGTTTTCTGATGTTTTTTGATGTTTTCTGATGTTTTCTGATGTTTGCTGATGTTTTCTGATGTTTTTTGATGTTTTCTGATGTTTGCTGATGTTTTCTGATGTTTTCTGATGTTTTCTGATGTTTTCTGATGTTTGCTGATGTTTGTTGATGTTTTCTGATGTTTTCTGATGTTTTTTGATGTTTGCTGATGTTTGTTGATGTTTTCTGATGTTTTCTGATGTTTGCTGATGTTTTCTGATGTTTTCTGATGTTTTCTGATGTTTGCTGATGTTTTCTGATGTTTTTTGATGTTTTCTGATGTTTTCTGATGTTTTCTGATGTTTGCTGATGTTTTCTGATGTTTTTTGATGTTTTCTGATGTTTTTTGATGTTTGCTGATGTTTGCTGATGTTTTCTGATGTTTGCTGATGTTTGCTGATGTTTTCTGATGTTTTCTGATGTTTTCTGGTGTTTTTTGGTGTTTGCTGGTGTTTTCTGATGTTTTCTGATGTTTTCTGTTGTTTTCTGATGTTTACTGGTTTTTACTGGTTTTTTCTGATGTTTTCTGATGTTTTTTGATGTTTGCTGATGTTTTCTGATGTTTTCTGATGTTTTCTGATGTTTTCTGATGTTTTCTGATGTTTGCTGATGTTTGCTGATGTTTTCTGATGTTTTCTGATGTTTTCTGATGTTTGCTGATGTTTGCTGATGTTTTCTGGTGTTTTCTGATGTTTTCTGATGTTTTCTGATGTTTTCTGATGTTTTCTGATGTTTTCTGATGTTTGCTGATGTTTGCTGATGTTTGCTGATGTTTTCTGATGTTTTCTGATGTTTTCTGATGTTTTCTGATGTTTGCTGATGTTTGCTGATGTTTGCTGATGTTTTCTGATGTTTGCTGATGTTTTCTGATGTTTTCTGATGTTTTCTGGTGTTTTCTGGTGTTTGCTGATGTTTTCTGATGTTTTCTGATGTTTGCTGATGTTTGCTGATGTTTTCTGATGTTTTCTGATGTTTTCTGATGTTTTCTGATGTTTGCTGATGTTTGCTGATGTTTTCTGATGTTTTCTGATGTTTTCTGATGTTTTCTGATGTTTTCTGATGTTTTCTGGTGTTTTCTGGTGTTTTCTGATGTTTTCTGATGTTTTCTGGTGTTTTTTGGTGTTTGCTGGTGTTTTCTGATGTTTTCTGTTGTTTTCTGATGTTTTCTGATGTTTTCTGATGTTTTCTGATGTTTTTCTGATGTTTACTGATGTTTTCTGGTGTTTTCTGGTGTTTTATGACGTTTGCTGATGTTTTCTGGTGTTTTCTGTTGTTTTCTGTTGTTTTCTGTTGTTTTCTGATGTTTTCTGATGTTTTCTGATGTTTTCTGATGTTTGCTGATGTTTGCTGATGTTTTCTGATGTTTACTGATGTTTTCTGATGTTTGCTGATGTTTGCTGATGTTTGCTGATGTTTTCTGATGTTTTCTGATGTTTTCTGGTGTTTTCTGATGTTTTCTGATGTTTTCTGGTGTTTTCTGATGTTTTCTGGTGTTTTCTGATGTTTTCTGATGTTTTCTGGTGTTTTCTGATGTTTTCTGATGTTTTCTGTTGTTTTCTGATGTTTACTGGTTTTTACTGGTTTTTTCTGATGTTTTCTGATGTTTTCTGATGTTTGCTGATGTTTTCTGATGTTTTCTGATGTTTTCTGATGTTTTTTGATGTTTTCTGTTGTTTTCTGTTGTTTTCTGATGTTTTCTGGTGTTTTCTGATGTTTTCTGATGTTTTCTGATGTTTGCTGATGTTTGCTGATGTTTGCTGATGTTTTCTGATGTTTTTTGATGTTTTCTGTTGTTTTCTGTTGTTTTCTGATGTTTTCTGGTGTTTGCTGATGTTTGTTGATGTTTTCTGATGTTTTCTGATGTTTTCTGATGTTTTCTGATGTTTGCTGATGTTTTCTGATGTTTGCTGGTGTTTTCTGGTGTTTTCTGATGTTTTCTGATGTTTTCTGATGTTTTCTGATGTTTTCTGATGTTTTCTGATGTTTGTTGATGTTTTCTGATGTTTTCTGATGTTTTCTGATGTTTTCTGATGTTTGCTGATGTTTTCTGATGTTTGCTGGTGTTTTCTGGTGTTTTCTGATGTTTTCTGATGTTTTCTGATGTTTTCTGATGTTTTCTGATGTTTGCTGATGTTTGCTGATGTTTTCTGATGTTTCCTGATGTTTTCTGATGTTTTCTGATGTTTTCTGATGTTGTCTGATGTTTTCTGATGTTTTCTGATGTTGTCTGATGTTTTCTGATGTTTTCTGGTGTTTTCTGATGTTTTTCTGATGTTTTCTGATGTTTGCTGATGTTTGCTGATGTTTTCTGATGTTTTCTGATGTTTGCTGATGTTTTTTGATGTTTTCTGATGTTTGCTGATGTTTTCTGGTGTTTTCTGATGTTTGCTGATGTTTGCTGATGTTTTTTGATGTTTTCTGATGTTTGCTGATGTTTTCTGATGTTTGCTGATGTTTGCTGATGTTTGCTGATGTTTTCTGATGTTTTCTGGTGTTTTCTGATGTTTTCTGATGTTTTCTGATGTTTGCTGATGTTTGCTGATGTTTGCTGATGTTTTCTGGTGTTTTCTGATGTTTTCTGATGTTTGCTGATGTTTTCTGATGTTTACTGATGTTTTCTGATGTTTTCTGATGTTGTCTGATGTTTTCTGATGTTTTCTGATGTTGTCTGATGTTTTCTGGTGTTTGCTGATGTTTTCTGATGTTTTTTGATGTTTTTTGATGTTTGCTGATGTTTGCTGATGTTTTCTGATGTTTGCTGATGTTTTCTGATGTTTGCTGATGTTTGCTGATGTTTGCTGATGTTTGCTGATGTTTTCTGGTGTTTTCTGATGTTTTCTGATGTTTGCTGATGTTTTCTGATGTTTACTGATGTTTTCTGATGTTTTCTGATGTTGTCTGATGTTTTCTGATGTTTTCTGATGTTGTCTGATGTTTTCTGGTGTTTGCTGATGTTTGCTGATGTTTTTTGATGTTTTTTGATGTTTTCGGATGTTTGCTGATGTTTTCTGATGTTTTCTGATGTTGTCTGATGTTTTCTGATGTTTTCTGATGTTGTCTGATGTTTTCTGATGTTTTCTGATGTTTTTCTGATGTTTTCTGATGTTTGCTGATGTTTGCTGATGTTTTCTGATGTTTTCTGATGTTTTTTGATGTTTGCTGATGTTTTCTGATGTTTGCTGATGTTTGCTGATGTTTTCTGATGTTTCCTGATGTTTTCTGATGTTTGCTGATGTTTTCTGATGTTTACTGATGTTTTCTGATGTTTTCTGATGTTGTCTGATGTTTTCTGATGTTTTCTGATGTTGTCTGATGTTTTCTGGTGTTTGCTGATGTTTGCTGATGTTTTTTGATGTTTTTTGATGTTTTCGGATGTTTGCTGATGTTTTCTGATGTTTTCTGATGTTGTCTGATGTTTTCTGATGTTTTCTGATGTTGTCTGATGTTTTCTGATGTTTTCTGATGTTTTTCTGATGTTTTCTGATGTTTGCTGATGTTTGCTGATGTTTTCTGATGTTTTCTGATGTTTTTTGATGTTTGCTGATGTTTTCTGATGTTTGCTGATGTTTGCTGATGTTTTCTGATGTTTCCTGATGTTTTCTGATGTTTTCTGATGTTGTCTGATGTTTTCTGATGTTTTCTGATGTTGTCTGATGTTTTCTGATGTTTTCTGGTGTTTTCTGATGTTTTTCTGATGTTTTCTGATGTTTGCTGATGTTTGCTGATGTTTTCTGATGTTTTCTGATGTTTTTTGATGTTTGCTGATGTTTTCTGATGTTTGCTGATGTTTGCTGATGTTTGCTGATGTTTTCTGATGTTTTCTGGTGTTTTTTGATGTTTTTTGATGTTTGCTGATGTTTGCTGATGTTTGCTGATGTTTGCTGATGTTTTCTGATGTTTTCTGGTGTTTTCTGATGTTTTCTGATGTTTTCTGATGTTTGCTGATGTTTTCTGATGTTTACTGATGTTTTCTGATGTTTTCTGATGTTGTCTGATGTTTTCTGATGTTTTCTGATGTTTGCTGATGTTTGCTGATGTTTTTTGATGTTTTTTGATGTTTTTTGATGTTTGCTGATGTTTTCTGATGTTTGCTGATGTTTGCTGATGTTTTCTGATGTTTCCTGATGTTTTCTGATGTTTTCTGATGTTTTCTGATGTTGTCTGATGTTTTCTGATGTTTTCTGATGTTGTCTGATGTTTTCTGATGTTTTCTGATGTTTGCTGATGTTTTCTGATGTTTTTTGATGTTTTCTGATGTTGTCTGATGTTTTCTGATGTTTTCTGATGTTGTCTGATGTTTTCTGATGTTTTCTGATGTTTGCTGATGTTTGCTGATGTTTTTTGATGTTTTTTGATGTTTTCTGATGTTTTCTGATGTTTTTTGATGTTTTTTGATGTTTGCTGATGTTTGCTGATGTTTTTTGATGTTTTTTGATGTTTTCTGGTGTTTGCTGATGTTTTCTGATGTTTTCTGATGTTTTCTGATGTTTGCTGATGTTTGCTGATGTTTTTTGATGTTTTTTGATGTTTGCTGATGTTTACTGATGTTTTCTGATGTTTTCTGGTGTTTTCTGATGTTTGCTGATGTTTTCTGATGTTTGCTGATGTTTGCTGATGTTTGCTGATGTTTGCTGATGTTTTCTGATGTTTTCTGATGTTTGCTGATGTTGTCTGATGTTTTCTGATGTTTTCTGATGTTGTCTGATGTTTTCTGATGTTTTCTGATGTTTGCTGATGTTTGCTGATGTTTGCTGATGTTTTTTGATGTTTTTTGATGTTTGCTGATGTTTACTGATGTTTGCTGATGTTTTCTGATGTTTGCTGATGTTTGCTGATGTTTGCTGATGTTTGCTGATGTTTTCTGATGTTTTCTGATGTTTGCTGATGTTGTCTGATGTTTTCTGATGTTTTCTGATGTTGTCTGATGTTTTCTGATGTTTTCTGATGTTTTTTGATGTTTTCTGATGTTTTCTGATGTTGTCTGATGTTTTCTGATGTTTTCTGATGTTTGCTGATGTTTTCTTGTGTTTTTCTGATGTTTTCTGATGTTTGCTGATGTTTTCTTGTGTTTTTCTGATGTTTTCTGATGTTTTCTGATGTTTGCTGATGTTTTCTGATGTTTTCTGATGTTTTCTGATGTTTGCTGATGTTTTCTTGTGTTTTTCTGATGTTTTCTGATGTTTGCTGATGTTTTCTTGTGTTTTTCTGATGTTTTCTGATGTTTTTTGATGTTTTCTGATGTTTTCTGATGTTGTCTGATGTTTTCTGATGTTTTCTGATGTTTGCTGATGTTTTCTTGTGTTTTTCTGATGTTTTCTGATGTTTTCTGATGTTTTCTTGTGTTTTTCTGATGTTTTCTGATGTTTTTTGATGTTTTTTGATGTTTGCTGATGTTTTCTGATGTTTCCTGATGTTTTCTGATGTTTTCTGATGTTGTCTGATGTTTTCTGATGTTTTCTGATGTTTTCTGATGTTTTCTGATGTTTGCTGATGTTTTCTTGTGTTTTTCTGATGTTTTCTGATGTTTTCTGATGTTTTCTGATGTTTGCTGATGTTTTCTGATGTTTTTTGATGTTTTTTGATGTTTGCTGATGTTTTCTGATGTTTCCTGATGTTTTCTGATGTTTTCTGATGTTTTCTGATGTTGTCTGATGTTTTCTGATGTTTGCTGATGTTTTCTGATGTTTTCTTGTGTTTTTCTGATGTTTTCTGATGTTTTCTGATGTTTGCTGATGTTTTTTGATGTTTTCTGGTGTTTTCTGATGTTTCCTGATGTTTTCTGATGTTTTCTGATGTTTTCTGATGTTTTCTGATGTTTTCTGGTGTTTTCTGATGTTTGCTGATGTTTTCTGATGTTTTCTGATGTTTTCTGGTGTTTTCTGATGTTTTCTGGTGTTTTCTGATGTTTGCTGATGTTTTCTGATGTTTTCTGATGTTTTCTGGTGTTTTCTGATGTTTTCTGGTGTTTTCTGATGTTTTCTGATGTTTTCTGATGTTTGCTGATGTTTTCTGGTGTTTTCTGATGTTTTCTGATGTTTTCTGGTGTTTTCTGATGTTTTCTGGTGTTTTCTGATGTTTTCTGATGTTTGCTGATGTTTTCTGATGTTTTCTGATGTTTACTGATGTTTGCTGATGTTTTATGATGTTTTCTGTTTTTTTCTGATGTTTGCTGTTTTTTTCTGATGTTTGCTGATGTTTTCTGGTGTTTTCTGGTGTTTTCTGATGTTTACTGATGTTTGCTGATGTTTTATGATGTTTTCTGTTTTTTTCTGATGTTTGCTGTTTTTTTCTGATGTTTTCTGATGTTTTCTGATGTTTTCTGGTGTTTTCTGATGTTTACTGATGTTTTCTGATGTTTGCTGATGTTTTCTGATGTTTTCTGATGTTTTCTGATGTTTTCTGATGTTTGCTGATGTTTTCTGATGTTTGCTGATGTTTTCTGGTGTTTTCTGATGTTTTCTGATGTTTTCTGGTGTTTTCTGATGTTTTCTGATGTTTTCTGGTGTTTTCTGATGTTTTCTGGTGTTTTCTGATGTTTTCTGATGTTTTCTGGTGTTTTCTGATGTTTTCTGGTGTTTTCTGATGTTTTCTGATGTTTGCTGATGTTTTCTGGTGTTTTCTGATGTTTTCTGATGTTTTCTGATGTTGTCTGATGTTGTCTGATGTTTTCTGATGTTTGCTGATGTTTGCTGATGTTTGCTGATGTTTACTGATGTTTACTGATGTTTTCTGGTGTTTTCTGATGTTTTCTGGTGTTTTCTGATGTTTTCTGATGTTTTCTGATGTTTTCTGATGTTTTCTGGTGTTTTCTGATGTTTTCTGGTGTTTTCTGATGTTTGCTGATGTTTTCTGGTGTTTTCTGATGTTTTCTGATGTTTTCTGGTGTTTTCTGATGTTTTCTGGTGTTTTCTGATGTTTTCTGATGTTTGCTGATGTTTTCTGGTGTTTTCTGATGTTTTCTGATGTTTTCTGATGTTTGCTGATGTTTACTGATGTTTGCTGATGTTTGCTGATGTTTACTGATGTTTGCTGATGTTTTCTGGTGTTTTCTGATGTTTTCTGATGTTTTCTGGTGTTTTCTGATGTTTTCTGATGTTTTCTGATGTTTTCTGATGTTTTCTGATGTTTGCTGATGTTTGCTGATGTTTTCTGGTGTTTTCTGATGTTTTCTGATGTTTTCTGGTGTTTTCTGATGTTTTCTGGTGTTTTCTGATGTTTTCTGATGTTTTCTGATGTTTTCTGATGTTTTCTGATGTTTTCTGATGTTTTCTGATGTTTTCTGATGTTTGCTGATGTTTGCTGATGTTTTCTGGTGTTTTCTGATGTTTTCTGATGTTTGCTGATGTTTTCTGATGTTTTCTGATGTTTTCTGGTGTTTTCTGATGTTTTCTGATGTTTTCTGATGTTTTCTGGTGTTTTCTGATGTTTTCTGATGTTTTCTGATGTTTTCTGATGTTTTCTGGTGTTTTCTGGTGTTTTCTGATGTTTTCTGATGTTTTCTGATGTTTTCTGATGTTTACTGATGTTTGCTGATGTTTTATGATGTTTTCTGTTTTTTTCTGATGTTTGCTGTTTTTTTCTGATGTTTGCTGATGTTTTCTGGTGTTTTCTGATGTTTTCTGATGTTTTCTGGTGTTTTCTGATGTTTACTGATGTTTTCTGATGTTTGCTGATGTTTTCTGATGTTTTCTGATGTTTTCTGATGTTTTCTGATGTTTTCTGATGTTTTCTGATGTTTTCTTATGTTTTCTGATGTTTGCTGATGTTTGCTGATGTTTTCTGATGTTTTCTGATGTTTGCTGATGTTTGCTGATGTTTTCTGGTGTTTTCTGATGTTTTCTGATGTTTTCTGGTGTTTTCTGATGTTTACTGATGTTTACTGATGTTTTATGATGTTTTCTGTTTTTTTCTGATGTTTACTGATGTTTGCTGATGTTTTATGATGTTTTCTGTTTTTTTCTGATGTTTGCTGTTTTTTTCTGATGTTTTCTGATGTTTTCTGATGTTTTCTGGTGTTTTCTGATGTTTACTGATGTTTTCTGATGTTTGCTGATGTTTTCTGATGTTTTCTGATGTTTTCTGATGTTTTCTGATGTTTGCTGATGTTTTCTGATGTTTGCTGATGTTTGCTGATGTTTTCTGATGTTTTCTGGTGTTTTCTGATGTTTGCTGATGTTTTCTGGTGTTTTCTGATGTTTTCTGATGTTTTCTGGTGTTTTCTGATGTTTGCTGATGTTTTCTGATGTTTTCTGATGTTTACTGATGTTTGCTGATGTTTTCTGGTGTTTTCTGGTGTTTTCTGATGTTTACTGATGTTTGCTGATGTTTTATGATGTTTTCTGTTTTTTTCTGATGTTTGCTGTTTTTTTCTGATGTTTGCTGATGTTTTCTGGTGTTTTCTGGTGTTTTCTGATGTTTACTGATGTTTGCTGATGTTTTATGATGTTTTCTGTTTTTTTCTGATGTTTGCTGTTTTTTTCTGATGTTTTCTGATGTTTTCTGATGTTTTCTGGTGTTTTCTGATGTTTACTGATGTTTTCTGATGTTTGCTGATGTTTTCTGATGTTTTCTGATGTTTTCTGATGTTTTCTGATGTTTGCTGATGTTTTCTGATGTTTGCTGATGTTTTCTGGTGTTTTCTGATGTTTTCTGATGTTTTCTGGTGTTTTCTGATGTTTTCTGATGTTTTCTGGTGTTTTCTGATGTTTTCTGGTGTTTTCTGATGTTTTCTGATGTTTTCTGGTGTTTTCTGATGTTTTCTGGTGTTTTCTGATGTTTTCTGATGTTTGCTGATGTTTTCTGGTGTTTTCTGATGTTTTCTGATGTTTTCTGATGTTTTCTGATGTTGTCTGATGTTTTCTGATGTTTGCTGATGTTTGCTGATGTTTGCTGATGTTTACTGATGTTTACTGATGTTTTCTGGTGTTTTCTGATGTTTTCTGGTGTTTTCTGATGTTTTCTGATGTTTTCTGATGTTTTCTGATGTTTTCTGGTGTTTTCTGATGTTTTCTGGTGTTTTCTGATGTTTGCTGATGTTTTCTGGTGTTTTCTGATGTTTTCTGATGTTTTCTGGTGTTTTCTGATGTTTTCTGATGTTTTCTGATGTTTTCTGATGTTTTCTGATGTTTTCTGATGTTTTCTGATGTTTGCTGATGTTTGCTGATGTTTTCTGATGTTTACTGATGTTTGCTGATGTTTGCTGATGTTTACTGATGTTTGCTGATGTTTTCTGGTGTTTTCTGATGTTTTCTGATGTTTTCTGGTGTTTTCTGATGTTTTCTGATGTTTTCTGATGTTTTCTGATGTTTTCTGATGTTTTCTGATGTTTTCTGATGTTTTCTGATGTTTTCTGATGTTTGCTGATGTTTTCTGGTGTTTTCTGATGTTTTCTGATGTTTGCTGATGTTTGCTGATGTTTGCTGATGTTTTCTGATGTTTTTCTGATGTTTTCTGATGTTTTTCTGATGTTTGCTGATGTTTTCTGGTGTTTTCTGATGTTTTCTGATGTTTTCTGATGTTTGCTGATGTTTTCTGATGTTTGCTGATGTTTTCTGGTGTTTTCTGATGTTTTCTGATGTTTGCTGATGTTTTCTGGTGTTTTCTGATGTTTTCTGATGTTTGCTGATGTTTGCTGATGTTTGCTGATGTTTTCTGATGTTTTTCTGATGTTTTCTGATGTTTTTCTGATGTTTGCTGATGTTTTCTGGTGTTTTCTGATGTTTTCTGATGTTTTCTGATGTTTTTCTGATGTTTGCTGATGTTTTCTGATGTTTTTTGATGTTTTCTGATGTTTTCTGATGTTTGCTGATGTTTTCTGATGTTTTTTGATGTTTTCTGATGTTTGCTGATGTTTTCTGATGTTTTCTGATGTTTTCTGATGTTTTCTGATGTTTGCTGATGTTTGTTGATGTTTTCTGATGTTTTCTGATGTTTTTTGATGTTTGCTGATGTTTGTTGATGTTTTCTGATGTTTTCTGATGTTTGCTGATGTTTTCTGATGTTTTCTGATGTTTTCTGATGTTTGCTGATGTTTTCTGATGTTTTTTGATGTTTTCTGATGTTTTCTGATGTTTTCTGATGTTTGCTGATGTTTTCTGATGTTTTTTGATGTTTTCTGATGTTTTTTGATGTTTGCTGATGTTTGCTGATGTTTTCTGATGTTTGCTGATGTTTGCTGATGTTTTCTGATGTTTTCTGATGTTTTCTGGTGTTTTTTGGTGTTTGCTGGTGTTTTCTGATGTTTTCTGATGTTTTCTGTTGTTTTCTGATGTTTACTGGTTTTTACTGGTTTTTTCTGATGTTTTCTGATGTTTTTTGATGTTTGCTGATGTTTTCTGATGTTTTCTGATGTTTTCTGATGTTTTCTGATGTTTTCTGATGTTTGCTGATGTTTGCTGATGTTTTCTGATGTTTTCTGATGTTTTCTGATGTTTGCTGATGTTTGCTGATGTTTTCTGGTGTTTTCTGATGTTTTCTGATGTTTTCTGATGTTTTCTGATGTTTTCTGATGTTTTCTGATGTTTGCTGATGTTTGCTGATGTTTGCTGATGTTTTCTGATGTTTTCTGATGTTTTCTGATGTTTTCTGATGTTTGCTGATGTTTGCTGATGTTTGCTGATGTTTTCTGATGTTTGCTGATGTTTTCTGATGTTTTCTGATGTTTTCTGGTGTTTTCTGGTGTTTGCTGATGTTTTCTGATGTTTTCTGATGTTTGCTGATGTTTGCTGATGTTTTCTGATGTTTTCTGATGTTTTCTGATGTTTTCTGATGTTTGCTGATGTTTGCTGATGTTTTCTGATGTTTTCTGATGTTTTCTGATGTTTTCTGATGTTTTCTGATGTTTTCTGGTGTTTTCTGGTGTTTTCTGATGTTTTCTGATGTTTTCTGGTGTTTTTTGGTGTTTGCTGGTGTTTTCTGATGTTTTCTGTTGTTTTCTGATGTTTTCTGATGTTTTCTGATGTTTTCTGATGTTTTTCTGATGTTTACTGATGTTTTCTGGTGTTTTCTGGTGTTTTATGACGTTTGCTGATGTTTTCTGGTGTTTTCTGTTGTTTTCTGTTGTTTTCTGTTGTTTTCTGATGTTTTCTGATGTTTTCTGATGTTTTCTGATGTTTGCTGATGTTTGCTGATGTTTTCTGATGTTTACTGATGTTTTCTGATGTTTGCTGATGTTTGCTGATGTTTGCTGATGTTTTCTGATGTTTTCTGATGTTTTCTGGTGTTTTCTGATGTTTTCTGATGTTTTCTGGTGTTTTCTGATGTTTTCTGGTGTTTTCTGATGTTTTCTGATGTTTTCTGGTGTTTTCTGATGTTTTCTGATGTTTTCTGTTGTTTTCTGATGTTTACTGGTTTTTACTGGTTTTTTCTGATGTTTTCTGATGTTTTCTGATGTTTGCTGATGTTTTCTGATGTTTTCTGATGTTTTCTGATGTTTTTTGATGTTTTCTGTTGTTTTCTGTTGTTTTCTGATGTTTTCTGGTGTTTTCTGATGTTTTCTGATGTTTTCTGATGTTTGCTGATGTTTGCTGATGTTTGCTGATGTTTTCTGATGTTTTTTGATGTTTTCTGTTGTTTTCTGTTGTTTTCTGATGTTTTCTGGTGTTTGCTGATGTTTGTTGATGTTTTCTGATGTTTTCTGATGTTTTCTGATGTTTTCTGATGTTTGCTGATGTTTTCTGATGTTTGCTGGTGTTTTCTGGTGTTTTCTGATGTTTTCTGATGTTTTCTGATGTTTTCTGATGTTTTCTGATGTTTTCTGATGTTTGTTGATGTTTTCTGATGTTTTCTGATGTTTTCTGATGTTTTCTGATGTTTGCTGATGTTTTCTGATGTTTGCTGGTGTTTTCTGGTGTTTTCTGATGTTTTCTGATGTTTTCTGATGTTTTCTGATGTTTTCTGATGTTTGCTGATGTTTGCTGATGTTTTCTGATGTTTCCTGATGTTTTCTGATGTTTTCTGATGTTTTCTGATGTTGTCTGATGTTTTCTGATGTTTTCTGATGTTGTCTGATGTTTTCTGATGTTTTCTGGTGTTTTCTGATGTTTTTCTGATGTTTTCTGATGTTTGCTGATGTTTGCTGATGTTTTCTGATGTTTTCTGATGTTTGCTGATGTTTTTTGATGTTTTCTGATGTTTGCTGATGTTTTCTGGTGTTTTCTGATGTTTGCTGATGTTTGCTGATGTTTTTTGATGTTTTCTGATGTTTGCTGATGTTTTCTGATGTTTGCTGATGTTTGCTGATGTTTGCTGATGTTTTCTGATGTTTTCTGGTGTTTTCTGATGTTTTCTGATGTTTTCTGATGTTTGCTGATGTTTGCTGATGTTTGCTGATGTTTTCTGGTGTTTTCTGATGTTTTCTGATGTTTGCTGATGTTTTCTGATGTTTACTGATGTTTTCTGATGTTTTCTGATGTTGTCTGATGTTTTCTGATGTTTTCTGATGTTGTCTGATGTTTTCTGGTGTTTGCTGATGTTTTCTGATGTTTTTTGATGTTTTTTGATGTTTGCTGATGTTTGCTGATGTTTTCTGATGTTTGCTGATGTTTTCTGATGTTTGCTGATGTTTGCTGATGTTTGCTGATGTTTGCTGATGTTTTCTGGTGTTTTCTGATGTTTTCTGATGTTTGCTGATGTTTTCTGATGTTTACTGATGTTTTCTGATGTTTTCTGATGTTGTCTGATGTTTTCTGATGTTTTCTGATGTTGTCTGATGTTTTCTGGTGTTTGCTGATGTTTGCTGATGTTTTTTGATGTTTTTTGATGTTTTCGGATGTTTGCTGATGTTTTCTGATGTTTTCTGATGTTGTCTGATGTTTTCTGATGTTTTCTGATGTTGTCTGATGTTTTCTGATGTTTTCTGATGTTTTTCTGATGTTTTCTGATGTTTGCTGATGTTTGCTGATGTTTTCTGATGTTTTCTGATGTTTTTTGATGTTTGCTGATGTTTTCTGATGTTTGCTGATGTTTGCTGATGTTTTCTGATGTTTCCTGATGTTTTCTGATGTTTGCTGATGTTTTCTGATGTTTACTGATGTTTTCTGATGTTTTCTGATGTTGTCTGATGTTTTCTGATGTTTTCTGATGTTGTCTGATGTTTTCTGGTGTTTGCTGATGTTTGCTGATGTTTTTTGATGTTTTTTGATGTTTTCGGATGTTTGCTGATGTTTTCTGATGTTTTCTGATGTTGTCTGATGTTTTCTGATGTTTTCTGATGTTGTCTGATGTTTTCTGATGTTTTCTGATGTTTTTCTGATGTTTTCTGATGTTTGCTGATGTTTGCTGATGTTTTCTGATGTTTTCTGATGTTTTTTGATGTTTGCTGATGTTTTCTGATGTTTGCTGATGTTTGCTGATGTTTTCTGATGTTTCCTGATGTTTTCTGATGTTTTCTGATGTTGTCTGATGTTTTCTGATGTTTTCTGATGTTGTCTGATGTTTTCTGATGTTTTCTGGTGTTTTCTGATGTTTTTCTGATGTTTTCTGATGTTTGCTGATGTTTGCTGATGTTTTCTGATGTTTTCTGATGTTTTTTGATGTTTGCTGATGTTTTCTGATGTTTGCTGATGTTTGCTGATGTTTGCTGATGTTTTCTGATGTTTTCTGGTGTTTTTTGATGTTTTTTGATGTTTGCTGATGTTTGCTGATGTTTGCTGATGTTTGCTGATGTTTTCTGATGTTTTCTGGTGTTTTCTGATGTTTTCTGATGTTTTCTGATGTTTGCTGATGTTTTCTGATGTTTACTGATGTTTTCTGATGTTTTCTGATGTTGTCTGATGTTTTCTGATGTTTTCTGATGTTTGCTGATGTTTGCTGATGTTTTTTGATGTTTTTTGATGTTTTTTGATGTTTGCTGATGTTTTCTGATGTTTGCTGATGTTTGCTGATGTTTTCTGATGTTTCCTGATGTTTTCTGATGTTTTCTGATGTTTTCTGATGTTGTCTGATGTTTTCTGATGTTTTCTGATGTTGTCTGATGTTTTCTGATGTTTTCTGATGTTTGCTGATGTTTTCTGATGTTTTTTGATGTTTTCTGATGTTGTCTGATGTTTTCTGATGTTTTCTGATGTTGTCTGATGTTTTCTGATGTTTTCTGATGTTTGCTGATGTTTGCTGATGTTTTTTGATGTTTTTTGATGTTTTCTGATGTTTTCTGATGTTTTTTGATGTTTTTTGATGTTTGCTGATGTTTGCTGATGTTTTTTGATGTTTTTTGATGTTTTCTGGTGTTTGCTGATGTTTTCTGATGTTTTCTGATGTTTTCTGATGTTTGCTGATGTTTGCTGATGTTTTTTGATGTTTTTTGATGTTTGCTGATGTTTACTGATGTTTTCTGATGTTTTCTGGTGTTTTCTGATGTTTGCTGATGTTTTCTGATGTTTGCTGATGTTTGCTGATGTTTGCTGATGTTTGCTGATGTTTTCTGATGTTTTCTGATGTTTGCTGATGTTGTCTGATGTTTTCTGATGTTTTCTGATGTTGTCTGATGTTTTCTGATGTTTTCTGATGTTTGCTGATGTTTGCTGATGTTTGCTGATGTTTTTTGATGTTTTTTGATGTTTGCTGATGTTTACTGATGTTTGCTGATGTTTTCTGATGTTTGCTGATGTTTGCTGATGTTTGCTGATGTTTGCTGATGTTTTCTGATGTTTTCTGATGTTTGCTGATGTTGTCTGATGTTTTCTGATGTTTTCTGATGTTGTCTGATGTTTTCTGATGTTTTCTGATGTTTTTTGATGTTTTCTGATGTTTTCTGATGTTGTCTGATGTTTTCTGATGTTTTCTGATGTTTGCTGATGTTTTCTTGTGTTTTTCTGATGTTTTCTGATGTTTGCTGATGTTTTCTTGTGTTTTTCTGATGTTTTCTGATGTTTTCTGATGTTTGCTGATGTTTTCTGATGTTTTCTGATGTTTTCTGATGTTTGCTGATGTTTTCTTGTGTTTTTCTGATGTTTTCTGATGTTTGCTGATGTTTTCTTGTGTTTTTCTGATGTTTTCTGATGTTTTTTGATGTTTTCTGATGTTTTCTGATGTTGTCTGATGTTTTCTGATGTTTTCTGATGTTTGCTGATGTTTTCTTGTGTTTTTCTGATGTTTTCTGATGTTTTCTGATGTTTTCTTGTGTTTTTCTGATGTTTTCTGATGTTTTTTGATGTTTTTTGATGTTTGCTGATGTTTTCTGATGTTTCCTGATGTTTTCTGATGTTTTCTGATGTTGTCTGATGTTTTCTGATGTTTTCTGATGTTTTCTGATGTTTTCTGATGTTTGCTGATGTTTTCTTGTGTTTTTCTGATGTTTTCTGATGTTTTCTGATGTTTTCTGATGTTTGCTGATGTTTTCTGATGTTTTTTGATGTTTTTTGATGTTTGCTGATGTTTTCTGATGTTTCCTGATGTTTTCTGATGTTTTCTGATGTTTTCTGATGTTGTCTGATGTTTTCTGATGTTTGCTGATGTTTTCTGATGTTTTCTTGTGTTTTTCTGATGTTTTCTGATGTTTTCTGATGTTTGCTGATGTTTTTTGATGTTTTCTGGTGTTTTCTGATGTTTCCTGATGTTTTCTGATGTTTTCTGATGTTTTCTGATGTTTTCTGATGTTTTCTGGTGTTTTCTGATGTTTGCTGATGTTTTCTGATGTTTTCTGATGTTTTCTGGTGTTTTCTGATGTTTTCTGGTGTTTTCTGATGTTTGCTGATGTTTTCTGATGTTTTCTGATGTTTTCTGGTGTTTTCTGGTGTTTTCTGATGTTTTCTGGTGTTTTCTGATGTTTTCTGGTGTTTTCTGATGTTTGCTGATGTTTTCTGATGTTTGCTGATGTTTTCTGGTGTTTTCTGATGTTTTCTGATGTTTTCTGGTGTTTTCTGATGTTTTCTGGTGTTTTCTGATGTTTGCTGATGTTTTCTGATGTTTTCTGATGTTTTCTGGTGTTTTCTGATGTTTTCTGGTGTTTTCTGATGTTTTCTGATGTTTTCTGATGTTTGCTGATGTTTTCTGGTGTTTTCTGATGTTTTCTGATGTTTTCTGGTGTTTTCTGATGTTTTCTGGTGTTTTCTGATGTTTTCTGATGTTTGCTGATGTTTTCTGATGTTTTCTGATGTTTACTGATGTTTGCTGATGTTTTATGATGTTTTCTGTTTTTTTCTGATGTTTGCTGTTTTTTTCTGATGTTTGCTGATGTTTTCTGGTGTTTTCTGGTGTTTTCTGATGTTTACTGATGTTTGCTGATGTTTTATGATGTTTTCTGTTTTTTTCTGATGTTTGCTGTTTTTTTCTGATGTTTTCTGATGTTTTCTGATGTTTTCTGGTGTTTTCTGATGTTTACTGATGTTTTCTGATGTTTGCTGATGTTTTCTGATGTTTTCTGATGTTTTCTGATGTTTTCTGATGTTTGCTGATGTTTTCTGATGTTTGCTGATGTTTTCTGGTGTTTTCTGATGTTTTCTGATGTTTTCTGGTGTTTTCTGATGTTTTCTGATGTTTTCTGGTGTTTTCTGATGTTTTCTGGTGTTTTCTGATGTTTTCTGATGTTTTCTGGTGTTTTCTGATGTTTTCTGGTGTTTTCTGATGTTTTCTGATGTTTGCTGATGTTTTCTGGTGTTTTCTGATGTTTTCTGATGTTTTCTGATGTTGTCTGATGTTGTCTGATGTTTTCTGATGTTTGCTGATGTTTGCTGATGTTTGCTGATGTTTACTGATGTTTACTGATGTTTTCTGGTGTTTTCTGATGTTTTCTGGTGTTTTCTGATGTTTTCTGATGTTTTCTGATGTTTTCTGATGTTTTCTGGTGTTTTCTGATGTTTTCTGGTGTTTTCTGATGTTTGCTGATGTTTTCTGGTGTTTTCTGATGTTTTCTGATGTTTTCTGGTGTTTTCTGATGTTTTCTGGTGTTTTCTGATGTTTTCTGATGTTTGCTGATGTTTTCTGGTGTTTTCTGATGTTTTCTGATGTTTTCTGATGTTTGCTGATGTTTACTGATGTTTGCTGATGTTTGCTGATGTTTACTGATGTTTGCTGATGTTTTCTGGTGTTTTCTGATGTTTTCTGATGTTTTCTGGTGTTTTCTGATGTTTTCTGATGTTTTCTGATGTTTTCTGATGTTTTCTGATGTTTGCTGATGTTTGCTGATGTTTTCTGGTGTTTTCTGATGTTTTCTGATGTTTTCTGGTGTTTTCTGATGTTTTCTGGTGTTTTCTGATGTTTTCTGATGTTTTCTGATGTTTTCTGATGTTTTCTGATGTTTTCTGATGTTTTCTGATGTTTTCTGATGTTTGCTGATGTTTGCTGATGTTTTCTGGTGTTTTCTGATGTTTTCTGATGTTTGCTGATGTTTTCTGATGTTTTCTGATGTTTTCTGGTGTTTTCTGATGTTTTCTGATGTTTTCTGATGTTTTCTGGTGTTTTCTGATGTTTTCTGATGTTTTCTGATGTTTTCTGATGTTTTCTGGTGTTTTCTGGTGTTTTCTGATGTTTTCTGATGTTTTCTGATGTTTTCTGATGTTTACTGATGTTTGCTGATGTTTTATGATGTTTTCTGTTTTTTTCTGATGTTTGCTGTTTTTTTCTGATGTTTGCTGATGTTTTCTGGTGTTTTCTGATGTTTTCTGATGTTTTCTGGTGTTTTCTGATGTTTACTGATGTTTTCTGATGTTTGCTGATGTTTTCTGATGTTTTCTGATGTTTTCTGATGTTTTCTGATGTTTTCTGATGTTTTCTGATGTTTTCTTATGTTTTCTGATGTTTGCTGATGTTTGCTGATGTTTTCTGATGTTTTCTGATGTTTGCTGATGTTTGCTGATGTTTTCTGGTGTTTTCTGATGTTTTCTGATGTTTTCTGGTGTTTTCTGATGTTTACTGATGTTTACTGATGTTTTATGATGTTTTCTGTTTTTTTCTGATGTTTACTGATGTTTGCTGATGTTTTATGATGTTTTCTGTTTTTTTCTGATGTTTGCTGTTTTTTTCTGATGTTTTCTGATGTTTTCTGATGTTTTCTGGTGTTTTCTGATGTTTACTGATGTTTTCTGATGTTTGCTGATGTTTTCTGATGTTTTCTGATGTTTTCTGATGTTTTCTGATGTTTGCTGATGTTTTCTGATGTTTGCTGATGTTTGCTGATGTTTTCTGATGTTTTCTGGTGTTTTCTGATGTTTGCTGATGTTTTCTGGTGTTTTCTGATGTTTTCTGATGTTTTCTGGTGTTTTCTGATGTTTGCTGATGTTTTCTGATGTTTTCTGATGTTTACTGATGTTTGCTGATGTTTTCTGGTGTTTTCTGGTGTTTTCTGATGTTTACTGATGTTTGCTGATGTTTTATGATGTTTTCTGTTTTTTTCTGATGTTTGCTGTTTTTTTCTGATGTTTGCTGATGTTTTCTGGTGTTTTCTGGTGTTTTCTGATGTTTACTGATGTTTGCTGATGTTTTATGATGTTTTCTGTTTTTTTCTGATGTTTGCTGTTTTTTTCTGATGTTTTCTGATGTTTTCTGATGTTTTCTGGTGTTTTCTGATGTTTACTGATGTTTTCTGATGTTTGCTGATGTTTTCTGATGTTTTCTGATGTTTTCTGATGTTTTCTGATGTTTGCTGATGTTTTCTGATGTTTGCTGATGTTTTCTGGTGTTTTCTGATGTTTTCTGATGTTTTCTGGTGTTTTCTGATGTTTTCTGATGTTTTCTGGTGTTTTCTGATGTTTTCTGGTGTTTTCTGATGTTTTCTGATGTTTTCTGGTGTTTTCTGATGTTTTCTGGTGTTTTCTGATGTTTTCTGATGTTTGCTGATGTTTTCTGGTGTTTTCTGATGTTTTCTGATGTTTTCTGATGTTTTCTGATGTTGTCTGATGTTTTCTGATGTTTGCTGATGTTTGCTGATGTTTGCTGATGTTTACTGATGTTTACTGATGTTTTCTGGTGTTTTCTGATGTTTTCTGGTGTTTTCTGATGTTTTCTGATGTTTTCTGATGTTTTCTGATGTTTTCTGGTGTTTTCTGATGTTTTCTGGTGTTTTCTGATGTTTGCTGATGTTTTCTGGTGTTTTCTGATGTTTTCTGATGTTTTCTGGTGTTTTCTGATGTTTTCTGATGTTTTCTGATGTTTTCTGATGTTTTCTGATGTTTTCTGATGTTTTCTGATGTTTGCTGATGTTTGCTGATGTTTTCTGATGTTTACTGATGTTTGCTGATGTTTGCTGATGTTTACTGATGTTTGCTGATGTTTTCTGGTGTTTTCTGATGTTTTCTGATGTTTTCTGGTGTTTTCTGATGTTTTCTGATGTTTTCTGATGTTTTCTGATGTTTTCTGATGTTTTCTGATGTTTGCTGATGTTTGCTGATGTTTTCTGGTGTTTTCTGATGTTTTCTGATGTTTTCTGGTGTTTTCTGATGTTTTCTGGTGTTTTCTGATGTTTTCTGATGTTTTCTGATGTTTTCTGATGTTTTCTGATGTTTTCTGATGTTTGCTGATGTTTGCTGATGTTTTCTGGTGTTTTCTGATGTTTTCTGATGTTTGCTGATGTTTTCTGATGTTTTCTGATGTTTTCTGGTGTTTTCTGATGTTTTCTGATGTTTTCTGATGTTTTCTGGTGTTTTCTGATGTTTGCTGATGTTTTCTGGTGTTTTCTGATGTTTTCTGATGTTTTCTGATGTTTTCTGATGTTTTCTGGTGTTTTCTGGTGTTTTCTGATGTTTTCTGATGTTTTCTGATGTTTACTGATGTTTGCTGATGTTTTATGATGTTTTCTGTTTTTTTCTGATGTTTGCTGTTTTTTTCTGATGTTTGCTGATGTTTTCTGGTGTTTTCTGATGTTTTCTGATGTTTTCTGGTGTTTTCTGATGTTTACTGATGTTTTCTGATGTTTGCTGATGTTTTCTGATGTTTTCTGATGTTTTCTGATGTTTTCTGTTTTTTTCTGATGTTTGCTGTTTTTTTCTGATGTTTGCTGATGTTTTCTGGTGTTTTCTGATGTTTTCTGATGTTTTCTGGTGTTTTCTGATGTTTACTGATGTTTGCTGATGTTTGCTGATGTTTACTGATGTTTGCTGATGTTTGCTGATGTTTACTGATGTTTACTGATGTTTTCTGGTGTTTTCTGATGTTTTCTGATGTTTTCTGGTGTTTTCTGATGTTTTCTGGTGTTTTCTGATGTTTGCTGATGTTTGCTGATGTTTACTGATGTTTGCTGATGTTTGCTGATGTTTACTGATGTTTACTGATGTTTTCTGGTGTTTTCTGATGTTTTCTGATGTTTGCTGATGTTTTCTGATGTTTTCTGATGTTTTCTGGTGTTTTCTGATGTTTTCTGATGTTTTCTGATGTTTTCTGATGTTTTCTGGTGTTTTCTGATGTTTTCTGATGTTTTCTAATGTTTGTTGATGTTTTCTGATGTTTGCTGATGTTTTCTGGTGTTTTCTGATGTTTTCTGATGTTTTCTGATGTTTTCTGATGTTTTCTGGTGTTTTCTGGTGTTTTCTGATGTTTTCTGATGTTTTCTGGTGTTTTCTGATGTTTTCTGATGTTTTCTGATGTTTTCTGATGTTTGCTGGTGTTTTCTGATGTTTACTGATGTTTACTGATGTTTTCTGATGTTTTCTGATGTTTTCTGATGTTTTCTGATGTTGTCTGATGTTTTCTGATGTTTTCTGATGTTGTCTGATGTTTTCTGATGTTTTTTGATGTTTTTTGATGTTGTCTGATGTTTTCTGATGTTTTCTGGTGTTTTCTGATGTTTTCTGATGTTTTCTGATGTTTTCTGATGTTTTCTGGTGTTTTCTGATGTTTGCTGATGTTTTCTGGTGTTTTCTGGTGTTTTCTGATGTTTTCTGATGTTTTCTGGTGTTTTCTGATGTTTTCTGATGTTTGCTGATGTTTGCTGATGTTTTCTGATGTTTTCTGATGTTTTCTGATGTTTTCTGATGTTTTCTGATGTTTACTGATGTTTTCTGATGTTTGCTGATGTTTGCTGATGTTTTCTGATGTTTTCTGATGTTTTCTGTTTTTTTCTGATGTTTTCTGATGTTTGCTGATGTTTTCTGGTGTTTTCTGATGTTTTCTGATGTTTTCTGATGTTTTCTGATGTTTTCTGGTGTTTTCTGGTGTTTTCTGATGTTTTCTGGTGTTTTCTGATGTTTTCTGATGTTTGCTGATGTTTACTGATGTTTTCTGATGTTTGCTGATGTTTTCTGGTGTTTTCTGATGTTTTCTGGTGTTTTCTGATGTTTTCTGATGTTTTCTGATGTTTGCTGATGTTTTCTGGTGTTTTCTGATGTTTTCTGATGTTTTCTGGTGTTTTCTGATGTTTTCTGGTGTTTTCTGATGTTTTCTGATGTTTTCTGGTGTTTTCTGATGTTTTCTGATGTTTTCTGATGTTTTCTGATGTTTTCTGGTGTTTTCTGATGTTTTCTGATGTTTTCTGGTGTTTTCTGATGTTTTCTGATGTTTTCTGATGTTTGCTGATGTTTTCTGATGTTTTATGATGTTTTCTGTTTTTTTCTGATGTTTGCTGTTTTTTTCTGATGTTTTCTGATGTTTTCTGATGTTTGCTGATGTTTTCTGATGTTTGCTGATGTTTTCTGATGTTTTCTGGTGTTTTCTGGTGTTTTCTGATGTTTTCTGATGTTTTCTGGTGTTTTCTGGTGTTTTCTGGTGTTTTCTGATGTTTGCTGATGTTTTCTGATGTTTGCTGATGTTTTCTGATGTTTGCTGATGTTTGCTGATGTTTTCTG
Source organism: Oryzias latipes (assembly GCF_053564925.1). Lineage (NCBI taxonomy): Eukaryota > Metazoa > Chordata > Actinopteri > Beloniformes > Adrianichthyidae > Oryzias > Oryzias latipes. The sequence continues at coordinate 622,544 of NC_136239.1, forward strand.
ATGTTTTCTGACGTTTTCTGATGTTTTCTGGTGTTTTCTGGTGTTTTCTGATGTTTTCTGATGTTTTCTGATGTTTGCTGATGTTTTTCTGATGTTTGCTGACGGTTTTCTGATGTTTTCTGACGTTTTTCTGATGTTTTCTGATGTTTGCTGATGTTTTCTGATGTTTTCTGATGTTTTTTGATGTTTTTTGATGTTTTCTGATGTTTTCTGGTGTTTTCTGATGTTTTCTGATGTTTTCTGGTGTTTGCTGATGTTTTCTGATGTTTTCTGATGTTTTCTGATGTTTTCTGATGTTTTCTGGTGTTTTCTGGTGTTTGCTGATGTTTTCTGATGTTTTCTGATGTTTTCTGGTGTTTTTTGATGTTTTTTGATGTTTGCTGATGTTTTCTGATGTTTTTTGATGTTTGCTGATGTTTTCTGGTGTTTTCTGATGTTTTCTGATGTTTTCTGATGTTTTTTGATGTTTTTTGATGTTTTCTGATGTTTGCTGATGTTTTCTGATGTTTTCTGATGTTTTTTGATGTTTTTTGATGTTTTCTGATGTTTTCTGGTGTTTGCTGATGTTTTCTGATGTTTTCTGATGTTTTTTGATGTTTTTCTGATGTTTTCTGATGTTTGCTGATGTTTTCTGATGTTTTCTGATGTTTTTTGATGTTTTTTGATGTTTTCTGATGTTTTCTGGTGTTTGCTGATGTTTTCTGATGTTTTCTGGTGTTTTCTGATGTTTTCTGGTTTTTTCTGATGTTTTCTGGTGTTTTCTGATGTTTTCTGGTTTTTTCTGATGTTTTCTGGTGTTTTCTGGTGTTTTCTGATGTTTTCTGGTGTTTTCTGATGTTTTCTGGTGTTTTCTGGTGTTTGCTGATGTTTTCTGGTTTTTTCTGATGTTTTCTGATGTTTTCTGGTGTTTTCTGATGTTTTCTGATGTTTTCTGGTGTTTGCTGATGTTTTCTGGTTTTTTCTGATGTTTTCTGATGTTTTCTGGTGTTTTCTGATGTTTTCTGATGTTTTCTGGTGTTTGCTGATGTTTTCTGATGTTTTTTGATGTTTGCTGATGTTTTCTGGTGTTTTCTGATGTTTTCTGATGTTTTCTGATGTTTTCTGGTGTTTGCTGATGTTTTCTGATGTTGTCTGATGTTTTCTGATGTTTTTCTGATGTTTTCTGATGTTTGCTGATGTTTTCTGATGTTTTCTGATGTTTTTTGATGTTTTTTGATGTTTTTTGATGTTTTCTGATGTTTTCTGGTGTTTTCTGATGTTTTCTGATGTTTTCTGGTGTTTGCTGATGTTTTCTGATGTTTTCTGATGTTTTCTGATGTTTTCTGATGTTTTCTGGTGTTTTCTGGTGTTTGCTGATGTTTTCTGATGTTTTCTGATGTTTTCTGGTGTTTTTTGATGTTTTTTGATGTTTGCTGATGTTTTCTGATGTTTTTTGATGTTTGCTGATGTTTTCTGGTGTTTTCTGATGTTTTCTGATGTTTTCTGATGTTTTTTGATGTTTTTTGATGTTTGCTGATGTTTTCTTGTGTTTTCTGATGTTTTCTGATGTTTTCTGATGTTTTTTGATGTTTTTCTGATGTTTTCTGATGTTTTCTGATGTTTTTTGATGTTTTTTGATGTTTTCTGATGTTTTCTGGTGTTTGCTGATGTTTTCTGATGTTTTCTGGTGTTTTCTGATGTTTTCTGGTTTTTTCTGATGTTTTCTGGTGTTTTCTGGTGTTTTCTGATGTTTTCTGGTGTTTTCTGATGTTTTCTGATGTTTTCTGGTGTTTGCTGATGTTTTCTGGTTTTTTCTGATGTTTTCTGATGTTTTCTGGTGTTTTCTGATGTTTTCTGATGTTTTCTGGTGTTTGCTGATGTTTTCTGATGTTTTCTGATGTTTTCTGATGTTTTCTGATGTTTTCTGATGTTTTCTGGTGTTTGCTGATGTTTTCTGATGTTTTCTGATGTTTTCTGGTGTTTTCTGATGTTTTCTGGTTTTTTCTGATGTTTTCTGGTGTTTTCTGGTGTTTGCTGATGTTTTCTGGTTTTTTCTGATGTTTTCTGATGTTTTCTGGTGTTTTCTGATGTTTTCTGATGTTTTCTGGTGTTTGCTGATGTTTTCTGATGTTTTCTGATGTTTTCTGATGTTTTCTGATGTTTTCTGATGTTTTCTGATGTTTTCTGGTGTTTTCTGATGTTTTCTGGTTTTTTCTGATGTTTTCTGATGTTTTCTGGTGTTTTCTGATGTTTTCTGATGTTTTCTGGTGTTTGCTGATGTTTTCTGATGTTTTCTGATGTTTTCTGATGTTTTCTGGTGTTTGCTGATGTTTTCTGATGTTTTCTGATGTTTTCTGATGTTTTCTGATGTTTTTTCGATGTTTTTTGATGTTTGCTGATGTTTTCTGGTGTTTTCTGATGTTTTCTGGTGTTTGCTGATGTTTTCTGATGTTTTCTGGTGTTTGCTGATGTTTTCTGATGTTTTCTGATGTTTTCTGATGTTTTCTGGTGTTTGCTGATGTTTTCTGATGTTTTCTGATGTTTTCTGATGTTTTCTGATGTTTTTTCGATGTTTTTTGATGTTTGCTGATGTTTTCTGATGTTTTCTGATGTTTTCTGATGTTTTCTGGTGTTTGCTGATGTTTTCTGGTGTTTTCTGATGTTTTCTGGTGTTTGCTGATGTTTTTTGATGTTTTCTGATGTTTGCTGATGTTTTCTGATGTTTACTGATGTTTTCTGATGTTTTCTGATGTTTTCTGATGTTTTCTGATGTTTGCTGATGTTTGCTGATGTTTTCTGGTGTTTTCTGATGTTTTCTGATGTTTTCTGGTGTTTTCTGATGTTTTCTGGTGTTTTCTGATGTTTTCTGATGTTTTCTGATGTTTTCTGATGTTTTCTGATGTTTTCTGATGTTTGCTGATGTTTGCTGATGTTTTCTGGTGTTTTCTGATGTTTTCTGATGTTTGCTGATGTTTTCTGATGTTTTCTGATGTTTTCTGGTGTTTTCTGATGTTTTCTGATGTTTTCTGATGTTTTCTGGTGTTTTCTGATGTTTGCTGATGTTTTCTGGTGTTTTCTGATGTTTTCTGATGTTTTCTGATGTTTTCTGATGTTTTCTGGTGTTTTCTGGTGTTTTCTGATGTTTTCTGATGTTTTCTGATGTTTTCTGATGTTTACTGATGTTTGCTGATGTTTTATGATGTTTTCTGTTTTTTTCTGATGTTTGCTGTTTTTTTCTGATGTTTGCTGATGTTTTCTGATGTTTTCTGATGTTTTCTGATGTTTGCTGATGTTTGCTGATGTTTTCTGATGTTTTTCTGATGTTTTCTGATGTTTACTGATGTTTTCTGATGTTTTCTGATGTTTTCTGATGTTTTCTGATGTTTTCTGATGTTTTCTGGTGTTTTCTGATGTTTTCTGGTGTTTGCTGATGTTTGCTGATGTTTACTGATGTTTGCTGATGTTTGCTGATGTTTACTGATGTTTACTGATGTTTTCTGGTGTTTTCTGATGTTTTCTGATGTTTGCTGTTTTTTTCTGATGTTTGCTGATGTTTTCTGGTGTTTTCTGATGTTTTCTGATGTTTTCTGATGTTTTCTGATGTTTGCTGATGTTTTCTGATGTTTTCTGATGTTTGCTGTTTTTTTCTGATGTTTGCTGATGTTTTCTGGTGTTTTCTGATGTTTTCTGATGTTTTCTGATGTTTTCTGATGTTTGCTGATGTTTTCTGATGTTTTCTGATGTTTTCTGATGTTTTCTGATGTTTTCTGGTGTTTTCTGATGTTTTCTGGTGTTTTCTGATGTTTGCTGATGTTTGCTGATGTTTACTGATGTTTGCTGATGTTTGCTGATGTTTACTGATGTTTACTGATGTTTTCTGGTGTTTTCTGATGTTTTCTGATGTTTGCTGATGTTTTCTGATGTTTTCTGATGTTTTCTGGTGTTTTCTGATGTTTTCTGATGTTTTCTGATGTTTTCTGATGTTTTCTGGTGTTTTCTGATGTTTTCTGATGTTTTCTAATGTTTGTTGATGTTTTCTGATGTTTGCTGATGTTTTCTGGTGTTTTCTGATGTTTTCTGATGTTTTCTGATGTTTTCTGATGTTTTCTGGTGTTTTCTGGTGTTTTCTGATGTTTTCTGATGTTTTCTGGTGTTTTCTGATGTTTTCTGATGTTTTCTGATGTTTTCTGATGTTTGCTGGTGTTTTCTGATGTTTACTGATGTTTACTGATGTTTGCTGATGTTTTATGATGTTTTCTGTTTTTTTCTGATGTTTGCTGATGTTTTCTGGTGTTTTCTGATGTTTTCTGATGTTTTCTGGTGTTTTCTGATGTTTTCTGATGTTTGCTGATGTTTGCTGATGTTTTCTGATGTTTTCTGATGTTTTCTGATGTTTTCTGATGTTTTCTGATGTTTTCTGATGTTTGCTGATGTTTGCTGATGTTTTCTGATGTTTTCTGATGTTTTCTGTTTTTTTCTGATGTTTTCTGATGTTTGCTGATGTTTTCTGATGTTTTCTGATGTTTTCTGATGTTTTCTGATGTTTTCTGGTGTTTTCTGGTGTTTTCTGATGTTTTCTGATGTTTTCTGGTGTTTTCTGATGTTTTCTGATGTTTTCTGATGTTTTCTGATGTTTGCTGGTGTTTTCTGATGTTTGCTGATGTTTTCTGGTGTTTTCTGATGTTTTCTGATGTTTTCTGGTGTTTTCTGATGTTTTCTGATGTTTGCTGATGTTTGCTGATGTTTTCTGATGTTTTCTGATGTTTTCTGATGTTTTCTGATGTTTTCTGATGTTTGCTGATGTTTGCTGATGTTTTCTGATGTTTTCTGATGTTTTCTGTTTTTTTCTGATGTTTTCTGATGTTTGCTGATGTTTTCTGGTGTTTTCTGATGTTTTCTGATGTTTTCTGATGTTTTCTGATGTTTTCTGGTGTTTTCTGGTGTTTTCTGATGTTTTCTGGTGTTTTCTGATGTTTTCTGATGTTTGCTGATGTTTACTGATGTTTTCTGATGTTTGCTGATGTTTTCTGGTGTTTTCTGATGTTTTCTGGTGTTTTCTGATGTTTTCTGATGTTTTCTGATGTTTGCTGATGTTTTCTGGTGTTTTCTGATGTTTTCTGATGTTTTCTGGTGTTTTCTGATGTTTTCTGGTGTTTTCTGATGTTTTCTGATGTTTTCTGGTGTTTTCTGATGTTTTCTGATGTTTTCTGATGTTTTCTGATGTTTTCTGGTGTTTTCTGATGTTTTCTGATGTTTTCTGGTGTTTTCTGATGTTTTCTGATGTTTTCTGATGTTTGCTGATGTTTTCTGATGTTTTATGATGTTTTCTGTTTTTTTCTGATGTTTGCTGTTTTTTTCTGATGTTTTCTGATGTTTTCTGATGTTTTCTGATGTTTTCTGATGTTTTCTGATGTTTGCTGATGTTTTCTGATGTTTGCTGATGTTTTCTGGTGTTTTCTGATGTTTTCTGATGTTTTCTGGTGTTTTCTGATGTTTTCTGATGTTTTCTGATGTTTGCTGATGTTTTCTGATGTTTTATGATGTTTTCTGTTTTTTTCTGATGTTTGCTGTTTTTTTCTGATGTTTGCTGATGTTTGCTGATGTTTTCTGGTGTTTTCTGATGTTTTCTGATGTTTTCTGATGTTTTCTGATGTTTTCTGATGTTTGCTGATGTTTTCTGATGTTTTCTGATGTTTTCTGATGTTTTCTGATGTTTTCTGGTGTTTTCTGATGTTTTCTGGTGTTTTCTGATGTTTGCTGATGTTTGCTGATGTTTACTGATGTTTGCTGATGTTTGCTGATGTTTACTGATGTTTACTGATGTTTTCTGGTGTTTTCTGATGTTTTCTGATGTTTGCTGATGTTTTCTGATGTTTTCTGATGTTTTCTGGTGTTTTCTGATGTTTTCTGATGTTTTCTGATGTTTTCTGATGTTTTCTGGTGTTTTCTGATGTTTTCTGATGTTTTCTAATGTTTGTTGATGTTTTCTGATGTTTGCTGATGTTTTCTGGTGTTTTCTGATGTTTTCTGATGTTTTCTGATGTTTTCTGATGTTTTCTGGTGTTTTCTGGTGTTTTCTGATGTTTTCTGATGTTTTCTGGTGTTTTCTGATGTTTTCTGATGTTTTCTGATGTTTTCTGATGTTTGCTGGTGTTTTCTGATGTTTACTGATGTTTACTGATGTTTGCTGATGTTTTATGATGTTTTCTGTTTTTTTCTGATGTTTGCTGATGTTTTCTGGTGTTTTCTGATGTTTTCTGATGTTTTCTGGTGTTTTCTGATGTTTTCTGATGTTTGCTGATGTTTGCTGATGTTTTCTGATGTTTTCTGATGTTTTCTGATGTTTTCTGATGTTTTCTGATGTTTTCTGATGTTTGCTGATGTTTGCTGATGTTTTCTGATGTTTTCTGATGTTTTCTGTTTTTTTCTGATGTTTTCTGATGTTTGCTGATGTTTTCTGATGTTTTCTGATGTTTTCTGATGTTTTCTGATGTTTTCTGGTGTTTTCTGGTGTTTTCTGATGTTTTCTGATGTTTTCTGGTGTTTTCTGATGTTTTCTGATGTTTTCTGATGTTTTCTGATGTTTGCTGGTGTTTTCTGATGTTTGCTGATGTTTTCTGGTGTTTTCTGATGTTTTCTGATGTTTTCTGGTGTTTTCTGATGTTTTCTGATGTTTGCTGATGTTTGCTGATGTTTTCTGATGTTTTCTGATGTTTTCTGATGTTTTCTGATGTTTTCTGATGTTTGCTGATGTTTGCTGATGTTTTCTGATGTTTTCTGATGTTTTCTGTTTTTTTCTGATGTTTTCTGATGTTTGCTGATGTTTTCTGGTGTTTTCTGATGTTTTCTGATGTTTTCTGATGTTTTCTGATGTTTTCTGGTGTTTTCTGGTGTTTTCTGATGTTTTCTGGTGTTTTCTGATGTTTTCTGATGTTTGCTGATGTTTACTGATGTTTTCTGATGTTTGCTGATGTTTTCTGGTGTTTTCTGATGTTTTCTGGTGTTTTCTGATGTTTTCTGATGTTTTCTGATGTTTGCTGATGTTTTCTGGTGTTTTCTGATGTTTTCTGATGTTTTCTGGTGTTTTCTGATGTTTTCTGGTGTTTTCTGATGTTTTCTGATGTTTTCTGGTGTTTTCTGATGTTTTCTGATGTTTTCTGATGTTTTCTGATGTTTTCTGGTGTTTTCTGATGTTTTCTGATGTTTTCTGGTGTTTTCTGATGTTTTCTGATGTTTTCTGATGTTTGCTGATGTTTTCTGATGTTTTATGATGTTTTCTGTTTTTTTCTGATGTTTGCTGTTTTTTTCTGATGTTTTCTGATGTTTTCTGATGTTTTCTGATGTTTTCTGATGTTTTCTGATGTTTGCTGATGTTTTCTGATGTTTGCTGATGTTTTCTGGTGTTTTCTGATGTTTTCTGATGTTTTCTGGTGTTTTCTGATGTTTTCTGATGTTTTCTGATGTTTGCTGATGTTTTCTGATGTTTTATGATGTTTTCTGTTTTTTTCTGATGTTTGCTGTTTTTTTCTGATGTTTGCTGATGTTTGCTGATGTTTTCTGGTGTTTTCTGATGTTTTCTGATGTTTTCTGTTTTTTTCTGATGTTTGCTGTTTTTTTCTGATGTTTGCTGATGTTTGCTGATGTTTTCTGGTGTTTTCTGATGTTTTCTGATGTTTGCTGATGTTTTCTGATGTTTGCTGATGTTTTCTGATGTTTTCTGGTGTTTTCTGATGTTTTCTGATGTTTTCTGGTGTTTTCTGGTGTTTTCTGGTGTTTTCTGATGTTTTCTGGTGTTTTCTGATGTTTGCTGATGTTTTCTGACGTTTTCTGATGTTTTCTGGTGTTTTCTGGTGTTTTCTGATGTTTTCTGATGTTTTCTGATGTTTGCTGATGTTTTTCTGATGTTTGCTGATGTTTTCTGATGTTTTCTGACGTTTTCTGATGTTTTCTGGTGTTTTCTGATGTTGTCTGATGTTTTCTGATGTTTTTCTGATGTTTTCTGATGTTTGCTGATGTTTTCTGATGTTTTCTGATGTTTTTTGATGTTTTTTGATGTTTTCTGATGTTTTCTGGTGTTTTCTGATGTTTTCTGATGTTTTCTGGTGTTTGCTGATGTTTTCTGATGTTTTCTGATGTTTTCTGATGTTTTCTGATGTTTTCTGGTGTTTTCTGGTGTTTGCTGATGTTTTCTGATGTTTTCTGATGTTTTCTGGTGTTTTTTGATGTTTTTTGATGTTTGCTGATGTTTTCTGATGTTTTTTGATGTTTGCTGATGTTTTCTGGTGTTTTCTGATGTTTTCTGATGTTTTCTGATGTTTTTTGATGTTTTTTGATGTTTTCTGATGTTTGCTGATGTTTTCTGATGTTTTCTGATGTTTTTTGATGTTTTTTGATGTTTTCTGATGTTTTCTGGTGTTTGCTGATGTTTTCTGATGTTTTCTGATGTTTTTTGATGTTTTTCTGATGTTTTCTGATGTTTGCTGATGTTTTCTGATGTTTTCTGATGTTTTTTGATGTTTTTTGATGTTTTCTGATGTTTTCTGGTGTTTGCTGATGTTTTCTGATGTTTTCTGGTGTTTTCTGATGTTTTCTGGTTTTTTCTGATGTTTTCTGGTGTTTTCTGATGTTTTCTGGTTTTTTCTGATGTTTTCTGGTGTTTTCTGGTGTTTTCTGATGTTTTCTGGTGTTTTCTGATGTTTTCTGGTGTTTTCTGGTGTTTGCTGATGTTTTCTGGTTTTTTCTGATGTTTTCTGATGTTTTCTGGTGTTTTCTGATGTTTTCTGATGTTTTCTGATGTTTTCTGATGTTTTCTGGTGTTTTCTGATGTTTTCTGATGTTTTCTGGTGTTTGCTGATGTTTTCTGATGTTTTTTGATGTTTGCTGATGTTTTCTGGTGTTTTCTGATGTTTTCTGATGTTTTCTGATGTTTTCTGGTGTTTGCTGATGTTTTCTGATGTTGTCTGATGTTTTCTGATGTTTTTCTGATGTTTTCTGATGTTTGCTGATGTTTTCTGATGTTTTCTGATGTTTTTTGATGTTTTTTGATGTTTTTTGATGTTTTCTGATGTTTTCTGATGTTTTCTGATGTTGTCTGATGTTTTCTGATGTTTTTCTGATGTTTTCTGATGTTTGCTGATGTTTTCTGATGTTTTCTGATGTTTTTTGATGTTTTTTGATGTTTTCTGATGTTTTCTGGTGTTTTCTGATGTTTTCTGATGTTTTCTGGTGTTTGCTGATGTTTTCTGATGTTTTCTGATGTTTTCTGATGTTTTCTGATGTTTTCTGGTGTTTTCTGGTGTTTGCTGATGTTTTCTGATGTTTTCTGATGTTTTCTGGTGTTTTTTGATGTTTTTTGATGTTTGCTGATGTTTTCTGATGTTTTTTGATGTTTGCTGATGTTTTCTGGTGTTTTCTGATGTTTTCTGATGTTTTCTGATGTTTTTTGATGTTTTTTGATGTTTGCTGATGTTTTCTTGTGTTTTCTGATGTTTTCTGATGTTTTCTGATGTTTTTTGATGTTTTTCTGATGTTTTCTGATGTTTGCTGATGTTTTCTGATGTTTTCTGATGTTTTTTGATGTTTTTTGATGTTTTCTGATGTTTTCTGGTGTTTGCTGATGTTTTCTGATGTTTTCTGGTGTTTTCTGATGTTTTCTGGTTTTTTCTGATGTTTTCTGGTGTTTTCTGGTGTTTTCTGATGTTTTCTGGTGTTTTCTGATGTTTTCTGATGTTTTCTGGTGTTTGCTGATGTTTTCTGGTTTTTTCTGATGTTTTCTGATGTTTTCTGGTGTTTTCTGATGTTTTCTGATGTTTTCTGGTGTTTGCTGATGTTTTCTGATGTTTTCTGATGTTTTCTGATGTTTTCTGATGTTTTCTGATGTTTTCTGGTGTTTGCTGATGTTTTCTGATGTTTTCTGATGTTTTCTGATGTTTTCTGATGTTTTCTGATGTTTTCTGGTGTTTTCTGATGTTTTCTGGTTTTTTCTGATGTTTTCTGATGTTTTCTGGTGTTTTCTGATGTTTTCTGATGTTTTCTGGTGTTTGCTGATGTTTTCTGATGTTTTCTGATGTTTTCTGATGTTTTCTGGTGTTTGCTGATGTTTTCTGATGTTTTCTGATGTTTTCTGATGTTTTCTGATGTTTTTTCGATGTTTTTTGATGTTTGCTGATGTTTTCTGGTGTTTTCTGATGTTTTCTGGTGTTTGCTGATGTTTTCTGATGTTTTCTGATGTTTTCTGATGTTTTTCTGATGTTTTCTGGTGTTTGCTGATGTTTTCTGGTGTTTGCTGATGTTTTCTGATGTTTTCTGGTGTTTTCTGATGTTTTCTGATGTTTTCGGATGTTTGCTGATGTTTTCTGATGTTTTCTGATGTTTTCTGATGTTGTCTGATGTTTTCTGATGTTTTCTGATGTTGTCTGATGTTTTCTGATGTTTTTTGATGTTTTTTGATGTTTGCTGATGTTTGCTGATGTTTTCTTGTGTTTTCTGATGTTTTTTGATGTTTTCTGATGTTTTCTGATGTTTTCTGATGTTTTCGGATGTTTGCTGATGTTTGCTGATGTTTTCTGATGTTTTTTGATGTTTTCTGATGTTTTCTGATGTTTTCTGATGTTTTCTGATGTTTTTTGATGTTTTTTGATGTTTTCTGATGTTTTCTGATGTTTTCTGGTGTTTTCTGATGTTTTCTGATGTTTGCTGATGTTTGCTGATGTTTTCTTGTGTTTTCTGATGTTTTTTGATGTTTTCTGGTGTTTGCTGATGTTTTCTGATGTTTTCTGGTGTTTTCTGATGTTTTCTGATGTTTTCGGATGTTTGCTGATGTTTTCTGATGTTTTCTGATGTTTTCTGATGTTTTCTGATGTTTTCTGATGTTTTTTGGTGTTTTCTGGTGTTTGCTGATGTTTTCTGATGTTTGCTGATGTTTTCTGATGTTTTCTGGTGTTTTCTGATGTTTGCTGATGTTTTCTGGTGTTTTCTGATGTTTTCTGATGTTTTCTGATGTTTGCTGATGTTTTCTGATGTTTTCTGGTGTTTTCTGATGTTTTCTGATGTTTTCTGATGTTTGCTGATGTTTTCTGATGTTTTCTGATGTTTTCTGGTGTTTTCTGATGTTTTCTGATGTTTTCGGATGTTTGCTGATGTTTGCTGATGTTTTCTGATGTTTTTTGATGTTTTCTGATGTTTTCTGATGTTTTTTGGTGTTTTCTGATGTTTGCTGATGTTTTTTGATGTTTGCTGATGTTTTCTGATGTTTGCTGATGTTTTCTGATGTTTGCTGATGTTTTTTGATGTTTGCTGATGTTTTCTGATGTTTTTTGATGTTTACTGATGTTTTCTGATGTTTGCTGATGTTTTCTGATGTTTTTTGATGTTTTTTGATGTTTTCTGATGTTTGCTGATGTTTTTTGATGTTTTCTGGTGTTTGCTGATGTTTTCTGATGTTTTCTGATGTTTTCTGATGTTTTCTGATGTTTTTTGATGTTTGCTGATGTTTTCTGATGTTTGCTGATGTTTTCTGATGTTTTCTGATGTTTTTTGATGTTTGCTGATGTTTTCTGATGTTTGCTGATGTTTTCTGATGTTTACTGGTGTTTTCTGATGTTTTCTGATGTTTTCTGATGTTTTCTGATGTTTGCTGATGTTTTCTGATGTTTACTGATGTTTTCTGATGTTTTCTGATGTTTGCTGATGTTTTCTGATGTTTGCTGATGTTTTCTGATGTTTTTTGATGTTTTTTGATGTTTACTGATGTTTTCTGATGTTTTCTGATGTTTTCTGGTGTTTTCTGGTGTTTTCTGATGTTTGCTGATGTTTTCTGATGTTTGCTGATGTTTTCTGATGTTTTCTGATGTTTTCTGGTGTTTTCTGGTGTTTTCTGATGTTTTCTGATGTTTTCTGATGTTTTCTGATGTTTGCTGATGTTTTCTGATGTTTTCTGATGTTTTCTGATGTTTTCTGATGTTTACTGATGTTTTCTGATGTTTTCTGATGTTTGCTGATGTTTTCTGATGTTTTCTGACGTTTTCTGACGTTTTCTGGTGTTTTCTGGTGTTTTCTGATGTTTTCTGATGTTTTCTGGTGTTTTCTGATGTTTTCTGATGTTTTCTGGTGTTTTCTGGTGTTTTCTGATGTTTGCTGATGTTTTCTGATGTTTGCTGATGTTTTCTGATGTTTGCTGATGTTTTCTAATGTTTACTGATGTTTTCTGATGTTTTCTGATGTTTGCTGATGTTTTCTTGTGTTTTCTGATGTTTTTTGATGTTTTCTGGTGTTTGCTGATGTTTTCTGATGTTTTCTGATGTTTTCTGATGTTTTCTGATGTTTTCTGATGTTTTCTGATGTTTTCTGATGTTTTCTGATGTTTTCTGATGTTGTCTGATGTTTTCTGATGTTTTCTGATGTTGTCTGATGTTTTCTGATGTTTTTTGATGTTTTTTGATGTTGTCTGATGTTTTCTGATGTTTTCTGGTGTTTTCTGATGTTTTCTGATGTTTTCTGATGTTTTCTGATGTTTTCTGGTGTTTTCTGATGTTTGCTGATGTTTTCTGGTGTTTTCTGGTGTTTTCTGATGTTTTCTGATGTTTTCTGGTGTTTTCTGATGTTTTCTGATGTTTTCTGATGTTTGCTGATGTTTTCTGATGTTTTCTGATGTTTTCTGATGTTTTCTGGTGTTTTCTGATGTTTTCTGGTGTTTTCTGATGTTTTCTGATGTTTTCTGGTGTTTTCTGATGTTTGCTGATGTTTGCTGATGTTTTCTGATGTTTTCTGATGTTGTCTGATGTTTTCTGATGTTTTCTGATGTTGTCTGATGTTTTCTGATGTTTTCTGATGTTTGCTGATGTTTTCTGATGTTTTTTGATGTTTTCTGATGTTTTCTGATGTTGTCTGATGTTTTCTGATGTTTACTGATGTTTGCTGATGTTTTCTTGTGTTTTTCTGATGTTTTTTGATGTTTTCTGATGTTTGCTGATGTTTGCTGATGTTTTCTGATGTTTTTTGATGTTTTTTGATGTTTGCTGATGTTTTCTGATGTTTGCTGATGTTTGCTGATGTTTTCTGATGTTTCCTGATGTTTTCTGATGTTTTCTGATGTTTTCTGATGTTGTCTGATGTTTTCTGATGTTTTCTGATGTTTTTTGATGTTTTCTGATGTTTTTTGATGTTTTCTGATGTTTGCTGATGTTTTCTGATGTTTGCTGATGTTTGCTGATGTTTGCTGATGTTTTCTGATGTTTTCTGGTGTTTTCTGATGTTTTCTGGTGTTTTCTGATGTTTTCTGATGTTTTCTGGTGTTTTCTGGTGTTTTCTGATGTTTGCTGATGTTTTCTGATGTTTTCTGATGTTTACTGATGTTTTCTGATGTTTGCTGATGTTTTCTGATGTTTGCTGATGTTTTCTGATGTTTACTGATGTTTTCTGATGTTTTCTGATGTTTTCTGACGTTTTCTGATGTTTTCTGACGTTTTCTGATGTTTTCTGGTGTTTTGTGGTGTTTTCTGATGTTTTCTGATGTTTTCTGGTGTTTTCTGGTGTTTTCTGATGTTTGCTGATGTTTTCTGATGTTTTCTGATGTTTACTGATGTTTTCTGATGTTTGCTGATGTTTGCTGATGTTTACTGATGTTTTCTGATGTTTTCTGATGTTTTCTGATGTTTTCTGATGTTTTTTGATGTTTGCTGATGTTTTCTGGTGTTTTTTGATGTTTTCTGATGTTTTCTGATGTTTTTTGATGTTTTCTGGTGTTTGCTGATGTTTACTGATGTTTGCTGATGTTTTCTGATGTTTTCCGATGTTTTCTGGTGTTTGCTGATGTTTTCTGATGTTTTTTGATGTTTTCTGGTGTTTTCTGATGTTTTTTGATGTTTTCTGGTGTTTGCTGATGTTTTCTGATGTTTTCCGATGTTTTCTGATGTTTTCTGATGTTTTCTGATGTTTTCTGGTGTTTTCTGATGTTTTTTGATGTTTTCTGGTGTTTGCTGATGTTTACTGATGTTTGCTGATGTTTTCTGATGTTTTCCGATGTTTTCTGATGTTTTCTGATGTTTTCTGATGTTTTCTGATGTTTTTTGATGTTTTCTGGTGTTTGCTGATGTTTACTGATGTTTGCTGATGTTTGCTGATGTTTTCTGATGTTTTCCGATGTTTTCTGATGTTTTCTGATGTTTTCTGATGTTTTCTGATGTTTTCTGATGTTTTCTGATGTTTTCTGGTGTTTGCTGATGTTTTCTGATGTTTTCTGATGTTTTCTGATGTTTTTTCGATGTTTTTTGATGTTTGCTGATGTTTGCTGATGTTTTCTGATGTTTTCTGATGTTTTCTGGTGTTTTCTGATGTTTACTGATGTTTTCTGGTGTTTTCTGATGTTTGCTGATGTTTTCTGGTGTTTTCTGATGTTTTCTGGTTTTTTCTGATGTTTTCTGGTGTTTGCTGATGTTTTCTGATGTTTTCTGATGTTTTCTGATGTTTTCTGATGTTTTCTGATGTTTGCTGATGTTGTCTGATGTTTTCTGATGTTTTTTGATGTTTTTTGATGTTTGCTGATGTTTTCTTGTGTTTTCTGATGTTTTCTGATGTTTTCTGATGTTTTCTGATGTTTTTTGATGTTTTTTGATGTTTGCTGATGTTTACTGATGTTTTCTGGTGTTTTCTGATGTTTTCTGGTGTTTTCTGATGTTTACTGATGTTTTCTGGTGTTTGCTGATGTTTTCTGATGTTTTCTGATGTTTTCTGATGTTTTCTGATGTTTTCTGATGTTTGCTGATGTTGTCTGATGTTTTCTGATGTTTTTTGATGTTTTTTGATGTTTGCTGATGTTTTCTTGTGTTTTCTGATGTTTGCTGATGTTGTCTGATGTTTTCTGATGTTTTTTGATGTTTTTTGATGTTTGCTGATGTTTTCTTGTGTTTTCTGATGTTTTCTGATGTTTTCTGATGTTTACTGATGTTTTCTGGTGTTTGCTGATGTTTTCTGATGTTTTCTGGTGTTTTCTGATGTTTTCTGATGTTTTCGGATGTTTGCTGATGTTTGCTGATGTTTTCTGATGTTTTTTGATGTTTTCTGATGTTTTCTGATGTTTTTTGGTGTTTTCTGATGTTTGCTGATGTTTTTTGATGTTTGCTGATGTTTTCTGATGTTTGCTGATGTTTTCTGATGTTTGCTGATGTTTTTTGATGTTTGCTGATGTTTGCTGATGTTTTCTTGTGTTTTCTGATGTTTTTTGATGTTTTCTGATGTTTTCTGATGTTTGCTGATGTTTTCTTGTGTTTTCTGATGTTTTTTGATGTTTTCTGGTGTTTGCTGATGTTTTCTGATGTTTTCTGGTGTTTTCTGATGTTTTCTGATGTTTTCGGATGTTTGCTGATGTTTGCTGATGTTTTCTGATGTTTTTTGATGTTTTCTGATGTTTTCTGATGTTTTTTGGTGTTTTCTGATGTTTGCTGATGTTTTTTGATGTTTGCTGATGTTTTCTGATGTTTGCTGATGTTTTCTGATGTTTGCTGATGTTTTTTGATGTTTGCTGATGTTTTCTGATGTTTTCTGATGTTTTTTGATGTTTGCTGATGTTTTCTGATGTTTGCTGATGTTTTCTGATGTTTACTGATGTTTTCTGATGTTTTCTGATGTTTGCTGATGTTTTCTGATGTTTTCTGATGTTTTCTGATGTTTGCTGATGTTTTCTGATGTTTGCTGATGTTTTCTGATGTTTTTTGATGTTTTTTGATGTTTACTGATGTTTTCTGATGTTTTCTGATGTTTTCTGGTGTTTTCTGGTGTTTTCTGATGTTTGCTGATGTTTTCTGATGTTTGCTGATGTTTTCTGATGTTTGCTGATGTTTTCTGATGTTTTTCTGATGTTTGCTGATGTTTTCTGATGTTTTCTGACGTTTTCTGATGTTTTCTGGTGTTTTCTGGTGTTTTCTGATGTTTTCTGATGTTTTCTGATGTTTGCTGATGTTTTCTAATGTTTTCTGATGTTTTCTGGTGTTTTCTGATGTTTTCTGGTGTTTGCTGATGTTTTCTGATGTTTTCTGATGTTTTCTGATGTTTGCTGATGTTTGCTGATGTTTTCTAATGTTTTCTGATGTTTTCTGATGTTTTCTAATGTTTTCTGATGTTTTCTGATGTTTTCTGGTGTTTTCTGATGTTTGCTGATGTTTTCTGGTGTTTTCTGATGTTTTCTGATGTTTTCTGGTGTTTTCTGATGTTTTCTGATGTTTTCTGATGTTTTCTGATGTTTTCTGATGTTTGCTGATGTTTTCTAATGTTTTCTGATGTTTTCTGGTGTTTTCTGATGTTTTCTGGTGTTTTCTGATGTTTGCTGATGTTTTCTAATGTTTTCTGATGTTTTCTGATGTTTTCTAATGTTTTCTGATGTTTTCTGATGTTTGCTGATGTTTTCTGATGTTTTTCTGATGTTTGCTGATGTTTTCTAATGTTTTCTGATGTTTTCTGATGTTTTCTGGTGTTTTCTGATGTTTGCTGATGTTTTCTAATGTTTTCTGATGTTTTCTGATGTTTTCTGATGTTTTCTGATGTTTGCTGATGTTTTCTAATGTTTTCTGATGTTTTCTGGTGTTTTCTGATGTTTTCTGGTGTTTGCTGATGTTTTCTAATGTTTTCTGATGTTTTCTGATGTTTTCTGGTGTTTTCTGATGTTTTCTGATGTTTTCTGATGTTTTCTGATGTTTTCTGATGTTTTCTGGTGTTTTCTGATGTTTTCTGATGTTTTCTGATGTTTTCTGGTGTTTTCTGATGTTTTCTGGTGTTTGCTGATGTTTGCTGATGTTTTCTGATGTTTTCTGATGTTTTCTGGTGTTTGCTGATGTTTTTTGATGTTTGCTGATGTTTTCTGATGTTTTCTGATGTTTTCTGATGTTTTCTGATGTTTTCTGATGTTTTCTGATGTTTTCTGATGTTTTCTGGTGTTTTCTGATGTTTTCTGATGTTTTCTGATGTTTTCTGATGTTTTCTGGTGTTTTCTGATGTTTTCTGATGTTTTCTGATGTTTTCTGGTGTTTTCTGATGTTTTCTGGTGTTTTCTGATGTTTTCTGATGTTTTCTGATGTTTTCTGATGTTTTCTGATGTTTTCTGGTGTTTTCTGATGTTTTCTGATGTTTTCTGATGTTTTCTGGTGTTTTCTGATGTTTTCTGGTGTTTGCTGATGTTTGCTGATGTTTTCTGATGTTTTCTGATGTTTTCTGATGTTTTCTGATGTTTTTTGATGTTTGCTGATGTTTTCTGATGTTTTCTGATGTTTTCTGATGTTTTCTGATGTTTTCTGGTGTTTGCTGATGTTTTCTGATGTTTTCTGATGTTTGCTGATGTTTTCTGATGTTTACTGATGTTTTTTGATGTTTTCTGATGTTTGCTGATGTTTTCTGATGTTTACTGATGTTTTCTGATGTTTGCTGATGTTTGCTGATGTTTGCTGATGTTTGCTGATGTTTTCTGATGTTTTCTGATGTTTTCTGATGTTTTCTGATGTTTTTTGATGTTTTCTGATGTTTGCTGATGTTTTCTGATGTTTACTGATGTTTTCTGATGTTTTCTGATGTTTGCTGATGTTTGCTGATGTTTGCTGATGTTTTCTGATGTTTTCTGACGTTTTCTGACGTTTTCTGGTGTTTTCTGATGTTTTCTGATGTTTTCTGGTGTTTTCTGATGTTTTCTGATGTTTTCTGGTGTTTTCTGGTGTTTTCTGATGTTTGCTGATGTTTTCTTGTGTTTTCTGATGTTTTTTGATGTTTTCTGGTGTTTGCTGATGTTTTCTGATGTTTGCTGATGTTTTCTGATGTTTTCTGATGTTTGCTGATGTTTTCTTGTGTTTTCTGATGTTTTTTGATGTTTTCTGGTGTTTGCTGATGTTTTCTGATGTTTTCTGATGTTTTCTGATGTTTACTGATGTTTTCTGATGTTTTCTGATGTTTTCTGATGTTTACTGATGTTTTCTGATGTTGTCTGATGTTTTCTGATGTTTTCTGATGTTTGCTGGTGTTTTCTGATGTTTACTGATGTTTTCTGATGTTTTCTGATGTTGTCTGATGTTTTCTGATGTTTTTTGATGTTTTTTGATGTTTTCTGATGTTTTCTGGTGTTTTCTGATGTTTTCTGATGTTTTCTGGTGTTTTCTGATGTTTTCTGATGTTTTCTGATGTTGTCTGATGTTTTCTGATGTTTTCTGATGTTTTCTGATGTTTTCTGATGTTTTCTGATGTTGTCTGATGTTTTCTGATGTTTTCTGATGTTTGCTGGTGTTTTCTGATGTTTACTGATGTTTTCTGATGTTTTCTGATGTTGTCTGATGTTTTCTGATGTTTTTTGATGTTTTTTGATGTTTTTTGATGTTTGCTGATGTTTTCTGGTGTTTTCTGATGTTTTCTGATGTTTTCTGGTGTTTTCTGATGTTTTCTGATGTTTTCTGATGTTTTCTGATGTTTTCTGATGTTGTCTGATGTTTTCTGATGTTTTCTGATGTTTTCTGATGTTTTCTGATGTTGTCTGATGTTTTCTGATGTTTTCTGGTGTTTGCTGGTGTTTTCTGGTGTTTTCTGATGTTTTCTGATGTTTTCTGATGTTTACTGATGTTTTTTGATGTTTGCTGATGTTTGCTGATGTTTTCTGATGTTTACTGATGTTTTCTGATGTTTTCTGATGTTTGCTGATGTTTGCTGATGTTTGCTGATGTTTTCTGATGTTTTCTGATGTTTTCTGATGTTTTCTGATGTTTTTTGATGTTTTCTGATGTTTGCTGATGTTTTCTGATGTTTACTGATGTTTTCTGATGTTTTCTGATGTTTGCTGATGTTTGCTGATGTTTGCTGATGTTTTCTGATGTTTTCTGACGTTTTCTGACGTTTTCTGGTGTTTTCTGATGTTTTCTGATGTTTTCTGGTGTTTTCTGATGTTTTCTGATGTTTTCTGGTGTTTTCTGGTGTTTTCTGATGTTTGCTGATGTTTTCTTGTGTTTTCTGATGTTTTTTGATGTTTTCTGGTGTTTGCTGATGTTTTCTGATGTTTGCTGATGTTTTCTGATGTTTTCTGATGTTTGCTGATGTTTTCTTGTGTTTTCTGATGTTTTTTGATGTTTTCTGGTGTTTGCTGATGTTTTCTGATGTTTTCTGATGTTTTCTGATGTTTACTGATGTTTTCTGATGTTTTCTGATGTTTTCTGATGTTTACTGATGTTTTCTGATGTTGTCTGATGTTTTCTGATGTTTTCTGATGTTTGCTGGTGTTTTCTGATGTTTACTGATGTTTTCTGATGTTTTCTGATGTTGTCTGATGTTTTCTGATGTTTTTTGATGTTTTTTGATGTTTTCTGATGTTTTCTGGTGTTTTCTGATGTTTTCTGATGTTTTCTGGTGTTTTCTGATGTTTTCTGATGTTTTCTGATGTTGTCTGATGTTTTCTGATGTTTTCTGATGTTTTCTGATGTTTTCTGATGTTTTCTGATGTTGTCTGATGTTTTCTGATGTTTTCTGATGTTTGCTGGTGTTTTCTGATGTTTACTGATGTTTTCTGATGTTTTCTGATGTTGTCTGATGTTTTCTGATGTTTTTTGATGTTTTTTGATGTTTTTTGATGTTTGCTGATGTTTTCTGGTGTTTTCTGATGTTTTCTGATGTTTTCTGGTGTTTTCTGATGTTTTCTGATGTTTTCTGATGTTTTCTGATGTTGTCTGATGTTTTCTGATGTTTTCTGATGTTTTCTGATGTTTTCTGATGTTGTCTGATGTTTTCTGATGTTTTCTGGTGTTTGCTGGTGTTTTCTGGTGTTTTCTGATGTTTTCTGATGTTTTCTGATGTTTGCTGATGTTTTTTGATGTTTTCTGGTGTTTGCTGATGTTTGCTGGTGTTTTCTGGTGTTTTCTGATGTTTGCTGATGTTTGCTGATGTTTGCTGATGTTTTCTGGTGTTTTCTGATGTTTTCTGATGTTTTCTGATGTTTGCTGATGTTTTTTGATGTTTTCTGGTGTTTGCTGATGTTTGCTGGTGTTTTCTGGTGTTTTCTGATGTTTTTTGATGTTTTTTGATGTTTGCTGATGTTTTCTGATGTTTGCTGATGTTTGCTGATGTTTTCTGATGTTTCCTGATGTTTTCTGATGTTTTCTGATGTTTTCTGATGTTTTCTGATGTTTGCTGATGTTTGCTGATGTTTTCTGATGTTGTCTGATGTTTTCTGATGTTTTCTGATGTTTGCTGATGTTTGCTGATGTTTTCTGATGTTTTCTGATGTTTTCTGATGTTTGCTGGTGTTTTCTGATGTTTACTGATGTTTTCTGATGTTTTCTGATGTTGTCTGATGTTTTCTGATGTTTTTTGATGTTTTTTGATGTTTTCTGATGTTTTCTGGTGTTTTCTGATGTTTTCTGATGTTTGCTGATGTTTTCTGATGTTTTTTGATGTTTTCTGATGTTTTCTGATGTTGTCTGATGTTTGCTGATGTTTTTTGATGTTTTTTGATGTTTGCTGATGTTTTTTGATGTTTTCTGATGTTTGCTGATGTTTTCTGGTGTTTTCTGATGTTTGCTGATGTTTGCTGATGTTTTCTGATGTTTGCTGATGTTTGCTGATGTTTTCTGATGTTTGCTGATGTTTGCTGATGTTTGCTGATGTTTTCTGATGTTTTCTGGTGTTTTCTGATGTTTTCTGATGTTTTCTGATGTTTGCTGATGTTTTCTGATGTTTTCTGATGTTTTCTGATGTTTTCTGATGTTGTCTGATGTTTTCTGATGTTTTCTGGTGTTTTCTGATGTTTGCTGATGTTTGCTGATGTTTTTTGATGTTTTCTGATGTTTGCTGATGTTTGCTGATGTTTGCTGATGTTTTCTGATGTTTTCTGGTGTTTTCTGATGTTTTCTGATGTTTTCTGATGTTTTCTGATGTTTTCTGGTGTTTTCTGATGTTTGCTGATGTTTGCTGATGTTTGCTGATGTTTTTTGATGTTTTTTGATGTTTGCTGATGTTTTCTGATGTTTTCTGATGTTTGCTGATGTTTTCTGATGTTTGCTGATGTTTGCTGATGTTTGCTGATGTTTGCTGATGTTTTCTGGTGTTTTCTGATGTTTTCTGATGTTTTCTGATGTTTGCTGATGTTTTCTGATGTTTACTGATGTTGTCTGATGTTTTCTGGTGTTTGCTGATGTTTGCTGATGTTTGCTGATGTTTTCTGGTGTTTTCTGATGTTTTCTGATGTTTGCTGATGTTTTCTGATGTTTTCTGATGTTGTCTGATGTTTTCTGATGTTTTCTGATGTTGTCTGATGTTTTCTGGTGTTTGCTGATGTTTGCTGATGTTTTTTGATGTTTTTTGATGTTTTCGGATGTTTGCTGATGTTTTCTGATGTTTGCTGATGTTTGCTGATGTTTGCTGATGTTTGCTGATGTTTTCTGGTGTTTTCTGATGTTTTCTGATGTTTGCTGATGTTTTCTGATGTTTACTGATGTTTTCTGATGTTTTCTGATGTTGTCTGATGTTTTCTGATGTTTTCTGATGTTGTCTGATGTTTTCTGGTGTTTGCTGATGTTTGCTGATGTTTTTTGATGTTTTTTGATGTTTTCGGATGTTTGCTGATGTTTTCTGATGTTTTCTGATGTTGTCTGATGTTTTCTGATGTTTTCTGATGTTGTCTGATGTTTTCTGATGTTTTCTGGTGTTTTCTGATGTTTTTCTGATGTTTTCTGATGTTTGCTGATGTTTGCTGATGTTTTCTGATGTTTTCTGATGTTTTTTGATGTTTGCTGATGTTTGCTGATGTTTTCTGATGTTTGCTGATGTTTGCTGATGTTTTCTGATGTTTCCTGATGTTTTCTGATGTTTTCTGATGTTTTCTGATGTTTTCTGATGTTGTCTGATGTTTTCTGATGTTTTCTGGTGTTTTCTGATGTTTTTCTGATGTTTTCTGATGTTTGCTGATGTTTGCTGATGTTTTCTGATGTTTTCTGATGTTTTTTGATGTTTGCTGATGTTTTCTGATGTTTGCTGATGTTTGCTGATGTTTGCTGATGTTTTCTGATGTTTTCTGGTGTTTTTTGATGTTTTTTGATGTTTGCTGATGTTTGCTGATGTTTGCTGATGTTTGCTGATGTTTTCTGATGTTTTCTGGTGTTTTCTGATGTTTTCTGATGTTTGCTGATGTTTTCTGATGTTTACTGATGTTTTCTGATGTTTTCTGATGTTGTCTGATGTTTTCTGATGTTTTCTGATGTTTGCTGATGTTTGCTGATGTTTGCTGATGTTTTTTGATGTTTTTTGATGTTTGCTGATGTTTTCTGATGTTTGCTGATGTTTGCTGATGTTTTCTGATGTTTCCTGATGTTTTCTGATGTTTTCTGATGTTGTCTGATGTTTTCTGATGTTTTCTGGTGTTTTCTGATGTTTGCTGATGTTTGCTGATGTTTGCTGATGTTTTCTGATGTTTTCTGATGTTTTTTGATGTTTGCTGATGTTTTCTGATGTTTGCTGATGTTTGCTGATGTTTGCTGATGTTTTCTGATGTTTTCTGGTGTTTTTTGATGTTTTTTGATGTTTGCTGATGTTTGCTGATGTTTGCTGATGTTTGCTGATGTTTTCTGATGTTTTCTGGTGTTTTCTGATGTTTTCTGATGTTTGCTGATGTTTTCTGATGTTTACTGATGTTTTCTGATGTTTTCTGATGTTGTCTGATGTTTTCTGATGTTTTCTGATGTTTGCTGATGTTTGCTGATGTTTTTTGATGTTTTTTGATGTTTTTTGATGTTTGCTGATGTTTTCTGATGTTTGCTGATGTTTTCTGATGTTTTCTGATGTTTGCTGATGTTTGCTGATGTTTTCTGATGTTTCCTGATGTTTTCTGATGTTTTCTGATGTTTTCTGATGTTGTCTGATGTTTTCTGATGTTTTCTGATGTTGTCTGATGTTTTCTGATGTTTTCTGATGTTTGCTGATGTTTTCTGATGTTTTTTGATGTTTTCTGATGTTGTCTGATGTTTTCTGATGTTTTCTGATGTTGTCTGATGTTTTCTGATGTTTTCTGATGTTTGCTGATGTTTGCTGATGTTTTTTGATGTTTTTTGATGTTTTCTGATGTTTTCTGATGTTTTTTGATGTTTTTTGATGTTTGCTGATGTTTGCTGATGTTTTTTGATGTTTTTTGATGTTTTTTGATGTTTGCTGATGTTTACTGATGTTTTCTGATGTTTTCTGGTGTTTTCTGATGTTTGCTGATGTTTTCTGATGTTTGCTGATGTTTGCTGATGTTTGCTGATGTTTGCTGATGTTTTCTGATGTTTTCTGATGTTTGCTGATGTTGTCTGATGTTTTCTGATGTTTTCTGATGTTGTCTGATGTTTTCTGATGTTTTCTGATGTTTGCTGATGTTTGCTGATGTTTGCTGATGTTTTTTGATGTTTTTTGATGTTTGCTGATGTTTGCTGATGTTTGCTGATGTTTGCTGATGTTTTCTGATGTTTTCTGATGTTTGCTGATGTTGTCTGATGTTTTCTGATGTTTTCTGATGTTGTCTGATGTTTTCTGATGTTTTCTGATGTTTTTTGATGTTTTCTGATGTTTTCTGATGTTGTCTGATGTTTTCTGATGTTTTCTGATGTTTGCTGATGTTTTCTTGTGTTTTTCTGATGTTTTCTGATGTTTGCTGATGTTTTCTTGTGTTTTTCTGATGTTTTCTGATGTTTTCTGATGTTTGCTGATGTTTTCTGATGTTTTCTGATGTTTTCTGATGTTTGCTGATGTTTTCTTGTGTTTTTCTGATGTTTTCTGATGTTTGCTGATGTTTTCTTGTGTTTTTCTGATGTTTTCTGATGTTTTTTGATGTTTTCTGATGTTTTCTGATGTTGTCTGATGTTTTCTGATGTTTTCTGATGTTTGCTGATGTTTTCTTGTGTTTTTCTGATGTTTTCTGATGTTTTCTGATGTTTACTGATGTTTTCTGATGTTTTCTGATGTTTTTTGATGTTTTTTGATGTTTGCTGATGTTTTCTGATGTTTGCTGATGTTTTCTGATGTTTTCTGATGTTTTCTGATGTTTTCTGATGTTTTCTGATGTTTTTTGATGTTTGCTGATGTTTTCTTGTGTTTTTCTGATGTTTTCTGATGTTTTCTGATGTTTTCTGATGTTTGCTGATGTTTTCTGATGTTTTTTGATGTTTTTTGATGTTTGCTGATGTTTTCTGATGTTTCCTGATGTTTTCTGATGTTTTCTGATGTTTGCTGATGTTTTCTTGTGTTTTTCTGATGTTTTCTGATGTTTTCTGATGTTTTCTGATGTTTGCTGATGTTTTCTGATGTTTTTTGATGTTTTTTGATGTTTGCTGATGTTTTCTGATGTTTCCTGATGTTTTCTGATGTTTTCTGATGTTTGCTGATGTTTTCTGATGTTTTCTTGTGTTTTTCTGATGTTTTCTGATGTTTTCTGATGTTTGCTGATGTTTTTTGATGTTTTCTGGTGTTTTCTGATGTTTCCTGATGTTTTCTGATGTTTTCTGATGTTTTCTGATGTTGTCTGATGTTTTCTGATGTTTGCTGATGTTTTCTGATGTTGTCTGATGTTTTCTGATGTTTGCTGATGTTTTCTGATGTTTCCTGATGTTTTCTGATGTTTGCTGATGTTTTCTGATGTTTTTTGATGTTTTCTGATGTTTTCTGATGTTTTCTGATGTTTTTTGATGTTTACTGATGTTTTCTGATGTTTGCTGATGTTTTTTGATGTTTTCTGATGTTTACTGATGTTTTCTGATGTTTTCTGATGTTTTCTGATGTTTTTTGATGTTTTCTGATGTTTTCTGATGTTTTTTGATGTTTTCTGATGTTTTCTGATGTTTTTTGATGTTTTCTGATGTTTTCTGATGTTTGCTGATGTTTGCTGATGTTTTCTGATGTTTTTTGATGTTTTCTGATGTTTTCTGATGTTTTCTGATGTTTTTTGATGTTTACTGATGTTTTCTGATGTTTGCTGATGTTTTCTGATGTTTTTTGATGTTTTCTGATGTTTTCTGATGTTTTCTGATGTTTTTTGATGTTTACTGATGTTTTCTGATGTTTGCTGATGTTTGCTGATGTTTTCTGATGTTTTCTGATGTTTTCTGATGTTTTCTGATGTTTTTTGATGTTTTCTGATGTTTGCTGATGTTTTCTGATGTTTTCTGATGTTTTTTGATGTTTTCTGATGTTTTCTGGTGTTTTCTGATGTTTTTTGATGTTTACTGATGTTTTCTGATGTTTGCTGATGTTTGCTGATGTTTTCTGATGTTTGCTGATGTTTTCTGATGTTTTCTGATGTTTTTTGATGTTTTCTGATGTTTTCTGGTGTTTGCTGATGTTTTCTGATGTTTTCTGATGTTTGCTGATGTTTTCTGATGTTTTCTGATGTTTTCTGATGTTTTTTGATGTTTTCTGATGTTTTCTGGTGTTTTCTGATGTTTTTTGATGTTTACTGATGTTTTCTGATGTTTGCTGATGTTTGCTGATGTTTTCTGATGTTTGCTGATGTTTTCTGATGTTTTCTGATGTTTTTTGATGTTTTCTGATGTTTTCTGGTGTTTGCTGATGTTTTCTGATGTTTTCTGATGTTTTCTGGTGTTTGCTGATGTTTTCTGATGTTTTCTGATGTTTGCTGATGTTTTCTGATGTTTTCTGATGTTTTCTGATGTTTTCTGATGTTTGCTGATGTTTTCTGATGTTTTCTGGTGTTTTCTGATGTTTTCTGATGTTTTCTGATGTTTTCTGATGTTTTTTGATGTTTACTGATGTTTTCTGATGTTTGCTGATGTTTGCTGATGTTTTCTGATGTTTGCTGATGTTTTCTGATGTTTTCTGATGTTTTTTGATGTTTTCTGATGTTTTCTGGTGTTTGCTGATGTTTTCTGATGTTTTCTGATGTTTGCTGATGTTTTCTGATGTTTTCTGATGTTTTCTGATGTTTTTTGATGTTTTCTGATGTTTGCTGATGTTTTCTGATGTTTTCTGATGTTTTTTGATGTTTACTGATGTTTTCTGATGTTTGCTGATGTTTTCTGATGTTTTCTGATGTTTGCTGATGTTTTCTGATGTTTTTTGATGTTTTCTGATGTTTTCTGATGTTTTCTGATGTTTTCTGATGTTTGCTGATGTTTTCTGATGTTTTTTGATGTTTTCTGATGTTTTCTGATGTTTTCTGATGTTTTTTGATGTTTACTGATGTTTTCTGATGTTTTCTGATGTTTTCTGATGTTTGCTGATGTTTTCTGATGTTTTTTGATGTTTTCTGGTGTTTGCTGATGTTTGCTGATGTTTTCTGATGTTTGCTGATGTTTTCTGATGTTTTCTGATGTTGTCTGATGTTTTCTGATGTTTTCTGATGTTTTCTGATGTTTTCTGGTGTTTTCTGATGTTTTTTGATGTTTACTGATGTTTTCTGATGTTTGCTGATGTTTGCTGATGTTTTCTGATGTTTTCTGATGTTTTCTGATGTTTGCTGATGTTTGCTGATGTTTTCTGGTGTTTTCTGATGTTGTCTGATGTTTTCTGATGTTTGCTGATGTTTTTTGATGTTTTCTGATGTTTGCTGATGTTTGCTGATGTTTTCTGATGTTTTCTGATGTTTGCTGATGTTTTCTGATGTTTGCTGATGTTTTCTGATGTTTGCTGATGTTTTCTGATGTTTTCTGATGTTGTCTGATGTTTTCTGATGTTTGCTGATGTTTTTTGATGTTTGCTGATGTTTTCTGATGTTTTTTGATGTTTTCTGATGTTTTCTGATGTTTTTTGATGTTTTCTGATGTTTTCTGATGTTTTTTGATGTTTTCTGATGTTTTCTGATGTTTTTTGATGTTTTCTGATGTTTTCTGATGTTTTCTGATGTTTGCTGATGTTTTCTGATGTTTTTTGATGTTTTCTGATGTTTTCTGATGTTTTCTGATGTTTTCTGATGTTTTTTGATGTTTACTGATGTTTTCTGATGTTTGCTGATGTTTTCTGATGTTTTCTGATGTTTGCTGATGTTTTCTGATGTTTTCTGATGTTTTCTGATGTTTTCTGATGTTTTTTGATGTTTACTGATGTTTTCTGATGTTTGCTGATGTTTTCTGATGTTTTTTGATGTTTTCTGATGTTTTCTGATGTTTTCTGATGTTTTTTGATGTTTTCTGATGTTTTCTGATGTTTTCTGATGTTTGCTGATGTTTTCTGATGTTTTTTGATGTTTTCTGATGTTTTCTGATGTTTTCTGATGTTTTCTGATGTTTTTTGATGTTTACTGATGTTTTCTGATGTTTGCTGATGTTTTCTGATGTTTTCTGATGTTTGCTGATGTTTTCTGATGTTTTCTGATGTTTTCTGATGTTTTCTGATGTTTTTTGATGTTTACTGATGTTTTCTGATGTTTGCTGATGTTTTCTGATGTTTTTTGATGTTTTCTGATGTTTTCTGATGTTTTCTGATGTTTTTTGATGTTTACTGATGTTTTCTGATGTTTGCTGATGTTTTCTGATGTTTGCTGATGTTTTCTGATGTTTTCTGATGTTGTCTGATGTTTTCTGATGTTTGCTGATGTTTTTTGATGTTTGCTGATGTTTTCTGATGTTTTTTGATGTTTTCTGATGTTTTCTGATGTTTTTTGATGTTTTCTGATGTTTTCTGATGTTTTTTGATGTTTTCTGATGTTTTCTGATGTTTTTTGATGTTTTCTGATGTTTTCTGATGTTTGCTGATGTTTTCTGATGTTTTTTGATGTTTTCTGATGTTTTCTGATGTTTTCTGATGTTTTCTGATGTTTTTTGATGTTTACTGATGTTTTCTGATGTTTGCTGATGTTTTCTGATGTTTTCTGATGTTTGCTGATGTTTTCTGATGTTTTCTGATGTTTGCTGATGTTTTCTGATGTTTTCTGATGTTTTCTGATGTTTTCTGATGTTTTCTGATGTTTTTTGATGTTTACTGATGTTTTCTGATGTTTGCTGATGTTTTCTGATGTTTTTTGATGTTTTCTGATGTTTTCTGATGTTTTCTGATGTTTTTTGATGTTTACTGATGTTTTCTGATGTTTGCTGATGTTTTCTGATGTTTTTTGATGTTTTCTGATGTTTTCTGATGTTTTCTGATGTTTACTGATGTTTTCTGATGTTTGCTGATGTTTTCTGATGTTTTCTGATGTTTTTTGATGTTTTCTGATGTTTTCTGGTGTTTGCTGATGTTTGCTGATGTTTGCTGATGTTTGCTGATGTTTGCTGATGTTTTTTGATGTTTTTTGATGTTTGCTGATGTTTTCTGATGTTTTCTGATGTTTTTTGATGTTTACTGATGTTTTCTGATGTTTGCTGATGTTTTTTGATGTTTTCTGATGTTTTCTGATGTTTTCTGATGTTTTTTGATGTTTTCTGATGTTTTCTGATGTTTTCTGATGTTTGCTGATGTTTGCTGATGTTTTCTGATGTTTTTTGATGTTTTCTGATGTTTTCTGATGTTTTCTGATGTTTTTTGATGTTTACTGATGTTTTCTGATGTTTGCTGATGTTTTCTGATGTTTTCTGATGTTTTTTGATGTTTTCTGATGTTTTCTGATGTTTTCTGATGTTTTTTGATGTTTACTGATGTTTTCTGATGTTTGCTGATGTTTTCTGATGTTTTTTGATGTTTTCTGATGTTTTTTGATGTTTACTGATGTTTTCTGATGTTTGCTGATGTTTTCTGATGTTTTCTGATGTTTTTTGATGTTTTCTGATGTTTTCTGGTGTTTGCTGATGTTTTCTGATGTTTACTGATGTTTTTTGATGTTTTCTGATGTTTACTGATGTTTTTTGATGTTTTCTGATGTTTTCTGATGTTTTTTGATGTTTTCTGATGTTTTCTGGTGTTTGCCGATGTTTTCTGATGTTTACTGATGTTTTCTGATGTTTGCTGATGTTTGCTGATGTTTTCTGATGTTTTTTGATGTTTTCTGATGTTTTCTGATGTTTTTTGATGTTTTCTGATGTTTTCTGATGTTTTTTGATGTTTTCTGATGTTTTCTGATGTTTTTTGATGTTTTCTGATGTTTTTTGATGTTTGCTGATGTTTTCTGATGTTTACTGATGTTTTCTGATGTTTGCTGATGTTTGCTGATGTTTTCTGATGTTTTTTGATGTTTTCTGATGTTTTCTGATGTTTTTTGATGTTTTCTGATGTTTTTTGATGTTTTCTGATGTTTTCTGGTGTTTGCTGATGTTTTCTGATGTTTTCTGATGTTTTTTGATGTTTTCTGATGTTTTCTGATGTTTTCTGATGTTTGCTGATGTTTGCTGATGTTTTCTGATGTTTTTTGATGTTTTCTGATGTTTTCTGGTGTTTGCTGATGTTTTCTGATGTTTTCTGATGTTTTTTGATGTTTTCTGATGTTTTCTGATGTTTTCTGATGTTTTCTGATGTTTTTTGATGTTTTCTGATGTTTTCTGATGTTTTCTGATGTTTGCTGATGTTTGCTGATGTTTTCTGATGTTTTCTGATGTTTTTTGATGTTTTCTGATGTTTTCTGGTGTTTGCTGATGTTTTCTGATGTTTTCTGATGTTTTTTGATGTTTTCTGATGTTTTCTGATGTTTTCTGATGTTTGCTGATGTTTTCTGATGTTTTCTGATGTTTGCTGATGTTTGCTGATGTTTTCTGATGTTTTCTGATGTTTTCTGGTGTTTTCTGATGTTTTTTGATGTTTTCTGATGTTTGCTGATGTTTGCTGATGTTTTCTGATGTTTTTTGATGTTTTCTGATGTTTTCTGATGTTTTTTGATGTTTTCTGATGTTTTCTGATGTTTTTTGATGTTTTCTGATGTTTTCTGATGTTTTTTGATGTTTTCTGATGTTTTCTGATGTTTTCTGATGTTTGCTGATGTTTGCTGATGTTTTCTGATGTTTTCTGATGTTTTCTGATGTTTTCTGGTGTTTTCTGGTGTTTTCTGGTGTTTGCTGATTTTTTCTATTGTTTGCTGGTGTTTTCTATTGTTTTGTGGTGTTTGCTGATGTTTGCTGATTTTTTCTATTGTTTTCTGATGTTTTCTGATGTTTTCTGATGTTTTCTGATGTTTTCTGGTGTTTGCTGATGTTTTCTGATGTTTTCTGATGTTTTCTGATGTTTTCTGATGTTTGCTGATGTTTTCTGATGTTTTCTGATGTTTTCTGATGTTTTCTGATGTTTGCTGATGTTTTCTGATGTTTGCTGATGTTTTCTGATGTTTTCTGGTGTTTTCTGATGTTTTCTGATGTTTTCTGATGTTTGCTGATTTTTCCTATTGTTTGCTGGTGTTTTCTATTGTTTTCTGGTGTTTGCTGATGTTTGCTGATGTTTTCTGGTGTTTTCTGGTGTTTGCTGATGTTTGCTGATTTTTTCTATTGTTTGCTGGTGTTTTCTATTGTTTTCTGGTGTTTGCTGATGTTTGCTGATTTTTTCTATTGTTTGCTGGTGTTTTCTATTGTTTTCTGATGTTTGCTGATGTTTTCTGATGTTTTCTGATGTTTTCTGATGTTTTCTGGTGTTTTCTGGTGTTTTCTGGTGTTTGCTGATGTTTTCTGGTGTTTTCTGGTGTTTTCTGATGTTTTCTGATGTTTTCTGATGTTTGCTGATGTTTTCTGATGTTTTCTGGTGTTTTCTGGTGTTTGCTGATGTTTGCTGATTTTTCCTATTGTTTGCTGGTGTTTTCTATTGTTTTCTGGTGTTTGCTGATGTTTGCTGATTTTTTCTATTGTTTGCTGGTGTTTTCTATTGTTTTCTGATGTTTTCTGATGTTTTCTGATGTTTTCTGATGTTTTCTGATGTTTTCTGGTGTTTTCTGGTGTTTTCTGGTGTTTTCTGGTGTTTGCTGATGTTTGCTGATTTTTTCTATTGTTTGCTGGTGTTTTCTATTGTTTTCTGGTGTTTTCTGGTGTTTTCTATTGTTTTCTGGTGTTTGCTGATGTTTGCTGATTTTTTCTATTGTTTGCTGGTGTTTTCTATTGTTTTCTGGTGTTTGCTGATGTTTTCTGATGTTTGCTGATGTTTTCTGATGTTTACTGATGTTTTTTGATGTTTGCTGATGTTTTCTGATGTTTACTGATGTTTTCTGATGTTTTCTGATGTTTTCTGATGTTTTCTGGTGTTTTCTGGTGTTTGCTGATGTTTGCTGATTTTTTCTATTGTTTGCTGGTGTTTTCTATTGTTTTCTGGTGTTTGCTGATGTTTTCTGGTGTTTTCTGGTGTTTTCTGGTGTTTGCTGATGTTTGCTGATTTTTTCTATTGTTTGCTGGTGTTTTCTATTGTTTTCTGGTGTTTGCTGATGTTTGCTGATTTTTTCTATTGTTTGCTGGTGTTTTCTATTGTTTTCTGGTGTTTGCTGATGTTTTCTGATGTTTTCTGGTGTTTTCTGATGTTTTTTGATGTTTTCTGGTGTTTTCTGATGTTTTCTGATGTTTTCTGATGTTTTCTGGTGTTTTCTGGTGTTTTCTGGTGTTTTCTGGTGTTTTCTGATGTTTGCTGATGTTTGCTTGGCTCGTCACACTGTGGTCCAGAGAACTGAAGACGTTTCATCTGATATAAGGAAGCAGAGGTAGAGGGATGGAGGTATACATTTTCAAATCAGCCTATGAAGACAGCACTGATTGACAGATGTGTTTGAGTGGACGATGACATAAACGTGACGAAAAAGCCACCCGACCTTCAGATCTTTAAGGCCAAATGAGAAGAACAGATTTATTTGTTTCTGTGACCAAAACCACAGTGGTTTCTACTTCTGAAAGAGGAAACTGTGTTATTTTCCTGTTGACAGGATTTAAATTTAAAGTTTACAGTGAGCATTTAATATTGAATAATAGGAAAAATTTCATATGAACACAGATTTAATGTAGACGTTATCCTCAAGGAGAGATGATTAATCTGTAAAGCGCCGCCTCATCCTTTCATCCCACAGAGAGGAGCAGAAATGACTACAAGGAGAATTCCATCAGTGTTAGCTGCAGCGAGATTGTTAGATCAATCAAATAATCACAGCCCAACTCAGCTATTGTCTAAGTGTGCTGAAACAGTCTGTGGTGCCCTTGAACGTCTTCACCTGCTGCTGAAGGAGAGAAATCAGGGCTGTGAGCGGCGCAGCAGCAGGAAGTGAGGACGCAGACTCCTACAAGAACAAAATGAAAGCCGTTTCCTGCTGAAGGAAGGACATTTTGATCCTCAACTGGTTCTGGAAATACTACTTCCAACACTTTATCCATGTCAGCCTCAGCCACTTGCACCCGATGGTGGGTGGTGGGGGCATTTGGGTTGTCCGGAGGGCCCGGACCGGAGGAGCAATGCCCCCCCCAAATGCCAGGACTGCCCCCCCAAACGTGAAGCCATGCAAACGGTCCAAATTTCAAAGATATTTAAAGAAAAACAGAGCACTCTCTCTGGCTCTCATTTTAAGTAGCTGCTGGTGCTGATTGGTAGATGCAAAGGGGGGCGTGGCCTCTCACTTCACCCCCGCTCCTCGTCCAACAGTCCCAGCAGACACAGCTGTCAGCAGAGCTCAGCCGCTGTTCTGACTATTGTTGTTGAAATACAATGCAGAATCTGTTACCAGCCAAATTCTTGAGCATCTTTCTGCTTCAGGTTAGAGAGCAGCTGGAACTGTCATTCTATGATGGAGCTTCTGTCATGAGTGGGGTCAGAGGTCAGGGGTCAGGGCTTGTTGCTAGAGAAGGTAGGGGAGGATCTACCTTCTATCCACTGCTAGAATCAGCAGCTGCATCTGGAAGTGGTCCATGCAAAGCAGGCAGAGCCGTGTGCAAAACCTTTTCTGATCAATCAGGATCCCTGCACTCATTTTCTCATCTTCATGAGTCACAGAACTATGAGGGTCCCTCCCCAAAGCGACGGTTGGAGATCAGTTATCATGTTGGGACCAAGGGCCTTGTGGAGAATCAGGATGCTATCATGAGTATCCTGTCAGAGGTCACAGAGGTCGGAGCTGCTGCTGGTGACGTCTGCACAGAGGCATCAGGGCCACTGATGATGTTAAGGAGGCATTATTTCTTGGAAACAAGAAAGTTTCTTCTAAACATTTCAGCTTCCTTAAAGTCTGCAGATGCTCTGCTGCAGGTCCTTCTGCTGACCTGTGCTTCAGACGCAGTCCGTGCATCTCTGCAGCTCTGCAGCTCATCTCAACATTTTGGACATAGCCACAGCATAGAGATGGAGACAACGTTCTCCTAAAGCACTCTGGACCCTATGAAAGCAGATAATTGTCTTCAACCTCAATCTCATTCCTTTCTGGATGTTAAGAATGCCTTTCCTCAGCTGCATGGTATGTCTGTGACCTCCACTGTGATTGGTGGATCATCTGCATCACGTTAAAGCTCTTTCCCCACATTGTCTCCAGTTTCGGATGAGGTTGAGGGTCCGGTGCACCCCTCCATTGCACACCACACGGGAGGAGTGTCCCCAGGAGATAACATCAGACCGGAGGGAAGATGGCACGAACAGGGTACCCCTAGGAACTGGAGGATGGTTAGGTTCTTCACCTTGTGCCTGAAGTATTTTGGTTTCCACATCCCAAGTGAGATTTCCTATGATGCAGGCGAAGGAAGGATGGTAGAGGTAGCTTGCTCAGAGGGGCTGGATTTCCTTGAAAGAGCATCCGGCTTGACGTTACGGAAATCGGATCTGTAGGTGATGGTAAATTGGAAACGATCAAAAAAGAGACACCAACGAGCTTGCCTGGAATTGAGCCTCTTGCTGATCTGAGGTATGCCAAGTTCTTGTGGTCAGTCCATACGATGAAGGGCAATTCGGCTCCTTCCAACCAGTGACACCACTCCTCCAGTGCCAGTTTGATGGCTAGCAACTCCCAGTTGCCGACGTCGTAGTTTTGTTCTGCTGGTGAGAGCTTGTGGGAAAAGAAGGCACAAGGTTTTAGTTTGCCAGTACTTTCCTCCTTCTGAGATAATACAGCTCCCACCCCTGAGTCCAACGTGTCCACTTCAATGATGAATTGTCTTGATGGGTCTGGTTGAATCAAAATAGGTGCAGATACAAAGAGTTCCTTGAGCTTATTAAATGCCTGCTGAGCTTCTGTGGTCCGCTGAAAAGGATGATTGATGGAGGTGAGACGTGTGAGTGGGGCAGCAATGCTGCTATAGTTCCTGATGAACCGTCTGTAAAAAATAAGCAAAACCGAGGAATTTCTTACGGTTTTCAGGAGGTTCCCAGTTCGTGACAGCCTTTATTTTGGAGGGATCAGGACAAATGCAACCAGCCTCAATGATGTAGCCGTGGAACTGTATTGTGGGGACGTGGAATTCACATTTCTCCTGTTTTATATAGAGTATATTTTCTAACAGTCTTTCCAGGACCAGGCGGACGTGGTGTTCGTGTTGGGTTTGGTTGTGAATGACAGAATGTCATCCAGTATGTCGTTAACCATTCTCTGGAAAACTGCAGGAGCATTGGTTAGGCCAAACGGCATGATGAGGTACTCGTAGTGTCCTAATGGTTTGTTAAATGCCGTCTTCCATTCATCACCGTCTTTTATGCGGACGAGATGATAAGCGTTTCTAAGGTCGAGTTTAGTAAAGATCCGGGCTTCTTGGACGGAGTCAAAAATGGATGATATGAGTGGTAACGAGTACTTGTCTTTGATGGTAATCTGGTTCAGTTCACGGTAATCTATGCAGGGTCGTAAAGTTTTGTCTTTCTTTTCGACGAAAAAGAAGCCCGCTCCCACTGGGGAAGAGGATGGTCTGATATGCCCTAAGGACAGGGCTTCTTGAACGTAATTTTCCATTGCGACCTTCTCAGGGCCAGATAAATTAAACAATCGGCCTTTGGGAAGAGGAGCACCTGGTAGTAAATTGATAGAGCAGTCGTAGGGGAGATGAGGAGGAAGGGCGCTGGCTTTGGCTTTACAGAAAGCAGATTTGAGATCATGGTAACATGGACGTATCTTGGACAGGTCAACATCACTGGTGTTTTCGGGGGTTAAGACAGTAACAGTGGGAACAGCCGATAGTAAACAGTTAGCTAGGCAGTATGTACTCCAATTGGTAATAGTACCTTGAGACCAGTTGAACTGTAGGTTAGGAGAACCCCAAAACGATGGTAGTATGGGAGGATTGAGTGATGAGTAGTTGAATGGATTCTCTATGGTTACCTGAAGAGATGAGTAGGAGGGGTTTGGTTCGATGCGTTATGCGTGACAGATGTTGACCACCAGGGCCTGAAGCTTCTATGGGGATTTCCAAAGGTTCTGTGGGTATGGAGAGTTTGTTAACTAACTGTTTATCTATGAGACTTTGCTCGGCACCCGAGTCAACCAGAGCACATAAATCAAAAACATGAGTCTTTAAACAGAGCTTGACAGGAATGAACAGAAACAGAGTTCATAGTAGATTGTTCCCCACGCGGCCTGTCTTTTAGTGGGGGAGTTCTGGAGTTTAAACCGAGAGGGCAGGAGGTGACTAGATGGCCTTTGTTCCCACAATAGAAACAGGAACCTTCCTCTCTACGTTTACGGCATTCTTCTTTCAAAAACTTTGAGTGGCCGATTTGCATCGGTTCCTCTGGCGATTTATTCGTGGCGGGTGATTCAGTTCGGGGAGTAAATTCAGCCGTAGGAATACTGACGGAGTTATATGTAGGTCTGTTGGTCTGAGTTCTTTCTTGTTGATGTTCGCGTATATTGGAGTGGAGAGCCGCTGTAACTAGCTCTTCAAAAGAGCGTGCTTCCGGTTGTGAGCAGAGGTGGTCTTTTATGTTTTCATTTAATGACTGGTAAAAAATTCCATTAAGAGCAAGGTCGGGCCAACCAGCTTCAACAGCTAATATGCGAAAATCTCTGACATGGTCACTGACTGATCGATTGCGCTGTTTAGGACTGAGCAGACGTCGAGTAGCTTCCTCCTGCTTGCGAGGTTGATCAAATATTAAGCGGAATTCGCTGATGAAACAGTCATAGGAAAGATGTGAAATGGGGTTGGCTGATACAAATGCCTGGGCCCAATGAAGAGCTTTGTTTCCAAGTGAACTTATAATCAGCATGATTTTGCTGTGGTCTGTCTGGTAATACCTGGGGGCTTGCTGGAAGATCAACTGGCACTGTAATAAAAACCCACCGCAGGCTTTGACGTCTCCAAGAAACGGTTCCGGTTGAAGTCGGAAGTTTTCCGGTGGTTCGGCTGAACCGGAAGCGGAAGTGGGACTGTTGCCAGAATATGGGTAAGGAACAGGAACTGTGGAGTTAAGAGAAGGATCGGTTATATTATTTAGTGTTCGTGATATAACCTGGATCCGAGAAAGTAGATCTTCCTGAAGAGTAGTAATCCTAGAGATGGCGTTAGAGTGAAGATCCAGAAAGGCTCCTTGTTGAGAGAGGGTGAGACGGAGTCCTTCCGGGTCAGCTGGGTCGGAAGTATGGCCAGTTCGTTCTGTCATGACTATAGGAACTAAACAGACCCAGACGCTGGAACCCGAGGTTCCAGTTGAAAAGGATTTAATATTAAGATCTTGGTTCAGAGAAAGGTTAGCGAAGCAGATGACTCCGAGGAGGAACCACTACAAGGATGGAGGTTTTTCGGCGGCTCGTGACATCACTGGTGGTTTCGACCGCGGCTCGTAGTGAGACTGGAGTACAGGCAGAGGCTCATCAGGGGCAACGAACTGGCGATGAATACTGGTCCTGGAGCTCCTTATGAAGGCAGGCGGGTGATGAGGTGAGTGGTTGCAGCTGTGTCGCATCAGGAGCCAAGCAGAGAGGGGAGGGGGAGGAGACTGACAGAGGCACCATGACAGATAAACTGACATTTCAATAAAAGGGACACAAAGTATGCAATAAATAAATACATACAACGTTAAAAAATAAAAGAAAGAACAGAGAGGGATAAACAGACAGACTTAAAATACTTAAATGAAGTAACTAAAAATCCCTGAGAGCCCATTTCTTTTAACCATAAAATGGTAAAATGGTAAATGGCGTACACTTATATAGCGCTTTCTACCTTCTTACGAAGGCCCAAAGCGCTTTACAGTCACAGTCCCATTCACCCATAGACACATGATCACTCCACAATCAGGTTCAAACATAGGCAAACATCAAAACTTTAAAACAACATTTAAGGTAAAAATGCAGGCCATGTTTTGGCTTTTTTCCCCCAAACTGATCCTATTCCTCATAGAATCTCAGGATTATGTGATGACACTTTTATCCAAAGAGAGAAACACTGATTCAACACTTTTTGCTAGCAGGTTCTGTTGGAATTCGGTTACTTCCTGAAACAAATGTGCATCGAGTTTGCAAAATATAAAACATTGAAATGAACCATCAGCCCATCCTCATCTTCATCTTCAGCGACTGAGATTAAAGCTCCATGACACACGCAGGATTAAAACCCACAGATTTCTCCTGTGAAGGTTTCTGACTGATCCGGACGGCACAGGAAATGTTTCAGAGTAGTTTTGTCTGATTATCTGATTAGTGAGTCACAAATAATAAGCTTTCTTGCTTCCTGTAACTTTACTGACATACAGAATGTTGGGATTGTTTGTGACAAAGAACTAACACTTTGAATTTACTAGAACAAACACAGTGACTGGTTAATGTAAAAGTCCTTGAACTGGATTTAAAAAACGGTTTATTACAATAAAGAAGTAAACATTACGTCTGCAGATAAACAGAACTGGAGTCTGCCACGAAGCATCCAGCAGTTCTGAACCTCTGGCCGGTTTTCTGATCCCAGAAGGAAATCATTTTCCACCCCAGATGCTAAACTGTGAAGACGGTCTTTGCTTTGTGCTGGAGACAGAAGGTTTTCCCGGGGGGGGGTTGTGTGTCTATTCAGCATCTTGTGGTAAAAAGCTTTATTAGTCTCCTGTCGTCACATGTTCAGACCCACACGGAACCTGTTTCCATTCTTTAACTCTCACATTTATTCTCCTTTTTCTCAGAATTGGGTTTGAACTTTTGTCAGCCTGTCAAGGTTGTGCACTCCAGCTTCAACAGAAACGTCTTTTAAATTATTTTTCAGCTACAAATTGTTGTGTGTTTT
Organism: Oryzias latipes; assembly: GCF_053564925.1. NCBI lineage: Eukaryota > Metazoa > Chordata > Actinopteri > Beloniformes > Adrianichthyidae > Oryzias > Oryzias latipes. The sequence continues at coordinate 660,511 of NC_136239.1, forward strand.
CTGGTGCATTATTTAAAATAATCCTGAAACACTTTTTAAATAAATGGTTATGAAGTAAAAATATCTGTTATTAAGTAAAAATATCAAGTTTGTGAACTGGGCCTGTTAGCTTTTTATTTGGAATGACTTTGGTCAATTTGTGGCTCACTCCATTTAGACTGAAAGTAACGTTTTGAAAATCAGTTTATAATTTTCCATCTTTGGTAACATCACATCACCAGCTGTGACACTCGTCCCGCCCCATGGTGTGTAGTGGAAAGCCATTACAGAGCTATTATGAGTGTGAGATTATTTACCAATGTGATCCCCATCCTTTTGTCCTCCAATGGCCAGTTTCAAGTTAAAGGCTGTAGTTCGTGCAAATTCAGCTTTTTTGAGTCTTGAAGTGCATTATAATGTTCTTTTCTCACAAAAAACAACCCCAAAGTGGTATTTTTATCCATTCATGTATTTCTGAGTATTCCTCTAAAAACCTGCCCCTCCCAATCCATGAAAACCAGCGGTTCCTCACATTGTGACATCACAAAGTTCCGCCCCTTCCAGGAAGGGTCTGCACTGCCAGCTCTGCCCCCAGGCTAACAGACACGCCCACTTTCTCTTAGCAGTGATCGGCTAAATGCTTTCCTTTTCTTTGAACAATAGGTTTATGGGTTTTATGACCTGGAACCCTCATTTATGTAAAAATAAACAAATAAATACTTTGGCCCTGAACCTATTCTATGAAAGCTTCATGTTTCCATAAATTTATGGAAATGCACTTTCCACAACATTGTAATTTTTCTTAGAAAGCGTTAATACATGCTCCTTTTCGATTTTATTCTTATTTATACTGTTTGATGTAATTCACGTTTTCTTAGAAGCTAGAATGAAGACTTAAATAAAACCACAATAATGACATCAATGGAGGTGAGAGAAGCATCTCTGACCTTTGACCACACAGCTCATTACAGCTTTCTGTCTTCTGTCTCGACCTGACTTCTGGTAGGAAACAACATTTGTGTTTTTTGTTGTGTTGTACACAACAAACATGGTCTAGGGTCTACAGCGGTGTCCTGGATTCTCCAGCAAAGTAAACACATTTGTCACATAACAGTGGGAGTGGTTTCCGTTGCTGTGGGAAGCTGTGAAGGTCTCAGCAGGACTTACGGGCGCACAGGTCTGAGCTTTCGAAGAAGCCCGGACAGCACTGCGAGCGGCGCCGGTACATGGTCCTCACTCCTCTTCTGTAGGCCGTCTTGTAACTAATCCTGCACACAAACAAGTTTTCACCCAAAAGTCACTTCCAGACTTAAGGAACATTTAAAAAAACCTTCTTCAGATAAACAAAGAACCCGCTCTGTCTGAGACAAAAAATCAGAAACACTCCCTTAAAATTGTTTTAGCACACTTAGGGGCGTGGCATTTGTTTTCCATGTTTGACCCCTCCCTTGGCCGTTAGCTGCAGTCCTAGTTGAGCTCAGGGACCATTTTCTGATTTAACCCCCCAATCCAACCCCTAAATCTGAGAATCCGTACGGGAAGATCTGTGTCTGCTGCTTTTGTTTGGATCCAGTCAAATCCGATGACACATGTGGGAGGAGCTTACTGCTAAACAGTATTTTACAGGCACATATCTAATGGAAGACATGAACGATGATAAGAGCTTGGCCTGATTTTGCAGAGCTGCACAAAAGCATCGGTACTCCCGTGTCCGTGTTGATCAGATCATTCAGGGACTCTCCCAGTACTGTGAGGCTTCCCGTGCGCCTGAATTACAGCTGCTTCCATCTCTAAATAGTCAAAATGATCCGTAGGGAACATCTTTATTCATGTCCTGGTACAAATATGAAAAACCTCAGAACACTGAGGTCAAAAGGCAATGATCCACTTGTCTCCCATGTTGGTTTTGGACTCCAGCTGCTGTTCACATTATTACTACTAAAGCTATGTTCCTGATTGGCTGGTGTGATGCAAACATCCCCAACGGTCAGATAATTGAACCCTGGAAACAATGTGTAGCAAAGAATTTGGCGTGTGTCCGAATTTTCAACACACTGTACTCTTCCCCTGCGGCGCCACAGCGACGAAATGCGCTGCCGCCACGGTCTAATCGCGCTGCAGGACCGCCCATCTCAGCTGTACATTGACTTAACATTGAAAGAGGACACTCAATGTGACGCAGCTTTAGAGTCCATTTAAGACCCAGCTGTAGATTAGAAACCACAATCTCCCAGGATGGACACCTTCGCCAGAGACTCTGGAGGAGGGGGTCTAATGGAAAACACCCCAGGTCATCCAAGGCTGCAGCAAGTTTACCATCAGCATGGTTCAATGTCAGTTTTTAACTCTCCATCACTGTCAGACATCTCTATGCAGATACAGATTCCTAATGAAGCCCCACAAATGTGTAAGGAACTGGGTTTTTAGGATAACTGGGGATTCTCTGAAGAACAAATGAGTAGACACAAGCACACCCCAACACAGTCCTCTATACACCCACCCAGGCTCGCCAGCTTGGATTGAATAAAGTTTGCAAAGCTGAAACTCAAGGGGAATTGATCAATGTTATCGTTGTGTAGTGAAAATCATTGAGTCTTGCACTGCCACTTACCTGTGCCTTGTGCACTTGAACCAGTTGAGGATGTCAGTACAGCGCGTATAGTAGACTTGGTCAAAGGGATGAGCGTAGGACTCCTGCACAGTCATGGTGTAGCTGCAGGGAAGGACAACCACAGCTGAAAGTGTGCAGACCAGAGTCTGACCCTCAGAAATGCTCAACAGTACACTAAGGGCCACTCTGCACTCAACAAACATGTCTGGCTCCGGGTCATCGGTCACATTCAACTGTTTCATTCAGCGCATAACAGACCCATCGGCCACCCCCTCCCTGACAGACATCTACTGATTGCCTCAGCAGGGCAACCAGATTCAACAAAGACTGCCCTCATCCAGCCCCCCCCCCCCTTTCAACAACTTACTGCCCTCCAGCAGACGCTAGGATAGGGTGAGGACAAAAACCAGGAGACTGAGGAAAAGCCTTTTCCCACCAGCAGTCCCTTCCTGACATAAGCACCCCCCCATGACAGTCACTGTTGGAAATTAAACATCTGTGTCTATCTACCCTGTTTATTTTTACACACTTAATCATACATCTCTTTATTTAGTAAATGCCACTTTGTCCAAAGCTCATATTTGAACACTGACACTCCTTTGTTTTTCCACACTGATGTCTCTCTGTTTGTTTTGACCGGACTAACTTCGTTGCAATTAACCATTGATTCAATTCAATTCAACTTTATTTATATAGCCCAAAATCCCAACAGCATTTTGTCTCTTATTGTTAGGATTATGGGCTCCTCCCACTCCTACCGGGGAATCATCGCCTCACTTGTTTCCAGTCTCCTCGTCAACCTTCAGCCTATTTATGGACTCCTCACCTTCCAGCCGATGTCAGTCCGTCTGCTCTCAGCAGTGGAGTATTGACCCACGCTAAGCTCTAGACCTCGTCTGAGCCGTTTCGATGCCTATGCCCACGCCTATACCAAGAATCCTAATCCACGGTAATCTGTTCCTTCAGACATTGCCTCCAGCATCCTCCACACCTCTGGTCTCATCTGCCGACCAGGATCCAGCCGTCTAAGCCGGAACTTCTCCACCACCAATGGGACTGATTAAAAACTCTGTCTCACCAACCATCTCTGTTCTGTCCTGCTTCTGGGTCCAGCCTCGTGAACTCTAACACTTATTGTAACAACAATGAATAATTCTGATTCTGAAAAAGTCTCAACTCTTTATGCTGGTTTCTCATCCTCCCATGAATGAAAAAGGCGCTCATGGGGTTAAAACTGTATTTCAGTCGAGCCCATTGTGGTTTGCAGTTTGGTTTGGGTTCTTTGAGAAAAGGACTCGCTCTGTCTAACAGTTGATGTTGTAGCTCTGGACCAGGGCAAAGGAGTGCGTCTTCTTTGCAGCCAAAACAGAGAAATGTTTCCTCCTAAAAAAGTGACAGCATCAGCAGGAAGCGGCTGATGAGAGCAGCAGGACTGAAGTCCAGAGTGAAGCTAAAACCGAGGATGCTAGCAGGGGGGGGACACGGCCGAACGGAGCAGCAGCCAGACTCCATGCGGCTCACAGCTCCTCATGGAAAACACAGGAAGCTTCCCCAACAGACGGAAAATAGACGTGTGACTGAGGTTAGTTTGGTTTTTAATTTTGGGTACAAAAATCTAAAATAAAAAGGGGGGGGGCAACACAACAACAAGAGTATTTTAAATACTTAACTGCATGAATGTTCACTTCAGGGTTCAGTCTGTGGTTCTACTCTCTGTGTGTGTCGGCTTCTGTTGCTGTTCTTCACTTTACTTCATGAAAACAACATTATACTACTTTCTTTTAATCTATAGAATAGATGTGTATTTTCAAATAAACTTCTCATTTTATTAGGAAAAAGGGTGACATGAGGAGAAACAACAGAAGCACAGGTAAAATGCAGACTGAAGAGCGTCCCCTCCTCATTTGTGTGTCTCAATGACACCAGGCGTTAAAATCAAATTGTGAGGGATGATGGGAATTTGTCCTCTTAAAAAGCAGGAATCAGCCTGAAAAGGAGGCTGGGCCACAGAATGAAGAACCAAGCCGAGCCTCGGGTCAAATCTACGTCAGGTCCGGTCCAGAACACCTGCTGTGAATGCGTCCTCAAACGCTGACACGTCACATCTGTTTCACTTCGCTTCTCACTTAATAATTAATATTTCTGTGAAGCAACGAAAAACTCTGGACATAAAAAGTTCAAGCTCCTCCCTCTGAAGGTTTTTCCACCTGATGTGTATCTGAATCACCGCTACGATCTGAAGTGCTGTCCGTCATCTGATGGAGTGGAGCCCAGACTCCAAAAGGAGCAACAATTGCTGTCATCTTCTCAGCTAACATCCATCTGTTGTTTCCTGCTGATTACTGGAGCAGTGCAGGGCAGGGAGGCCACTCAACCAATCACCTCAGTGTCACCCTGAAACTTGTCATGTGCCCCCCCACGATTAGCCGGCCCCCTGCAGGGACAAATCCTTTCTAGATGTGAGGTGTAGCTGTGCAGACGCACCTCTCCCAATGGCTGCACACGTTGGGGTCGTCCGGGTTCAGGAACAACGCCAGGGGCAAGAAGCTCCACAGGCCGAGCCACAGCAGAGACGCGGGGTGAGCCCCCCCAGCCCCCATCCTCTGTCCAAAGCTCTGAAAGACAGAACGTTTCCTCAAGATCACAGAGCCAAGGTGCAGATCAAATGCAGACATTTCCTGCTATCTGCTCATAATATTCACATAAAGGTTATTTTCTATGACAGCAGTGTGGCGGCAACTTCCCTGTTGAAGCCCCTGGAGGAGCCGAAGGCTTCAGTTCCTTTATGATTGTATGAATTAATGAACGTGATTGACAAAGGGCGGAACGTGATGACTGCAAAGAAAACGGTTCTGTTGTTTGGCGTGAAAGTAGCAAAAACAGCCGCCAGCAGAAATGAGCCGCCCAAGCTCCGCCCTCCTCCACCCAGAGTCCAGCTGAGCGGCTGCTGATCAAACCTTCATCCGGGTGTCGCTAATGAAATGAAAAAAGATGGAGCAAAAAAAACCTGCTCCGTCAATTGAGTTAATATGTTTTGGGTCCTGCAAGCAGGGAGCAGAGTGAAGACGTTTGCTGTCAGAGAAAAATTCAGCTAATTTGGTTTTTCTCAAACTTTCACCCTTTGACCTCTGTCACTCTTTGCACTTTCTTTAGTTGAGTTAGACTTTAGCATTTAAAGTCAGCTCTCACTGTTGATAGGTTAACCGAATTTGTTGTGTTTTATCAAACGTAGATTTTTAGATTCTATGATCCATGAACACACTTCAGCATCACACAGACGTTTCTGCAGATTATTAGTTGAGCAGCACTTAATGACAGCTTGTTTGTGTTTCTACTGTATATATTTATTTATACTTTTTTTAAATACATAAAACTTGTTTATAGCTTCAACTGTTCAAATTCATGTATTTCTATAGCACCTTAATGTAAAGAAAAGAGCTCAAGGTGCTGCACATAAAAACAAATAAGAATGCAAAAACACCAATCACCACGCATGCAATAAAATCATTTCATAAGCCCCTCATGATAAAATACATAAGTAAAAGAGAAATGACTAAAAAAAAGCTAAAGAAGAGAGAACCCAGAAGGCGCCGTCCGCCCTGTCCTCCTATTTGATTTGATTTGATTTGAAATGGTTTATTTCAAGCAATCAAATAGGAATAATACACAAAAACAATCCAATCGTCAGTTATACATTCATACAATAACTAATCAAACTTAGTATAATTAGACAAAAAATTAAGTATTGCTTGAAATGGAGTGGAAGGAAGTGAACTTCTATAATCCCACCCCTGTTCTACTGTAACCATTTTATTACATGATTTATAATATCCGGTTCCTAGAAAGCACATGACAAAGATGAATTACTTAAATTATTTTGTAAAAAATAACTTTTAGAAATCAACATGACAATGAAGTATCCAAAATATATGCAGATTATGTGGCTGAGGTGTCAGCATAGACACAAACACCCCAGCTAAGGGGGAGAAAACACTCGTAAACCCTCTAAAATGTAAAAATGATAAATGAGGGGGGGGGGGTCTGCCTACAGCGGTGTGATTTGAGCAGCATGGCGCCATTGTTGTGGCGAGTGGCGGCAGGCCAAAGTTCGACCATCTGAACTCTGGGGGGGTCGATGCGTTGCGTCACCCAATCAGAGACTGAACTTTAGGCACATGAGGCTTTTGGTGACAGCGGGTAGAAAACATCCATCATGGTGGATGGATCCCACAGTTCTCCTGAACTTCCATGCATGCCGTGCGAAGAAAAATTTCCCCATTGTGGGATCAATAAAGTATCAATTATTAATAACATTAAAAAACCAACCAGCGGTAGGGTGGTCGACCCATGATCGTAAGATTGCAGGTTCGATTCCCGCCTTGCACGCCCATGAGTCGAAGTGTCCTTGGGCAAGACACTGAACCCCACCTTGCCTCTGGTGGGAGGTTGGCGCCAGTGTTCGGCAGCGGAGCCGCCATCTGTGTGTATGTGTGTGTGTGTGTGTGTGTGTGTGTGTGACTGTGACTGTAAAGCACTTTGAGCCTTTGAAAGAAGATAGAAAGCACTATATAAGTATTTACCATTTTAGAGCAGAAGTTCACTTGACTGAATATTGACTGAATATTCACCCACTGCAATCAGAAAAACAGCTTGATAAACAAGCAGCTTTGATAGATGAAACAAGTGTTTGTATATTCTGAAAGGTCAGGATTGTTTTGACCTCTGACCTGAGGTCTTTGTCAGAATGCCAACATTCAGAACATGTCAGGTGAACGACATCTCTGACCTAAACAAAAATATTAAATTAATGAAATGTACAAAAATAGAAATTCAAAATGTGTCTGAGTTTATCAAATGTTTAGGTTTGACAATCATCCAAATAAATAAGAATAATGGGCCAAACACTATTTCCCAGTACTGACACACCGAGGCTGTGACGCACTGCCAACAAAAAAAAACCTCTGCAAGTGTCTTGCAGCGTTAATTAATACACAAACTAGTGCATGCCCTGCAACTGGAAGCAGGGTCAATGTACGATGGTGCATAATGAGTACAAGCTGGATAACGACTGCAGCTTACTCTGCCTTTGAATCAGGCTGCGGTCTGCACAGCATAAATACTTGATGTGGCTTCAGCCCCAAATCCACACGACGTAGATTTAGAAGAATGAGCCCACTTTCTTTTGTTCCATTCAAGACCAAAGAACCCCTGAAGCTGTGAGTGAAGGGTGGGTGGGCTCGATCAGGGCAACAAACCCCAACAAACTGCTTCTGTGTCAGCTGATGACACCAGAGCAGAGAAAAGACAAAAAGACTGGAGCGTCAGATGACCAGACGGGACGGAGTCTGCCAGAAAATGCAGCTGATGCCATCAGGACCTTTGCTGCAGTGTCAGCGCAGTCATTCGCCAGTGAAGCCTGTCAGGCCCCAAGCCACCATCAGTCACTTTCTGTCATGTGTCAGGTGGGCCAGCCCCCTCCCAGCCCACCCCTCATTGATTACAGGGCTTAGTGTGGTGCTGATGAAGCACAAGGCTTCACACGTCGGATCAGGAAAGTATCCTGATGTCAGTTCTGTCCAGAGTGATGCAGAATGACTTTGAAAAGGCTGTTTTTGAAGCCTGAACATCATCAACAGGTCTAAGCTGGTGCTATTTGACTGATCCATACTGTTTGTGGGGCAGTGATGCAGGAGAACCCAGACTAAGCTGGGCCGCTAGGGGTGGAGTTACAGACATCAAACAAACATTCTGATACTGGTTCAGAAATAAATTTATTAGATCGGTGTCAGTTCACTAGAAGACTGCTGGGAGGCCGCTACCACAAACAACAATTTGCTGAAGCCAAATGTGATTTAAACTGTTCTACTAGAATGTGAAATGGTCCAACATTAAAAATACTTTGGTTGGTTTCTAACTTTTTGATTACATGTAATATTTGTGACCATCATTGCACTCAGATGAGGCCTTTTCAGTGGCGGGTGGTGGTTAAACAATCAGATGTAGAGCAGTCTTTCTGGGCCACTCAAAGCCATTACTGTACAGAGAACTGGACTGAGTAGCCCCTCCCCCTGGCGTTCCAAGCAGGAAGTACCTGCTGGCTCCAAGAAGCCCAAATCCCATAGACTTCTAGAGAGAAACTTCCAACTTCTTTCTACTCTAGAACCTATGAATTTTAAGTCCTGTGGAAGCCTCAATGGCAGAGATGACCACTTGGCATTCAGTGTGTTCATTTGTCTACCACCAGCAGGGGGAGCTGGGGGTTTTCTCTGTTGTTCACTGGTTGTCACGCTGCAGATTCGTGTCAGGCTGAATTTTGGAAAGGATTCCAACAGTTTTTTGACCTCACTAAGTTCTTCTCGTTAATTTGCACATGTTCTTAATAATTCAGTTATTTACTTAAGTTCACTGTGGATTATTGGTCTTTTTTCAATCTGAAGAAAAGGATTTACAGATTTTCTCTTTAACCTTTGGAATGTGGATTTTTTCTGGATTGTTGGATTTATGAGGAGATCTGCAAGAGCGTCAAAACTGAGAACTATACAAGCCCGCTTATGCAGATGATAGCGCGCCATCCCAGGCTGTCTCTCAACAGCAGAAGAAGAACACAATGATGGATCAACAACTCACATCCAACAACACAACTCCCCAAAAACCACCAAAAGCAGCTTCTGTGGTCCTCTAAATCAAACCCATTTGTTTCCTCCAATACATCGTCTGCCATGGACACCCGCAGTGGAAAACTAGAGCCCCCTCCCAGAATCCAACGTTCCGTTTATGACGTTCAGGATAAAAGGAACAGTAGGGATTTTTGAAAGCATCTGCATCTTCTCCATTCCAGCGGTGCAATGTTATTTTACAAGTTCTTCATATATTTATAACTGCTGGATATTGTAGACAATTTAAATAACTGATCCCTCAGTTTTATTGTAGCACCGTAAAAGATCAAATGAAATAAAGCTCCAAGTGATGTGTTTCCCTTTTACAGCAATCTCACGTTCTCACTCATTTACCCCAAAATGAAAGGAATCCAAAAACACATGCAGTCTGTCTGTCACAGCTCTGAATCAATATATAGTTTCTTTTTTTTGTTTGAGTTTTCAACAAAAACACAAGACTGCCGGACAAAACAACAATACCTGCAACGGACTATGATGACAATACAAATATAGCAAATCAATAGTAATAGTTTAGCAAAAACGTCACGTCCTTGTTCTCTAGGTGGTGAGGTGATATGCCACGGCGCCAGGAAGGGGCCCCACGTTGTCTCGTCTTTGCAGTTTGTTCATCATTTTATCCAAAGAATGACGTTCCAGCTGTGGGACGGATAGCATGTCACACACTCAGAGTTCAAACTTTGGGGGTGGGTGGATTTCCAGGCCAGTACTAGAACCTTTTTGGCGACCACCATCCTGAGATGTTAGACTGTGGGCAGGTCGGGTGTGTGTTGCAGTCTCCAGAATCCAAACATTGCAAGGCTGTAGTTCAATAAAGGTCAAAGTGTCTGTATTATTTTTTCACAACTGTGTCTGATAACAGAAGAGTTTAAGAAGTCACTGCAAGGTTGTGATCTGGTTTGATGTTTTTGTCGTAACATTTAGAAACCGTGTAAAGATGGCAGAGCAGAAATCAAAGAACTGGGGGCAAAACCAGAACAGATGAGCTGGTATTCCTTCTGCAGCAGAACAGTTATTACACTGAGAGGGAGCTGATGGAAACATTTAATTGTATTTTGATTTTGGGTCATGTAACTTGTGCATCACCTTCATTTGAACGAGTGGATAATGAACATCAGTGGAGCTAGAGTGAAGCTGCGCCATGGCCTTTTCCCAAAGTTCCACTGAACGGTTTGAATGCAAGTCCTCGGCCCAAGCTGCTCACGAATGATCAGAGGAGACGAGAGAAATGTACAAATGTAGTCCACAAATGTAGACCATGAGTAGAATCTGGAGAAAATAAATGGGAAGCTGCTCAAACTACTCAAACCTTTGCTTCACAAAATCCCTGACTTGGAGGAAACAAATAAAATGTGAATTTCAGGCTTAACACATAATTGTTATTGGTTCTGTATAAATCAGCCAACGTAATAATACCTTTCTTCTTCCAGATAGCAAATTCCACATATGAAGAGGGGCTTTTGACAAAGTATAGAATTTTGGAGAATATGGTTGGCTTTCTTAATCGGACGTAATTTGCACCGAAAACTTCTCACGACGAACGATTTCCCTGGTAATTGATGTAGTGGGGGATGAGAGTGTCACGGTTTGAGTTTCTCTGCTTTTGTTTTGGTTTTGTTATGTCATGTTTTGAGTTCCTGTTTTATTTTGAAAGGTTTCCTGTTTTGCATCGTGTTTGACTTTTGGTCCCAATCTGTCCTGAGTGTTTCCACCTGGGTCTCGTTTGCATGGATGTATTTAAGTCCGGTCTTTCCCTTCCTCCTGGGGAAGCTGGTCCATATTATGCTCTTCCCCTGGTTCTGTGCAGGTTCTGGTTTCCCTTTCGAGGTTCTAGTTTGGTTTGCCGGCATAGCAGTGGTTTTTAGTTTGGATGAAAGACTTTGTTCACCTGGAACTCCTGCCTCCTCCTCCCTAACCTCCATCCGTGACAGAGAGAATAAGAGGAATGTACGCAGTGATAGATTAGAAATCTGCTCCCAGTTCGTCCTGGGCTGTCGTCCCGGGACAGCCTCTCCTCTTCACAGCTGGAGGAGGAAGATTTCCCAGCATGCTCTGGTACACTCAGGCACAGATATCAGCACTATCTGCAAAAAGTCCCAGCGAGCTCCTGGGAGGATGCTCTTCTTGTCACACAGATAAACTGCCTCATAATTGATGGGCGCAGAAAAGAAGTGAGGCGGTGGGGTTAAAAAAACCCAGGAGGCATTTTCTGATTGTTTTTTACGTTCTGTGATGGAAAGACAAGATTCAAGTCAAACTCTGTCCAGTCTCTATGATATAAACTCCACTGTGTTTCATAATGTCTCCAAAGCTGCCGTCACAGCAGCTGGAGGCTTTTCAGGTCCATATCTCAATTTCAAAGCAGCTGAATGAATGTGCTGCCAAAGGGAACCTGTCCTGATTCAGTCAGAGAATATCGCTGCTGCCCTGCACTTCACTTCCTTGCATTTGTTTTCATTTTATTATACTAAATAAATGAACTTGTGGATTTTTTGTGCATGATGCCGCAGGTCCTAAAGTCAAACCAGCAAACTGCTCAGACCTCCGAGAAATAACAGCTACAAAAGTTGAGTAGTGCTCTGAAGATGATTACAAAAAAGTGATTTATTCTCTAAATGAAAAGTAGAAATAAGCCTGAGATGCAGAATGTCAACACACAGATGACGTCAGCATCAGATGGACTTGTTTCCTCTTTGTCTATTTGTCCAATTAAAGACATGTTCTAGGTGAAAATGACCAAACTCTTTGTGGAAGACTGCCTGAAAAAGCCAAATGTCCCTGAAAACTGGAGGAGTTTCCTCTGCAGTTTGTTTATGGAGGTCGCAAAACGCAAAACAACCTCATGGTTCAGACGAGGGAAAAATAACCACAGGAAAATATTACTATGTCAAAACTTAGGAAAACAAAATCTGTTGGAAAAGAGGGCAAGGGTTTAATAATTGCAGCAGAGTGGGCCGCCGTTCTGTCGCTGTTACCATGACAACGTGCCGTACCAAATAGTTCACTCCTTATAAAAAAAGGATATAAACGTGAAAAATAAAAAAGTTAAATAACTAACATTTAATGGAATCTCTATTTCGTTTGTGCGTGACCATGGAGGATGCAGGATGATCCCTTCCAGGTTTCCATCATTCCAGGTTTCCATCATTCCAGGTTTCCATTATTCCAGGTTTCCATCATTCCAGGTTTCCTTTATTCCAGGTTTCCTTTATTCCAGGTTTCCATCATTCCAGGTTTCCATCATTCCAGGTTTCCATCATTCCAGGTTTCCATCAGTCCAGGTTTCCATCATTCCAGGTTTCCATCAGTCCAGGTTTCCATCAGTCCAGGTTTCCATCATTCCAGGTTTCCATCATTCCAGGTTTCCATCATTCCAGGTTTCCATCATTCCAGGTTTCCATCATTCCAGGTTTCCATCATTCCAGGTTTCCATCATTCCAGGTTTCCATCATTCCAGGTTTCCATCATTCCAGTTTTCCATCATTCCAGGTTTCCTTTATTCCAGGTTTCCATCATTCCAGGTTTCCATCATTCCAGGTTTCCTTTATTCCAGGTTTCCATTATTCCAGGTTTCCATCATTCCAGGTTTCCATCATTCCAGGTTTCCATCATTCCAGGTTTCCATCATTCCAGGTTTCCATCATTCCAGGTTTCCATCATTCCAGGTTTCCATCATTCCAGGTTTCCATCATTCCAGGTTTCCATCATTCCAGGTTTCCATCATTCCAGGTTTCCATCATTCCAGGTTTCCATCATTCCAGGTTTCCATCATTCCAGGTTTCCATCATTCCAGGTTTCCATCATTCCAGGTTTCCATCATTCCAGGTTTCCATCATTCCAGGTTTCCATCATTCCAGGTTTCCATTATTCCAGGTTTCCATCATTCCAGGTTTCCATCATTCCAGGTTTCCATCATTCCAGGTTTCCATCATTCCAGGTTTCCATCATTCCAGGTTTCCATTATTCCAGGTTTCCATCATTCCAGGTTTCCATCATTCCAGGTTTCCATCATTCCAGGTTTCCATCATTCCAGGTTTCCATTATTCCAGGTTTCCATCATTCCAGGTTTCCATCATTCCAGGTTTCCATCATTCCAGGTTTCCATCATTCCAGGTTTCCATTATTCCAGGTTTCCATCATTCCAGGTTTCCATCATTCCAGGTTTCCATCATTCCAGGTTTCCATCATTCCAGGTTTCCATCATTCCAGGTTTCCATCATTCCAGGTTTCCATTATTCCAGGTTTCCATTATTCCAGGTTTCCATCATTCCAGGTTTCCATCATTCCAGGTTTCCATCATTCCAGGTTTCCATCATTCCAGGTTTCCATCATTCCAGGTTTCCATTATTCCAGGTTTCCATCATTCCAGGTTTCCATCATTCCAGGTTTCCATTATTCCAGGTTTCCATCATTCCAGGTTTCCATTATTCCAGGTTTCCATCATTCCAGGTTTCCATCATTTCAGGTTTCCATTATTCCAGGTTTCCATCATTCCAGGTTTCCATTATTCCAGGTTTCCATTATTCCAGGTTTCCATTATTCCAGGTTTCCATTATTCCAGGTTTCCATCAAATGAACGTTCTTGGCGTCGGACGGTGCAGGCATTGACGTCTGATAACGAACGCCTCATCAGGCATCATCCCTAACATAATGAGAGAATGGACCTTTGACAAACCCTGAACTGGAGTTTCACCTGGAGACCTTCTGAAGATGAAGTTCCATTTCAGTGAAACATGAACTTCAAGGACCAGGAAAAACATGAGGGATGTAATGAGATGGTAAAACACAAATGCTCCTCAGCTCTGGAGTTTACTTCATATTCAAACTCAGGGATGAAAGGTTAATTCTGGCTAAATGATAGAAAACCTTGTGATGCAAAAGCAGTTCCTCATAGATCCTTAAATCTAAGCCTTTGAAGCCTCACAGAGCTGTCAGTCATAATTGGTGTGTCAGTGTGACATTGCTGCAAACATTGACGTCAAAGACAGAAAATGTCTCCAAAGTTTCCTCAGAAATCCACTTTAGATTCCCGTCAGAGAACATGAAGGTGTTTCCAATGCACAGTAGCACACAGCAACCCCCCCCCCCCCCCCCCCCCCCCACTTAACACCAGACTGAAGGGCATCTTCAGCCTCTTTTATGAAAATAACTGAACTTTCCTGCAGATGGATGCTTCATTTTCTTTATTGTCATCCTCAATGCTAATCAGACAAACAGAACTGATGGTTAAAGTCAACAAGCATCATTGAGACTTTTTATCTAGGTGAGCAGAGCTTTGACTCCCCAACGATCAGCGACTGATGCTCCTGTTCCCTCTCTAGTCGCTTCTTGCAAACAGGTTTGCTGGGATTTGCTGAAGTTCTCCAGCTGTTCTCACGTCATCACACCGGGCAGGTCTGAAGTCCCAATTCCTGAAGGTCACCATTTTAATTGTTGATTTTATCATCGTGTTGACTGGTTTAACAGGACAGAATGGGCCTGTCTGGTCATTCCTGCTTAGCTGCTGTCCACCTGACCACGATTGAAGCTCACACAGAGTCTGCAGCCAACTGAAGTCAGAGAGGAGGATTCATGTTGAGCTATGGTCGTTCCTGCTGGGCGTTTCTGTAAAGCTTCTGTAGCACCTCAAATGCTGCGTTGGACCAGAATAGTTCTAGGTTCAGAGGAGCAGTTGAATAGACTTAAATAAATAACCACAGACCACAATTAGGATTTTTTAACTTTTAACTTATTTATAAATGGATGGGAATTAACTAAAATACTTTCAAATAATTCCAGAACATGAACAATTAAACCTGATAACCCAAATAAAATTTGTGTAGAAAGAAAATTGGTTAACCCCGGGGTTGGTCAAATTTTACCTTGCAAGGTTTTCAGAAAAATACTCTTTAGTTCAATTTTAAACCCAATATACCAGGTTGGTTCACAAAAAATAATGCAATAAAAATATCTAAAATTCCGCCGGAATGGCTGCCTCGGTCCCGTCGAGGCCTGACCAGAGCTCTTCTAGGGCCGGCGTTTGGGGGTGGGGGCCTGGGCTTGCTCCGGGGGGGGCGACGCTTTCTGGCTCCTCTCTCTCTGTGTGGGGTGGGTGGTGCCGGGCCTGGGGTGTCGGCGCCTCTGGGGGTGGGGCCCCTGGGCTGGGTGGGCCTGGCCCCTTTGCTGGGGGGGGCTGGGGGACAGCTGTTTGTCCACCAGGGGACAGTCTACCAGCTGTCCCCAACCTACCCCCTTCCTCATATAACCTCATATTAGGGTGAGGGGGTGGGGGCTACTTGGCAGTGGCCCCCCTCCTATGGTTGCTGTATGGAGTGGGCCCCCCCTTTTTCAGTTTTATTTGCACCATAGACATGTAGGGTCCTTGGTAGGGGGGGTGCTTGGACATTACTGCCAGCAAGCAGCGGATGTCCTCCTGGTACCCTACCCGCCAATTTTAACCGCACCTCAGACATTAAGGGCCCCTTGGTGGGGAGGGTGAGGGGATGTCAATGTGAGTAATCAGGAGATGTCCCCTTAGTGCTCTACCCGCCAATTTTAACTGCACCCCCCTTAGTACACACACCCCTCCCCCCTCAATATATACATTCCAACATAAACACACATACACATGCACACACACACCCTCTCAAACACACATACACGCACACACATTTTGCAAGGAAGGTGGGACCTAGGACCATCTATCCCCTACCTCTGCCCTAGTGGGGGGTAAGGAGCCCTTGGCAACGGCGGCCGTGTCCCCTGGGTGCCGGCTTCCTGGGCCCGGTGGTTCTCTCTCCGCGCGGTGGGGGGATTTACATTACACCTGAGCCAGGGGTGTTCGTGTCCCTGGGGGGTGGGTCCTGGTTCTTGCCCCTGAGCGCTGGGCCCCGCCAAACTTCCAACATGGCCGAGCCTGGTCGGGCCATATTTACAACACCCCTTGTGGGCCCCCTTTTTTCCCCGGGGTTCCCCCCTCCTGGGCGGGGGCGGCGGGCCCCTGCCTTGCTCCTCCTTGGACCAACCGTGGGCCGGATGGGTGGCTGCCTGGAGTGCGGAGCGGGTCTCCCTTGGGGGGTCCTGGCTCCTACCTGGGGTTGGGGCAGGGGGATGCCCAGAACTCCTGGGCTACGATCACCTGAGGCAGACGCCGCTACGATCACCTGAGGCAGACGCCACCACGATCACCTGGGGCAGACGCCGCGACGCGATCATAAAGTCGCGGTTCGCCCTTGCAGCTGCTGTTGAAGCTGATGTGAAGCATCGCTGAGCGGAAGAACAAGGAGTGTTCCTGAAGATTCATCTTCAGAGAAAGATTCATCCTTCCCAGAGTCTCTGTTTTCACCTGATCATGGCTTGTCAAAACTGTTGCTGTGATCAAATGAATGAAACCGTCACCAAGCTCAAGGATGAATTAGTAAAACTTGCTGATGCCCTCACTGAAAAAGAGACCCTTCTCTCCAGTGCCTATCAGCTTGCTGCAAAGCAATCGCAGGTGATCACCAGGTTAACCGTCGCACAGGACACACTAACATGGGACCCCGAGTGTGTCCGGCCTTCCTCCTGCTCCACACCGAGAGACCATCCATCCTGGGCAGAGGTAGTTGTTCGGGACCCAAGGAGATCCCAGTCGAGGCCGACACCGCCATCAACACCTCCAAAGCTCCCCCTCTCTAACCGGTTCACCATTCTGGGAAACGATGACGCTGATGCTGGGGATGGGCTACGACCATCTCTCACCACACCAGTACAGTTGCCTGGGGGAGCGAAATGCTCCCCCACAATTGTGAATGGTGCAGACAACCCTGCTGCAGTTTCCTTCACTGGGGCCCGTGCGAGGAAGCGAACCCCGGTAGCAGCTCAGACCCGGCGGTCGGCACGCGGAGAAGCAGCTTCCACTAACCGGAGGATAAAACTCCTCCGGGGCGCGGTGACCGAGCGGTACATCGGCAACAATCCACCACAATCTGGGCAACCCTGCAATCGCCCCACAGCCACACGAGCAGCACTGAGATCAGCAGAAGAGCGGGATGGCTCTGCACCTGCCGAGTCCCACTCTCTCCCACCTCGTCCACTCTTGACCCCAACAGCCTTGATCATCGGAGACTCCATCACCAGAAATATAAGATTCATCAACGCAGTCACCAGATGTTTTCCAGGAGCAAAAGTGATGGACATTCTCCAAAAACTCCCAGACCTTCTGCTCTCTCTTCCATCCACCATCATCCGGATTATTGTTCACGTTGGGACTAATGACACCACGCTGCAGCAGTCAGAGGTAACAAAACGTGATTTTCTGGATCTTTTTCACTTCTTAAAAAACACTGGGAAAACTGTCTTTGGAGAACAGAAGATATTAAGTAACTTAAAAGAATGACAAGAAGGGCAGAACGACATCGTTTAGACACTACGGACCTCGTCTGTGGAACAGCCTGCCTGAGGATGTGAGGGCCTCATCCACTGTGGAGGATTTTAAAAAGAAACTAAAGACTCATCTATTTAAATTAGCTTTTAATTAGATTTTATGTCTTTTTATGTTTTATGATGTTTTACTACATAATTTTAACATTTTACTTGTTTAAAATATATATATATATATATATATATATATATATATATATATATATATATATATATTTTAACTTTTATATCTTATGATATTTTATCATATATATTAATTCTTCATTCTTTTTATGTTTTATGATGTTTTATCACATCATTTTATCATTTTATTTGCTTGTATTTTATGATACATATACAGATACATATCTGTTTAATCTAGAATTTTACTTGTATACTTTTTATGATATTTTAACATATATTTATTTTATTAGACTGTTTACGAGTGTTTTCTCACCCTTGGCTGGGGTGTTTGGGTTTTATACTGACTCCCCTGCCAATAGGAGGACAGGGCAGACGACGCCTTCTGGTTTCTCTGGTTTATCTTTATTTATTTATTTATTTTCCACTGGTGTTTGTCTTTGTGTATTTTATTGTGTGGGGCTAATTTAATGTATCTTATTGTATTTTATTGCATTTGATTTTGTTTTTATGTACAGCACCTTGAGCTGTCTTGCTGTCATGAAAGGTGCTATATAAATAAAATTAATTTGAATTTGAATCTCACATCTCTCATATCCCTCCGCCAGTGTTGTTCTGTCCTTCCCAACCAACAGCGCCATCTACAGGATAAAAAAAAACTTCTCTCACAAGTTCTAGTAACCTGGGTTAAGGCCCGTACACCGGGACGAATTTGCCCGCGATATTCGCCGACGTTTAACGCCTCATGACTAAACAAAGGGCACCAATGAGAGTGTGCACACCGCCGCGAAAAAACGCCACGCGTCAAAGCGTCACTTTTTAAAAAATGCCTCGGGTTCGTTTTTTTGGTTTGACGCGCCGCGTCAAAAACTATACCACCAATGAGAATGGCGCTTTTGCACACGTGTCTGGAGCTTCTGAAGTTACAGTAAAACACAACTTGGGGGCGCTCAAACACAAAACTGCCTTTCTGAGCACACATACCAGCGAAGAAGATAGACGCCAGGTAGCGTCTACACTGCCGCATAGAAATAATGACGGACATTCTAAAATATCCCCGAACCAAGCACCAGTTGGAGCTACTGGCGCTTGAAATATATATAGCGACTTTAAGAAGCGTAAAGTTGCGCAGCGCCACCTTGTGTACAGGAGTATTTCTGTTTTACATTAAGCGCCATCTAATGTCAGGGAATGAAATAGCATGTTCAGTCGGCTCGTCAGTGAAAATCGCCTGGGTGTGAACACAAAAAACGTGGCGAAAAACGCTGGCGAATAACGTCTGGCGAATATTTGTCCCGGTGAGTACGGGCCTTTACACTTCCAGCTTCAGTGAAGAAGACAGCCGCTTACCGCCAAACAAACCGTCACATCCGAGGTTTGGATGCAGAGGTGAGATGATGACTCTCAGCTCCATTGCTGTTCAGGGTACGAGTGCTGAACGGACTCCTCTTAACATTTCCTCATCCTGTTCCACAAAGCTGTCTGTCATCTGATGCAGGCATGTCTGTCATGGCTGTGTGGTCAGGAGTAGAAAGCTGGTTTTAGCTTGTCACGCTGCAAATGTTATCTCATTATAGCCACATGACAGCCAACCAGACAACGGAAGGGCTCAGGAAGAGAATGAAACTCCAGCAAACTGATGACTGCAAAGCAAACTTCCCTCTGAATCCCTTTTCCTTCAGCTCTGAAGGACTGGAAGGTTTCCAACAGAACAATGTGACTGTGTGTCTGCATGCGGCTTGGCTGGGATTTCTCTAAGTATGACCATTGAATGTGGCATTATGAGTCCAATTGTGTCTCGTTCTGAGATGGAGATGCTAATCCACGCTTTTCTATCTTCTCATCTTAATTATTGGAACTCCATCTTCACATGCTTGAGCAAAAAATCTCTAGAACGGCTCCAGGTTGTCCAGAACGCTGCTGCAAGGCTTTTAACCAATTCCTCCAAGTTTTCACACGTCTCCCGGTTGTTAATCCAGCTGCACTGGCTCTTTATTTGTTTTGGTTTGCATTTTAAAATCCTGGTTTTATCATCCAGAGCTCTTAACCACCAAACACCGGTCTATAGGAAAGACCTCATGCAGCCGTCCACTCCCAGCAGGTCCCTGAGGTCATGTGACCAGCAGGTCCCTGAGGTCATGTGACCAGGGTCTGCTGGTAGTTACAGACTAAAGGTGACAGAGTCTTTGCAGCAGTGGCTCCATCCCTCTGGAACTCCCTTCCTCTCAGCCTCAGACCTGCAGACTCAGTGTTTTCTGTTATCAAAGGAGCTAAAAACATCTTTTCAGAACTGCTTTTTCTTATTTCTTTTTATTCTGTGTTTTACTGTGAAGCACTGTGATTTTTATCTTGAAAGGTGCTATACAAAAAAAGTTTATTATTATTATGATCATCATTGTGTGTCTGGGATCAGGCTATTATCAGGCCTAAATGACAGTGTTTCAATGCCAAAGGGATGGTGGCTAAGAGGATTTTATCGATTCATTTGAATTTTCCGTTTCAGATTTACTTTTGGGAAAATCTGCTCGTTCCCAAATAAAAAGTACATTTCCTCAGTTCTACGGAGCTGGTTTGGTTTGTAACTTAAGACCACATGCTGCAGAGTCAGTTTGAAGGCTGTTGCTGCCAAAAGTGGAAGTCTGAAGATTGAATCCACACCTGAAACTCTGCGGAGACAAGAGACGCTGAAGCTAGCAGCAGCTCACAAACACCTGCAGCGTTGCTCTGCAGCTTTTACTTAGTTGCAGTCTAAATGCAGGTCAATCATGTTCAAATAAGAGTTTATGTCAAATATATATTCTGCCATTTGTAATTTTCATTTAAAAAGATAAAGAGCTGATGATAAAAAAAAAAAAATTTAAAAAAAATAAAAAATCGATCGAAATTAGCGATTAAATGTGGTGAGATTTTATTTTTAGGCCAAATCGCCAATTTTAAGTACCAACCCAAACCTATTTCAGACAAATGTTTCCCTCATCTGAATTCTGAATGTGCCCAAGTCCCATCAGTTTTCCCATCAGTTGTCCCATCGGTTGTCCCATCAGTTGTCCCATCAGTTGTCCCATCAGTTGTCCCATCAGTTGTCCCATCAGTTGTCCCATCAGTTGTCCCAGTCGTTGTCCCAATGGTTGTCCCAGTCGTTGTCCCATCAATTGTCCCAATGGTTGTCCCATCAGTTGTCCCATCAGTTGTCCCAGTCGTTGTCCCAATGGTTGTCCCAGTCGTTGTCCCATCAATTGTCCCAATGGTTGTCCCATCAGTTGTCCCAGTGGTTGTCCCATCAGTTGTCCCATCAGTTGTCCCAATGGTTGTCCCATCAGTTGTCCCATCAGTTGTCCCAATGGTTGTCCCATCAGTTGTTCCATCGGTTGTCCCATCAGTTGTCCCAATGGTTGTCCCAGTGGTTGTCCCATCGGATGTCCCAATGGTTGTCCCATCAATTGTCCCAATGGTTGTCCCATCAGTTGTCCCAGTGGTTGTCCCAATGGTTGTCCCATCAGTTGTCCCATCAGTTGTCCCATCAGTTGTCCCATCAATTGTCCCAATGGTTGTCCCATCAGTTGTCCCATCAGTTGTCCCAATGGTTGTCCCATCAGTTGTCCCAGTGTTTGTCCCATCGGTTGTCCCAATGGTTGTCCCATCAGTTGTCCCATCAATTGTCCCAATGGTTGTCCCATCAGTTGTCCCAATGGTTGTCCCATCAGTTGTCCCAGTGGTTGTCCCAATGGTTGTCCCATCAGTTGTCCCATCAATTGTCCCAATGGTTGTCCCATCAGTTGTCCCATCAGTTGTCCCAATGGTTGTCCCATCAGTTGTCCCAGTGGTTGTCCCATCGGTTGTCCCAATGGTTGTCCCATCAGTTGTCCCATCAATTGTCCCAATGGTTGTCCCATCAGTTTTCCCATTGGTTATCCCATGAGTTGTCCCAGTGGTTGTCCCATCAGTTTTCCCATTGGTTATCCCATGAGTTGTCCCATCGGTTGTCCCATCAGTTTTCCCATCGGTTATCCCATGAGATGTCCCAATGGTTGTCCCATCGGTTGTCCCATCAGTTTTCCCATGAGTTTTCCCATGAGTTGTCCCAGTGGTTGTCCCATCGGTTTTCCCATCAGTTGTCCCAGTGGTTGTCCCATGAGTTGTCCCATCGGTTGTCCCATCAGTTGTCCCATCGGTTGTCCCATCGGTTGTCCCATCAGTTTTCCCATCAGTTTTCCCATGAGTTTTCCCATGAGTTGTCCCAGTGGTTGTCCCATCGGTTGTCCCATGAGTTGTCCCATCGGTTGTCCCATCGGTTGTCCCATCGGTTGTCCCATCGGTTGTCCCATCAGTTTTCCCATGAGTTGTCCCAGTGGTTGTCCCATCGGTTGTCCCATGAGATGTCCCAGTGGTTGTCCCAGTGGTTGTCCCATCGGTTGTCCCATCAGTTTTCCCATCAGTTGTCCCATCGGTTGTCCCATCGGTTGTCCCATGAGTTGTCCCATGAGTTGTCCCATGAGTTGTCCCAGTGGTTGTCCCATCGGTTGTCCCATGAGTTGTCCCATCGGTTGTCCCATGGGTTGTCCCATCGGTTGTCCCATCGGTTGTCCCATCGGTTGTCCCATCAGTTTTCCCATGAGTTGTCCCAGTGGTTGTCCCATCGGTCGTCCCATGAGTTGTCCCAGTGGTTGTCCCATCGGTTGTCCCATCAGTTTTCCCATCAGTAGTCCCATCGTTTGTCCCATCGGTTGTCCCATGAGTTGTCCCATGAGTTGTCCTAGTGGTTGTCCCATCGGTTGTCCCATGAGTTGTCCCATCGGTTGTCCCAGTGGTTGTCCCATCGGTTGTCCCATCGGTTGTTCCATCGGTTGTCCCATCAGTTTTCCCATCAGTTTTCCCATTGGTTATCCCATGAGATGTCCCATCAGTTGTCCCATCAGTTGTCCCATCAGTTTTCCCAGTGGTTATCCCATGAGATGTCCCAATGGTTGTCCCATCAGTTGTCCCAATGGTTGTCCCATCGGTTGTCCCATCAGTTTTCCCATGAGTTATCCCATCAGTTGTCCCATCAATTGTCCCATCAGTTTTCCCATTGGTTATCCCATGAGTTGTCCCAGTGGTTGTCCCATCAGTTTTCCCATTGGTTATCCCATGAGTTGTCCCATCGGTTGTCCCATCAGTTTTCCCATTGGTTATCCCATGAGATGTCCCATCGGTTGTCCCATGAGATTTCCCAATGGTTGTCCCATCGGTTGTCCCATCAGTTTTCCCATGAGTTGTCCCACGCGTTGTCCCATCAGTTGTCCCATCAGTTGTCCCATCGGTTTTCCCATGAGTTGTCCCAGTGGTTGTCCCATCGGTTGTCCCATCGGTTGTCCCATGAGTTGTCCCAGTGGTTGTCCCATCAGTTGTCCCATGAGATGTCCCAATGGTTGTCCCATCGGTTGTCCTATCGGTTGTCCCATCGGTTGTCCTATCGGTTGTCCCATCGGTTGTCCCATCAGTTTTCCCATGAGTTGTCCCAGTGGTTGTCCCATGAGTTGTCCCATCGGTTGTCCCATCGGTTGTCCCATGAGATGTCCCAATGGTTGTCCCATCGGTTGTCCCATCGGTTGTCCCATCGGTTGTCCCATCGGTTGTCCCATGAGTTGTCCCAGTGGTTGTCCCAGTGGTTGTCCCATGAGTTGTCCCATCGGTTGTCCCATCGGTTGTCCCATCAGTTGTCCCATCAGTTTTCCCATCGGTTGTCCCATCGGTTGTCCCATCGGTTGTCCCATCAGTTTTCCCATCAGTTTTCCCATTGGTTATCCCATGAGATGTCCCATCAGTTGTCCCATCAGTTTTCCCATCAGTTTTCCCAGTGGTTATCCCATGAGATGTCCCAATGGTTGTCCCATCGGTTGTCCCATTGGTTGTCCACAATAACCCCAGATAGATTGTGGATGCAGCTGTTTCACCTCCACACAGTAGGTGGCAGTGTGCACTCTTTTTGTTTGTGTACTTTTTGCACTTCTGGGATACAACAAATCATCCTTTATGATACCTTTATGATTTGTTGGCTTTGGTTGTAGGTTAGATTCCCCACCTTGCATAACTCTTTACCAGTTACACAAGAACAGATTACTGATCATGTAAAAAGTCTGGAAGAGCTAAAAGTGAGTTCGATATTTTCCCATCGTCCACATCTATGATCATAGATCATAGAAGAATAAATAAAATAGAACTGAATTGAATGTCCATGAATGTAGCTGAGCGATCACGTTAGTCCAATAACCTGGGTAAGGTCAAACTAAAGGAAAGCCCCTGAAATGTTTTTCTTCTTAGACATTTCAGTAAGTAACAGCAAATGTCAACAAATGACTTAACAGATGAGTGTCCCAAATATCAGTCATCGTGGGAATGTCCAACAAGCGAACGCCTCAACTGGGCCTGGACTCGTATTGAAGTGTTAATAGATAAATCATCTGCAGCTGAGCGGCCCGGCTCACAGCACGAATGTCTGGAGAAAATAGATTTTTACTGTTTGCAGCTGACTTTAGCCAGGAGCCAAGCTTCTGAGCGGGTTACTTCAGCTTCAACCAAAGAGGCGCCAGCCAGAACTAAAACTTTGAGGACGCCGTTCACGAGTGGGATATCTGGAGGTAACCAGGAAAGAAGAGGCAAAGGGTCAGGATGGAGATTACAAAGAGATTCGCTTTGAAAATGAACAGGAAGAAATGAAAAAACATTTCTCTGAATAAACGGTCACATTTTAGAGTGGAGGGAATAAGAATCACAGTTAGTGGTGTGTTAAACCATCATCAAGAGTTTAAAAGACAAACATATACTGTACAACAAAGTTCCAGTAGATGAGTAGAGTCAGTGATTGACAGAAGATTATTACTGAACAAAGCTGATATTAAAAAAGGACTCTAATCCAGGAAACGGTGCCAGAAATGGATTTGGTCAAGTGTAAATGTGAAAACAGTGATGTGTTAAAGCTTTCATGACCTGATGAAGAACCTTGTGTTTCCATCAGTGATGTGTCCTGAGACTCTAAAGCAGCAGGGACAGAATCAGATACTGAAGAACAAGTGGCATAGCCTTAGAACATCCATGGCTGTGGGCGAGTTGACCTGAATGTGCCAAACAGAACAAAACATTTTCACTTTGGGGTCAAATGTACTCAAGATTGAGGTGGCACTTGGCTTTGGGGCGGTCTGGATCTCAATTGTAAACTGGAACATGAATAATTTGAGCCTGATAGAGGAAGCGTGTAGTTCATTAATGTCCCAAAGCAGACAGGAAAGACAAAGGAGCTGCACCCAACAGCTCCTTTGTTTCACGGTGTCAGAAGATTTAGAAAGGTTTAGTATTTTTGTCAAAAATGATGGGAATTCTGCTTTTGCCATCAAGAGCGTCCATCTATGAGGCTTCACTTTGATACCTCTGCTTATGAAGCGGGTCATACGAGTCGGGCCCAGGTTTGGGAATCCGTTCAGACGAGTCCCGGCTGGGACCCGTCCCGGCCTGCACGGGTCCAGCATCTGTGCTCCGACTGCTTTACCACATCGTCAGCCGGCGTGTTCAGTGTGTAACCACATTGCTGATGCCTTCAGGGTCGCATTCATTAGGTTTTGTAATGGTCACCCCCCCCCCCACACACACACTCTAGTGGGTCCTCCTCGCAGCAGCTCTTAACAACCTTCATGTTGCTTTTCATCCTCTTTCCTTCCTCCCGCCTTTGTTGCAGGATGAATAAGAGGTGGAGAGCTGGCAGGCTGCTGGCCGTAGTGCTCCCTCCATTTACCCCCCCCCCATGATGGGTGATGTTTGGTCACTGCCTCATCGTGACGAAGCACGACTCCATCGGCTCCACATGCACAGACACACTATTCTAACATTTCCTCTAAATATCTTTTACATGAGTGAAGTCAGAACTACCTCAGAACTCCGATGTTCATGTTCATCAGGCATCAATCCAGAGATCTTCCTCTGTGATAATGTGGGCGGAGCCCCAGACGCCTGGATAATGTTATGGAAGACAAACTGCTATTTCATGAAGACAAAGAGTCCAAACCAGGTCTAATGCTAATGGTAAATCGACACAGTGGTGAAGTGGTTAGCACTCTTGCCATGAATGTTAACTCCCCCCCCACCCCACCTCACCTACAGTAATAAAGTTTGGGGGAATAATTACAATTTTCTACATATTTCTCTGCAGAGGGAAGATGGTTTCACAAACCGGGCCAACATGGCCCATCCCCCGCTTAGATTAATACTATATGGTATTAATATTCATATGCTAAAAATGTTGAATTTCTATTATTATCGTTCATATTACCATTCACTATATGTCCCATAGTGCATATAACTAACTGTTAACTTGTTTGAGTTAAACTGAACAAGAACAATTAGTTTTTATTCGACTGGTAGAAGTTAGAAGCTGGGGAAAGTATGGTGCACTGGGGTTCTGTCCTCTATTCTTATCTACTTCTACTCTATTCTTGATCATTTGTCATTTATCAATCAGTTCTCCATGCCTCTGTTTGGTGTGGTGCCAATCATCACTCCCACTGTGGGAGTGGGAGTGCTTCCAGATTCCAGTTGGCTCATCCGTGCTCCTGTTCCTGACCGAGTACCTCCTCTCTGCTCCTACACCTGGCTGTGGATCCTGCCTCTGACCCCCAGCCGTCCCCCAACTCCATCTGGATGAAGCTCATCTGCTGGACTATTTTAACATGTAGTTGTAGCGTTAGATAAGTTAATTCTCTCCAAGAGTTCTGGTTTATGGCCTGTCCGTCCTGGGGGGGGGTCCCTCCTTCATGTGGAAGACCCCTGAGGTTTCTGCTTTTTTTCCTAGGAATCAGTTTTTCCTTGCAGAGAAGGAGGGTGTAAGCGCACAGACCCAAATACAGTTTGTTGTACCCTTACTCAGCCACAGTAGGGTAAATAGGGATGAGGCTATCTTACAAAGGTGAGCCCTAGCATGGTTCAGTGGACCACATCAGGTAAATGTCTGGTGTGCTCACTAAACGAGCCAAGGCAGGATTTTTTTAAAATACAATGTCATTTATGTGACACAAATACTCCCTCTAGAAATCTATCAAAAAAGTCTTAACCCATAAGCAAATTTTCTTTAAATAACCAAAAAAAGAAAAATCTACCCATAGTTTAAGAAAAAGGGTTTTACAAGAATTCTTACTTTATTCCGATTATTTTGCTATTGAAAGATGTTCTTTATATGATTTCTTTTTTTTTTTGCAAGACAGAAAGTAAGACAAATTTTTCTAAAAACAAGGATTACATTGTCCTGTAACCCTTGTTCCATCCTAGGCACTTTACCATTGGGAGTGGGGTCATCTAGACCCACTAGACAGTGCTCTGAACCTTTTTTCTTCAATGATTTGTGATTTTCACTGGTGTCCATGGATTACATGAAATCTTTCCACCTTTATCCACCTTTGTCATGGTAGGGAGAACACGTCAATGGAAGGGGGGGGGTCATCTAAGATAGCACAAGGGTTACATTGTCCTTTCTAGCAGTGTTTTTCAGCCTTTCTAAGCCAAGTTACATGTTTTCCTTGACAATATTCCTGCAGCACACCAGCAACCAAAAAAAACTAAGAGAGCAACTCTGTAGTCTGTATTGATCTGCCAACTCTCCATCATCTCACATGCAAATTTTGTAATAATTGAGGCACAAAATACTTGAAGCTGCAGCTTTTTTTCCTCAAAGTTGGGATAGTTTTCAACAATAACGTTCAACTAAATTAGTTCAGGTTAACAGAAAGAAATCCTTCTTTGCTTTTTTTAAAACGTATTTGTGTCTGACAAACAGCTGGATTCAGAAGTCTTGTTTAGATCTGTGACATCACAGATCCAGGTCACCCAACCTACATTTCACCGCCACGACTTTGGAGCATGAGACTGAAAAGCACAACGAACAGTTTCCAGCCCTCCTAATGAGGATCTGCTGAGTTTCAGAAAGTGGCTTCCAGCTCAAAAGCTGAGACGGCGCCTCCTGCAGGTTTGACTGACTGACAGTTAACATCCTGCTAGACCAGCCGTCTGCAACCTGAACCTCTCAAAGAGACGTTTGGATCAGTTTCCCACAGAAACGAAAGCAACGAAAGCCGCAACACTAGATGTGCTAGAAAAAATCATTTTGCTGATTTATCACCATAGTTCATTTAGTGATACTTGTATTGATTCAAAATGCTGTCAGGATATTTATTTGAACTATTCATGAGCGTGTGAGTTTTCCTTTGATCTTTTGCTTCCACAACCTTGAATAGACTTTTCAGTCAGACAAACTCTTGCAGTAGAATACATTTATTTTCACATACTTCATTTACATCTTAGCTGGCATTAACAAACTTTGATTGGCATGAGGCTCCGTACAATTCCATGAGATAATTTCCATAAACTTAGGGTAAGAAACCCTGAACGGAGCCCACAGGTGGAAGCCGGGGAGGAGGGTGGGGCGACGAATGCAGCGCTGCGGTGAGAAAGAGAATGAACGGCTGCACACCTGGACTTAAATAGGACAGGTGAGTTAATTAGCTACCGCCCTGGGGGGGAAGAGACTGCAGAGTTTTTGGCTGCCTGAAAGGCGAACTCGTTGGCTGTTTTCAGTCAGTCAATCACCAGAGTGAAGATGATGGAAACAGATTCACTTTGATGCAGACTCCATCTATTTATGTATTTTATTTAAATCCAGTAGACCCAATAAATGATATTCATTATATGGATGAAGCAGCTGTTAGTTTGTTGCAGGTCTGAAATCATCGGCGGTGATTCTAAGCCCCGCCTCTCTACCTGTTCATTGTTTTCATGCAACTCCCCCCCCAGCGTGTGTTACGGGGGGGAGGATGAGGAAGTACCAAGGTGCAGAGAGGAGGAGGCAGGAGGTTTCAGGGAAGACGGAGCTTTAATAAATAAACCAAAAACTACAAAACAAAACCACTGCAACAGGCAGGCAAAACTCGAAATACAAACCACACAGGAACTCGGGTATGACACAATATGGACCAGCACAGGAGGAAGGGAAAGACACGACTTAAATACATACAAGGCAACAAGACACAGGTGGAAACACTCAGGACTGATGGGGAAGGGTAAAACTTGAAACAACAACAAAACAGGAAATCAAGGAACCAAACACAAAGAAACTGAAACCGTTACAGTGTGTCCTACACAGACAGCCCAACATACGGTCATCATAGCAGACAGTGGACAGGATAGTGGGGGCCCCCTGATGCAAATGTCATCATTTTTACGTGGACATGGGGGGTTTTAGTCTAGCGGGATAAAAGGATTTTTGGGGGGGGGCACTCATGTGCCCCCTACCAGATCACCGCTGACTGTCTTATTATAAAAACTTTCCATCCCATGACAGACCCTGGTTGGCGTTCACAGGTGCAGACACGCCCCCTCCACGTTCAC
Organism: Oryzias latipes; assembly: GCF_053564925.1. NCBI lineage: Eukaryota > Metazoa > Chordata > Actinopteri > Beloniformes > Adrianichthyidae > Oryzias > Oryzias latipes. Next base: position 689,698 of record NC_136239.1, read on the forward strand.
AGCTGCAGACACGCCCCCTCCACGTTCACAGCTGCAGACACGCCCCCTCCACGTTCACAGCTGCAGACACGCCCCCTCCACGTTCACAGCTGCAGACACGCCCCCTCCACGTTCACAGGTGCAGACACGCCCCCTCCACGTTCACAGCTGCAGACACGCCCCCTCCACGTTCACAGCTGCAGACACGCCCCCTACACGTTCACAGCTGCAGACACGCCCCCTCCGCGTTCACAGCTGCAGACACGCCCCCTCCACGTTCACAGCTGCAGACACGCCCCCTCCACGTTTACAGGTGCAGACACGCCCCCTTCGCGTTCACGCTGCTGTCTCGCACTACCTGACGGTGTTAAAGGCTCCACCACAATCTGACAACTTCTGAGAACATGATGGTTATCTCACTAAAGCACAGAGGGCCGCAGCTCAGGGAGGAAAGAGCCGCACGCCGACCCCTGTGCTAGACTAACCTAAAGTCTTTAGGATTAACACTGCAAGAAGATCAGCTGCATTATGCCTTCAATCACCTTTAGTCTCATATTTAAGTGGACTTTTTGCAGCACAGGTTTTCAGATTGAACTGGTCTTTATGCACAATTTAAAATGTTTTTAAGGTAAATCACTGCTCACTGTACAGATGCAGATGCATGCGATTTCAATAAGTTGACCTCTTAGCTGAACTCTGCCAGCAGTAACATTTTACAGAAGCAGAGTCCCTGCAGGGCGGCCTGAACTGAGCCGGTCACAGTGGAGGGGTCCAATTCCTTCCTTTAACCAAAGCACGCATACACCAAAACTAGATTCACACTGTGAAAAACCTTAGCATCTCTGCGCTTTGCTCGTTTGTTTTTGGCTGCAGATTTAGGGGAAATTCTGCAATTACAGGTATGAAAATCTGTCAGGAGGTGATTTAGGACCCAGAAATGCAGGAAGTAAGGCTTTGTGGCAGAAACAGACTTTTCCTAAATAAACCTGAACGAGACAAAACCACGGAGAACCAAACACGGCAACACAGCAGAGCAGATGACCTGACAGTGAAAACTGAGAACCAGAAGCTTCACTAACAGAGAACAGCCGGAACCTGGTGGGACTCAGAACACAACAGCATGAAAACCAGACTACAGAACAGAACCCTCAACATCTATTTCAGAGGGAAAACCCTTAAAGTCCAGAAGGAACACAATCTACGGCGCGCACTGTCGGATTTTAGATCTAAAAAAGTTCACATTTAAGCTTCAGACAAAGCCTTCAGACATTTGTCAAACAGGAACGGCTGCAGCTTGGAGGGGCCATGAGTCATCATCAGTCCTAGGAGACACTCCTGCAACCAGCAGCACTAAAAGTGACAGATGTAATCAAAGTAAGAGCTCAGGAGCCCGAAAGGCTGCAGGACTTCTACGTTTGTGACACATGCACTGAGAGTGACTGACGCCGCTCATTCTGACGCTCACGGCTGCCCCCTAGCGCCCACAGCGCGTCCCTGTGCGCGTCTGAAAGTCCCTGACCTCACAGCTGAAACTGCTGATGAAGAGCGTGCACGCGCACGAACGTTTAGAGACATCAAATACATTGTACAAGTGACCAAACTGACTCCTCCTCACCCCGACAAAGAAAGATGATTTTTTTAAATTACGCAGCATTGATTATTCTGATATTCCGTAAATGCAGCATCAACAGTTTTGCTTAGTCGGATCAAAGCCGCATCACTAACAGACAGAAACCCTTCAGTCCTTCAGACCTTCATTCTGAGGTCCAAACAGAAAGAAAAGTCGGTCTTACCTGCAGCGTGGAAGAGTCCCGCACAAAGTTCATTCCCGCTGAGTGAATGTGCTGCTGCGGAGCGTCCTGCACCACGTCTGCTGTCTGCAAGAAGAGTCTGCTGGGCTGCGCATCTGCGGATGCAGCTGCAAGTTTATCCGAGTCCCTGTGCGGCAGCGTCCGTCCGGGCACAGCGCCGCTAAGGAGCTGCGGAGGCTGCGGAGCGCTCACCGCCGCGTCACAAGCGCGTCACCGCCGCACTGACCGGTAATAACGATCTGTCCGACCGAGAGAGATTCTCCAAGCCGTTGCACAAAGTGATGATGGGAGCTAAAAACATTCAATACTTTATCAGATATTCTGTGTCGGCTTCACCTGTGGGACAGTCGCCCAGGGCTTAATCTGGTAGGGGGCGCACAGCCCCCCCCACACACACACCTCCTGTGTCCACGTGAAGTAATGAAATGTGTGCTGAGTGTTCCTCTAACATGTCAATGATTGATAGTGTAGTGACAAATGTATAAATCAGTAAATGTATAAAATGGTTTTCATTCATAAGATGAACATGCTGTATTGTGTTTACTGGATCATTTTTTTAATTGGAAAATAAAAGGAAAAACAAGTCTGCATCCAAGTGAATCTCTTTCCATCATCTTCCTCATCTGAACTCTGGTGTTTGACAGACAAAAGGAAAATGGAGAAAAGATCAAAGGAAACATCAGCGTCCAGATTAGAAAGAAGAGAAACACCCCAAGGATGAAGGAATGCAGGCGGGGGCCAAAATGAACACTCACTAGGGGCCAAATACGACCACATGAACTGATGGAGGGGTAGAATTTTAAAGACCATCTGACAAGGCAGAACACAGGACTGGACTCAGATGCAGAGCTTAAGGTTTTAATTCTTGGACACAAGAGAAGAGCTAGCTTTGACAGGTGATAGCACATGACAAACAGGCACAGGACAAAGGGAAACACAGGCTGTAAATACATGAGGAGGGGAAGCACAGGTGGGAGTGATCAGGGATGATGAGGCAGACTCAGGTGTGGGGAACAGACAAGGCAGGAAGAGGAAGGTCTGGAACGAGAGGTAGGTTAGACTTTCAAAATAAAACAGGAAACCCCACACGAAACAACAGGAAGCTTGACGAGACATGACACCATCTGCCACATGGCTACTGAATGTTTTCTCTTAACTACGCTAGTGTTGTTAATTAACTTATTGGTGAATTTCATCCATTCTTATCTGCTGCCCTGATGCAATGTACACGGTCCTGTTTTCTTTTTTGTTTAGTTTTATGTGGTACTTAAAGACACATAACAGAATATTATGTTCTTCACTTTTCATTGACGTCCATTCAATGAAGCCAATGGAAATTTATTGTATCTACACACTGTATCACAGTGTTGAGGTACGACCAATGCCACCCCCACCCCCCCCCATTTGTGACCCATCTACACCCATCCTGCAGCCTCAGTCAGCTCTGAACTGCATATGTGGAAATATTTTCCTATGTCAGTGTAAAAGCTGTGCAAACGACAATAAATGAATTCTGATTCTGAATTGAGGAGAATGAATTCATTCATAATCTGAGTCCCTAACTGCGTTTTCATCACACATTTGTGCAACACGTTATCAGAATTCTAGAAATGTTGAAAAAACACGTTTTCACAATCACAGAGTTCCATTCATTTCTAATCATGTGAATAAACACAAACCTACTGACGCCATCAGTCCTTCAGAAACACGGCGACGGATGTGACGGATACTTTGATTTATAGCAGATCCAGTCACATCTGTGCCACGGCGCTAGCGCTCATCATCATCTATCAAAGGAGACGTCGGCGTCTTCTTCACGCCGTGGAGCGGCGAGCTCCTTAAATGTGGGAGGGGCTACAGATGAAGCCATTCTGGGAAATGGTGGTTGGTGATTTTCCAGAGGAGCTGTGGATCCAACAATTCCACATGACACACTCAACTATTGATGATGTGTGACGCTGTGGGACCTCTGATGGCGCCCGCCGTGCAGCGCCCAAGGTTCCCACCAAGGTTCGCATCGCCATCCAGTTGTTGGTCATGTGACTCATTTAATTTCCATTGTTCCATGTTTCCATTGCAGTTTAGAGAAATATGTCCATTTGGATACGCCTCACAAACCACCTCCTCCAAGCGCACAAACCTTTTTGATGAATGTGAGTTCTTTTCAAATTGTCGTGTCATTAGTCAGTGGAAAAGCAGCTAGTGACGAGTTCAGCTGAAGAAACTTGCATCCTACTGTGTATCCTAATCACAAATTCAACTATACAAGTAAAAGTTACTTGTATCTAATAGAGTGTATAAATAATATGTTTTCTTATTTTTGTATGCAGGCTTTGAATTATTAAGGGTGGAGCCTCCAGTGAAGGGGTGTGGATTGCAAACAAACTCACTCCTGATTGGTGACAGTTGTTGCCATAGAAACACTGACCCGGACCGATGACTGTTTATTAGGGGTGCTAGAAAAAATTGATTTGATGATATATCACGATAGTTTTTTTGGTGATACTTGCATCGATTCAAAATGCTGTCAAAACGATATTTCTTTAATTATTTCTGATCGTCCTTTTGGCTCCAACATGGCGGCGTCCATATTGCGTAAAAAATGGTGACTTAATTGACCTAATGTGGTTGGAGCAGGAAGTAAACCATTTTCTGTGGATGACATCACACTCACTCAGTCCAGTTCTATCATACAGTCAATGATTTAAATGAAGCAACTTTATTAAAAAAAATATCCTAACTTTTTTTAACAGTTTTACTTTTCATGTTAAACATAAGATAACTTCGTACATAAAATCTCACCTTACTGCACTTTTATCGGGAGCCCCGCCCTCACCAAGACCATCACTAACATCAAATTTTAAATAAAGTTAACATAGATTTAATGTAAATGGTGGAGATTGGCTTTGTTAAGGTCACAGCAACACGGAGTTACACACTTCATTTCAGAAGCTTTAAATTCTCACTATTTATGACATTCATATTTTATTTTATTTGTGTTTTTAATTACAAAATACTTTTTAGTGAGGGGAATATTCCTGCAGAGAGTTCATAAAATATTTAAATCACAGAACATCGTGCCTCTTTAGTCTTACATCTTCCTTAGTTTCTCTTTTGTCTAGGTAAGATTTATTGGGCAGAAGTTCCTCATGAGAGAACTTCTAAAATCTAAAATTTTTTGTCTGTTTTAGTTTGGTTATATTAAAACTTTGTGTTTCTGCTGTCAGCTTTCAGTGCCGCTTTATCTTCTGCAGTGATTCTTTATTTAAAACTTTATGATGGAACAAATACTTTAAAAAGACAATTTTATGCTGAGTAAAATGTAAAAACTGTATTCCAGTTCATTGATGTTTCACACGATCTTGTTACTATGATGTGTTTTTCAGTTTTATTGATATAAAGTATTTTTTGCTTTGCTTCAATGTTCGCATTGAAAAAAAGCAGCTATTGTGCGGTGTTTTATTGTGAAATCGTGTTTTGCAGAGGCTTATGTGTTTCTGACTTCATGAACAGGAATCACGCAAAGAAGCAACACAACATATGAACACCGTGTAAATGTGATGGAGTCACACCAGCTTAGTGGGCCAAAGCGTCCCAGAAAAAGCAGACCCACCATCACAAAACAGATGTTTTACAATAAAACACACTAAAATTATTCCTTTCTACATCTATTTAAAATTTTATAATAATTACTTATAATTAGCAGAAACATTTACTAATTTCAATTTCAATGTATTTGTTTGTAGGATAAGCCCCTTGAGATGTGTAATCTCGTTTTCAAGGGGGTCCTCGACACACAACACAACAAGCAAATACCCACAGATACAGTTGAGCAAACTTTACATGTGTCAGAACGATAAAGAACTTAAAATATACAAGGCAACGAGCAGGCACACACACACACACACGGGCACACACACACACACACGGGCACACACACACGCACAGACATTTATTGCACCTCTTAGCAGTTCATTTAAAGGGAAGGGAATAAAAAGCAGGAAAGAAATAGATGAGGAAGATTGTTCCAGTCAGAGGGGGCTTTTTAATAACATGAATATTTTCTGATTTCTTTTTTGACTCTTGGAACATCAAAAAAGATTTGATCTGCATGACGTAAATGAGCGACCAAACCCTAACCCTTACTTTGGTTACTCCCCTAGGGCGCTTCAGGTAATCAACTCACCTGTTCAGCGTCCTATTTAAGTCCAGGTGTGCAGTTGTCATTCTCTTCCTTTACTGCATGCGCTGCGTTCGTCGCCCCACCCTCCTCCCCGGCTTCCAGCTGTGAGCTCCGTTAGGGGTAGTTGTTACCCAAAAGTTTTATGGAAATCTTATCTCATGGAATTGTACGGAGCCTTATGCCAAACTAAAGGAATGTGAAAATAAATCTTTTTACTTCATGAGTTGTCTGGCTGAAAATACAAGAAGACTGAAAAGGAGTTAGATATTGTTTGAGATATTCTGGGTAGCTGCGGTTAATACATTTGAAGATGTACAATAGCCAGTGAAGTTGACGTTGGGAGGAAAGGGGAAGCCAGGACAGTTGCTGAAACATAAGACGGTGGTGAGTTCTAAACGGACAACGGAGAATAAACCTACACAAGCTGTTATAAATAACGTTCAGTGGTCGGAGGTTAGTGAGAGTGGTGTTTTGATAAATTATGTCACCATAATCTAAAGTCGGGATAATCAGTTGTGAGATAATGTTCTTCCTGACTGAGAAACTAAAACAATGGATTGATATATAAAGTAATTTTAAACGATAAGAAATTTTATGGACAACGGACTGTATATGCACACTAAAAGAGAGTGAGGAGTCAAGCCACCAACCAAGGTATTTGAATTTTTCTGCTGCTGAAATGGGTGGCATGTCCATGTAAGTTAAATTTATTTCATTTGCAGCTACAGGACGTAATATTTTTTGAAACAACACAAAATAGGATTTTGATTTGTTAAGTAGAAGCTTATTGGATTGTAACCACAATTGAACTGAATTAAAATCCTGTTGAATTGAGTGCTGAATGTCAATAATATCAGATTTAGATGAGTAAATGACAGTATCATCGGCATAGAGTTGAATCTTGCTTAGATGCATTTAGTTGGAAGGTCATTAATGAAAATAGAAAATAAGAGGGGACCAAGTGAGGAACCTTGTGGAACGCCTTTGTCTACGCTTTGAAAGTTGGAATAGCTGCACACACTGCTGACGATGATGAAGGTATGAGCTGAACCAAAGGACTGAGGATCTATCAAGGCCAATGGAATGAAGTTTGTCCAATAACAGATAGTGATCTACGGTGTCAAAAGCTTTGCTAAGAATTTTTGTTTCCTTATTTACTGTACTTTTATTCACCACAGCCTTTTTTGTGATACACACCAGAAAAAAGATGCTGTTGTTGAAAAGCAAAATATTTAGATTTTATATTTTACATCCAGCCCTGCAACAGACTGCCGACCTGTCCAGGATGTCGCCTGCCTTCGTCCAGTAGTGGCCGGGATAGGCTCCAGCAGCCCAGTGATGAAGATGAATGAATGGAGGAAGCTATTACACTGTCACTGTGGTTTGTGCATTGATTTTTTTCTTCTGAATTCAATTTGTTTAATTAAAAAAAAGCTTGTGGTGGCAAAGAGAAGCCCCCACAACGACAAACTGGCCTCATAGCCCACGAGGGAAGCCGAAGTGCTGACAGGAAGTGTGGTCTTCTGTCTGGCGGTGGCATCAGCTGCCGGGGGTCCAGTGCACGCACGGTCTCCCCAAAAATGAGAACAAATACTTTTGACGAAAGGGAGCAAGCGTTCATCCAGATACCCCACTGGCCCGGAGTGTGATCAAACGAGCAGCAGTGTGACCATAGGAGTGAGAATGCGTGCGTACCGCTGAAGGGCTGGTCCAGTCCTGCGTTCAATAGCCTGCAGATCTTTTTACATTGAAAATGACTCCAGAGACACAGATAGTTTTATTTCTTTTAAAGAACGTATCGCATTTTTTGACCAATGTGTGAAATGTCTAAGAATCTGAATTTAAATGTATTAAAGTGCTCATTTTAACACTAAATGGCTCCAGTGTTGAATTGCTCATGATTTTTTTTAACCATTTGATATTACTGAAATGTACACAGGATCTTTGAACTTCACATACAAAATGGGGATGAGGATTATGTTATTATTTTATCTGATGTAACTATTTATTTCCCCTCGGTTTGATGTACTTGTCTTTATTATTATTATTCATATGTATATTATTAGTACAGTCAGCATACCATAAAAAACAATATAAACTCAAACAAACCATGACTTTGATAAATATTAAGTGTTTTCAATGCTTTCATATGGTTAATATAATATATACTGTATATAGTATATATATATATATTTATATATATATATATATATATATATAAATATATATATATATATATATATATAAATAGTGTGCAAACCTGGGTTTCTGGTTACTGTTTTTACACTTGTGAATGTGATGTTTTTCTATTATGGCCAATAATTTATAATTATAATTTAATTATACTTGTCATTAAGTCTTTATTTTATTTTTTTATTGAACTTCAAACAAACATATACACATAACTACAACAGAAATAAATAAAAAAAGAATAATATACAAAATAAAATAAAACTAAAGAAACAAAATAAAAATTGTAGTTTACAATACTAGTGATTGTCATAAAACATGTGATCTTCAATGAAAATAGACAATTTTATTCCATTTTTGTTTTTTATTAATTTCAGAGATTGAAAATATAAACTGATCTCTTTATGAAATGTATTGAATAATGGTTTGATTTTTGAAAATCTGCTCTTATGAATGAAAAATGTCCCAGATATTAATAAGGTATTGAATGTCAAATCAAATAGATTATCACCAGAAACAATCCAAATAATATCTGCTTTTGTAATTGAATAGAAATAGGAAAAGGAAAATTTGAGGAACCAAGAAAAAAAATCCTCCCAAAAACTGTAAACGTATGAATACAAAGAACAGATGATCAAGTGATTCTATATTTATGTCACAGAGAGAACAGTTATTCTCTGGTAAACCAAAACATGTATGTAATAATTCCTTGCATGGATAGACTGCATTCAGTATTTTAAAATGGATTTCTTTGTATTTTGGAAAAATGGGATATTTAATAAACTGAGATCTTAACTTGATTATTTCTTCTTTTGTGTAAAGCTGTGACATAGAATGATTTTTGTAAGATGTTGGAAACAAACAAAGATCCTATAAATGAGTTTGGAAGTTTTAAATGAACCGGTCGACCATCAAACAACAGAGACGGAAGCTGAACTTGAACATTTGGACCAAAGTCGGAAGCTTTGATCACAATGTGGTGTGGCGGTTTATAAAGTCATTCTTGCCGTTTTGCGAGTCTGTTTTTCTTGAGACTTGAACGCAGTTGTGACCTGACGTCATCACGACGACAGGCGGGACTACGTCATGTGACGTGTACTTCCGGTCCGTCAATGAAGCTCTGGCTAACAGGAGCGGCTCTCTGCAGTTCAGGATGATAAAGACGGAGAGGATTCTACATCTGAGGAGGTTCCGCGGGAGGAAGGTTCGAGTGGTTCGGGAGCATTACCTCAGAGAGCGGGTCCCCTGTTTCAGCTCCCTATGCCAGGCGGACTGTGCTAACGGTAGTCCTCCGAACCGAACACGAGCGCCAAACCCAAACACGAACACACACCGAACTCAACACGAGCACCGAACCCAAACACGAACACACACCGAACCCAAACACGAACACCGAACCCGAACCCAACACGAGCACCGAACCCAAACAAGAGCGCCGAACCCAAACACGAACAGACGCACCGAACTCAACACGAGCACCGAACCCAAACACGAACACACACCGAACCCAAACACGAACACCGAACCCGAACCCAACACGAGCACCGAACCCAAACAAGAGCGCCGAACCCAAACACGAACACACACCGAACTCAACACGAGCACCGAACCCAACACGAGCGCCAAACACGAACACACACCGAACTCAACACGAGCACCGAACCCAAACACGAACACCGAACCCAACACGAGCACCGAACCCAACACGAACACCGAACCCAACACGAGCACCGAACCCAAACAAGAGCGCCAAACCCGAACACGAACAGACACACCGAACCCGAGCCTGCTAGTCCGTCTCTGTCAGTGATCGATCCCGCTGAGTAAAAGTTGGCGGGCTCGGAGAAGCTGCCATGACACTGACGATACTTTCAAATAACTGCGGTGAAGTTAGTGTCAGGTTGGATATTCGACAGACGTTCAGCGCGGAGCTCCAGTGGGGTCTCTAAGGGACCGTCAACAAATGAACAAGGCCATGAGATGGAGAAGATTTTAGATCAAACCCAAAACTAAATGCTTTGCAAAGATAAATAAATTACTATAAGACATCTTCTCATGTTGTGTCTAAATAATCTATTTCTTTTGCAACGTTTTAATGGGAAATGTTTTTTCAATCAAAGATGCTCAATATTTGATAAATTCCAGAGGTTTGCATATGTAAGCTGGTCATTTCTTTCAATAGCTCCCAAACCGCCTGACCCAAAGATATAAAACCTATTCCAAATTGTTGTACTGACATTCCAACATCAGACACACCTCTTTCTTTTGTAATCAAAGATGTTATATATTTTTTATGAATTTTTATATAAAAATTCCAGAGGTTTGCATATGAAAGCTGGTCATCTTTTTCAATAGCTCCCAAACCAACTGACCCAAAGATAATTCATATAAAACATATAACATCTTTGATTACAAAACAAAAAGGTGTGTGTCTGATGTTGGAATGTCAGTACAACAATTCGACATTGGTTTTATATCTTTGGGTCAGGCGGTTTGGGAGCTATTGAAGAAACGATTAGATTTTAGATGTGAACAGCTGTAATTTTAAAACAAAAAGTAATGTAAGATTTGTGTCATCTTTAATTCCTAAACAAATTGGCGTTTGATGTCAGAAGAACAATTTGGCAGAGGTTTCATGATTTTGGGTGATGTGGTTTGGAAGCTATTGAAAAAACTCAACAGAATTTGCGAAATGCAGGAATTTTTGTAAAAATATTTAATAGAATTTCTTTATAAAATGTGTGTATGTTGTATGTTGGAGCCATATTTTTTTTATATATTTGCAATCATAACATCACACAGTTAGGAAGCAATAAAAAAAATCTTTCCTTCAAACAGTTTTCTTATAAAATATTGAGCATCTATGATTGCAAAATTTTTCCCATTAAAAAGTTGCAAAAGAAATAGATTAAGACACAAAATGAGAAAAGGTTTATAGTAATTTATTTATTTTTATTTTTGCAAAGTTAAATTCCTCTCCATCTCATGCAGTCGTTAATTTGTTGACGGTCCCTAAGAGTCCACACTGGACAACCCGCTGAATGTCTGTCGAATATCCAACAACTAACTTCACCGCAGTGGTACTTTAATACATTTGAAACAAATGTATAAAATGTTAATTTATTTAAAGGTTGATGTTATTCGCACGTAAAGTTCAGCACTGGACATATTTCGAAAGTTACGTGTGAACGGACACGTTCTTATTTCAAATAGGAGTAATTTCAACAAATAGTACGCTTTTAATTTTTTGCATGAAAAGTTTTTGACAGAAGATCATCTTTCTATGAAAATAAAACAGAAACGTTCTTCTCAACGAAACAGGTGTCAAAGTTCTGCCTGGAGACTTGACCCACTATGTGATGCCGGACGCAGACGTGGTGGTCGACTACCTGGAGATCCTGGAGCTCAAGGAGCTGCAGGGCATCATCTTCACCCAGACCGCCTGCCAGGCGCTGCACAGCAAGGGCCGCAGGTACAAGCAGGCTACGGGACGCTAGCTACGCCCTTCAGAACGCTAGATACATCCTTTAGGACACTAGCTACACCCTTCAGAACGCTAGATACACCCTTCAGGACGCTAGATACACCCTTCAGGATGCTAGCTACACCCTTCAGGACGCTAGATACACCCTTCAGGATGCTAGATACATCCTTTAGGACGCCAGCTACACCCTCCATAATGCTAGCTACACCCTTCAGGACGCTAGATACACCCTTCAGGATGCTAGCTACACCCTTCAGGACGCTAGATACACCCTCCAGGATGCTAGCTACACCCTTCAGGATGCTAGCTACACCCTTCAGGACGCTAGATACACCCTTCAGGACGCTATATACACCCTTCAGGACGCTAGCTACACCCTTCAGGATGCTAGCTACACCCTTCAGGACGCTAGCTACACCCTCCAGGATGCTAGCTACACCCTTCAGGATGCTAGCTACACCCTTCAGGACGCTAGATACACCCTTCAGGACGCTAGCTACACCCTTCAGGACGCTAGATACACCCTTTAGGACGCCAGCTACACCCTTCAGGACGCTAGCTACACCCTTCAGGACGCTAGATACACCCTTTAGGACGCCAGCTACACCCTTCAGGACACTATATACACCCTTCAGGACGCTAGCTACACCCTTCAGGATGCTAGCTACACCCTTCAGGACGCTAGGAATACCCTTTAAGACGCTAGCTACACCCTTCAGGACGCTACATACACCCTCCAGGATGCTAGCTACACCCTTCAGGACGCTAGATACACCCTTTAGGACGCTAGATACACCCTTCACGATGTTAGCTACACCCTTCAGGACGCTAGATACACCCTATAGGACGCTAGATACACCCTTCAGGACGCTATATACACCCTTCAGGACGCTATATACACCCTTCAGGACGCTAGCTACACCCTTCAGGATGCTAGCTACACCCTTCAGGACGCTAGTAATACCCTTTAGGACGCTAGCTACACCCTTCAGGACGCTAGCTACACCCTCCAGGATGCTAGCTACACCCTCCAGGATGCTAGCTACACCCTTCAGGACGCTAGATACACCCTTTAGGATGCCAGCTACACCCTTCAGGATGTTAGCTACACCCTTCAGGACGCTAGATACACCCTATAGGATGCTAGATACACCCTTCAGGACGCTAGCTACACCCTTCAGGATGCTAGCTACACCCTTCAGAACGCTAGCTACACCCTTCAGGACGCTAGATACACCCTTCAGGACGCTAGCTACATCCTTCAGAACGCTAGATACATCTTTTAGGACGCCAGCTACACCCTCCCTAATGCTAGCTACACCCTTCAGGATGCTAGCTACTCCCTTCAGGACACTTTATACACCTTTCAGGACGCTAGCTACACCCTTCAGGATGCTAGCTACACCCTTCAGGACGCTAGCTACACCCTTCAGGACGCTAGCTACACCCTTCAGGACGCTAGATACACCATTTAGGACGCCAGCTACACCCTCCATGATGCTAGCTACACCCTTCAGGATGCTAGATACACCTTTCAGGACGCTAGCTACACCCTTCAGGACGCTAGATACACCCTTTAGGACGCCAGCTACACCCTTCAGGACGCTAGCTACACCCTTCAGGACGCTAGATACACCCTTTAGGACGCTAGATACACCCTTTAGGACGCCAGCTACACCCTTCAGGACACTATATACACCCTTCAGGACGCTAGCTACACCCTTCAGGATGCTAGCTACACCCTTCAGGACGCTAGATACACCCTTTAGGACGCTAGATACACCCTCCAGGATGCTAGCTACACCCTTCAGGACGCTAGATACACCCTTTAGGACGCTAGATACACCCTTCAGGATGTTAGCTACACCCTTCAGGACGCTAGATACACCCTATAGGACGCTAGATACACCCTTCAGGATGCTAGCTACACCCTTCAGGACGCTAGCTATACCCTTCAGGATGCTAGCTACACCCTTCAGAACGCTAGCTACACACTTCAGGATGCCAGCTACACCCTTCAGGACACTTTATACACCCTTCAGGACGCTAGCTACACCATTCAGGACGCTAGATACACCCTTCAGGATGCTAGCTACACCCTTCAGAACGCTAGATACATCCTTTAGGACGCCAGCTACACCCTCCCTAATGCTAGCTACACCCTTCAGGATGCTAGCTACACCCTTCAGGACACTTTATACACCTTTCAGGACGCTAGCTACACCCTTCAGGATGCTAGCTACACCCTTCAGGACGCTAGCTACACCCTTCAGGACGCTAGCTACACCCTTCAAGACGCTAGATACACCATTTAGGACGCCAGCTACACCCTCCATGATGCTAGCTACACCCTTCAGGATGCTAGATACACCCTTCAGGACGCTAGCTACACCCTTCAGGACGCTAGATACACCCTTTAGGACGCCAGCTACACCCTTCAGGACGCTAGCTACACCCTTCAGGACGCTAGCTACACCCTTCAGGACGCTAGATACACCCTTTAGGACGCCAGCTACACCCTTCAGGACACTATATACACCCTTCAGGACGCTAGCTACACCCTTCAGGATGCTAGCTACACCCTTCAGGACGCTAGTAATACCCTTTAGGACGCTAGCTACACCCTTCAGGACGCTAGCTACACCCTTCAGGACGCTAGCTACACCCTTCAGGACGCTAGCTACACCCTTCAGGATGCTAGATACACCCTTTAGGACGCCAGCTACACCCTTCAGGACACTATATACACCCTTCAGGACGCTAGCTACACCCTTCAGGATGCTAGCTACACCCTTCAGGACACTAGTAACACCCTTTAGGACGCTAGATACACCCTTCAGGATGCCAGCTACACCCCCTTCAGGACACTATATACACCCTTCAGGACGCTAGCTACACCCTTCAGGATGCTAGCTACACCCTTCAGGATGCTAGCTACACCCTTCAGGACGCTAGTAATACCCTTTAGGACGCTAGCTACACCCTTCAGGACGCTAGCTACACCCTTCAGGACGCTAGCTACACCCTTCAGGATGCTAGATACACCCTTTAGGACGCCAGCTACACCCTTCAGGACACTATATACACCCCCTTCAGGACACTATATACACCCTTCAGGACGCTAGATACACCCTTTAGGACGCTAGATACACCCTTCAGGATGTTAGCTACACCCTTCAGGACGCTAGATACACCCTATAGGATGCTAGATACACCCTTCAGGACGCTAGCTACACCCTTCAGGATGCTAGCTACACCCTTCAGAACGCTAGCTACACCCTTCAGGACGCTAGATACACCCTTCAGGACGCTAGCTACATCCTTCAGAACGCTAGATACATCTTTTAGGACGCCAGCTACACCCTCCCTAATGCTAGCTACACCCTTCAGGATGCTAGCTACTCCCTTCAGGACACTTTATACACCTTTCAGGACGCTAGCTACACCCTTCAGGATGCTAGCTACACCCTTCAGGATGCTAGCTACACCCTTCAGGACGCTAGCTACACCCTTCAGGACGCTAGCTACACCCTTCAGGACGCTAGATACACCATTTAGGACGCCAGCTACACCCTCCATGATGCTAGCTACACCCTTCAGGATGCTAGATACACCTTTCAGGACGCTAGCTACACCCTTCAGGACGCTAGATACACCCTTTAGGACGCCAGCTACACCCTTCAGGACGCTAGCTACACCCTTCAGGACGCTAGATACACCCTTTAGGACGCTAGATACACCCTTTAGGACGCCAGCTACACCCTTCAGGACACTATATACAACCTTCAGGACGCTAGCTACACCCTTCAGGTCGCTAGCTACACCCTTCAGGACGCTAGATACACCCTTTAGGACGCTAGATACACCCTCCAGGATGCTAGCTACACCCTTCAGGACGCTAGATACACCCTTTAGGACGCTAGATACACCCTTCAGGATGTTAGCTACACCCTTCAGGACGCTAGATACACCCTATAGGACGCTAGATACACCCTTCAGGATGCTAGCTACACCCTTCAGGACGCTAGCTATACCCTTCAGGATGCTAGCTACACCCTTCAGAACGCTAGCTACACCCTTCAGGATGCCAGCTACACCCTTCAGGACACTATATACACCCTTCAGGACGCTAGCTACACCATTCAGGACGCTAGATACACCCTTCAGGATGCTAGCTACACCCTTCAGAACGCTAGATACATCCTTTAGGACGCCAGCTACACCCTCCCTAATGCTAGCTACACCCTTCAGGATGCTAGCTACACCCTTCAGGACACTTTATACACCTTTCAGGACGCTAGCTACACCCTTCAGGATGCTAGCTACACCCTTCAGGACGCTAGCTACACCCTTCAGGACGCTAGCTACACCCTTCAAGACGCTAGATACACCATTTAGGACGCCAGCTACACCCTCCATGATGCTAGCTACACCCTTCAGGATGCTAGCTACACCCTTCAGGACGCTAGATACACCCTTTAGGACGCTAGATACACCCTCCAGGATGCTAGCTACACCCTTCAGGACGCTAGCTACACCCTTCAGGACGCTAGATACACCCTTTAGGACGCCAGCTACACCCTTCAGGACACTATATACACCCTTCAGGACGCTAGCTACACCCTTCAGGATGCTAGCTACACCCTTCAGGACGCTAGTAATACCCTTTAGGACGCTAGCTACACCCTTCAGGACGCTAGCTACACCCTTCAGGACGCTAGATACACCCTTTAGGACGCCAACTACACCCTTCAGGACACTATATACACCCTTCAGGACGCTAGCTACACCCTTCAGGATGCTAGCTACACCCTTCAGGACACTAGTAACACCCTTTAGGACGCTAGATACACCCTTCAGGATGCCAGCTACACCCCCTTCAGGACACTATATACACCCTTCAGGACGCTAGCTACACCCTTCAGGATGCTAGCTACACCCTTCAGGACGCTAGTAATACCCTTTAGGACGCTAGCTACACCCTTCAGGACGCTAGCTACACCCTTCAGGACGCTAGCTACACCCTTCAGGATGCTAGATACACCCTTTAGGACGCCAGCTACACCCTTCAGGACACTAAATACACCCTTCAGGACGCTAGCTACACCCTTCAGGATGCTAGCTACACCCTTCAGGACACTAGTAACACCCTTTAGGACGCTAGATACACCCTTCAGGATGCCAGCTACACCCCCTTCAGGACACTATATACACCCTTCAGGACGCTAGCTACACCCTTCAGGATGCTAGCTACACCCTTCAGGATGCTAGCTACCCCCTTCAGGACGCTAGCTACACCCTTCAGGACGCTAGATACACCCTTCAGGACGCTAGATACACCCTTTAGGACGCTAGATACACCCTTTAGGACGCTAGATACACCCTTTAGGACGCTAGATACACCCTTTAGGACGCTAGTTACACCCTTCAGGACGCTAGCTATACCCTTCAGGACGCTAGCTACACCCTTCAGGACGCTAGATACACCCTTTAGGACGCTAGCTACACCCTTCAGCTACACCCTTGAGGATGCTAGCTACACCCTTCAGGATGCTAGCTACACCCTTGAGGATGCTAGCTACACCCTTGAGGATGCTAGCTACACCCTTCAGGATGCTAGCTACACCCTCCAGGACGCTAGCTACACCCTTCAGGAAGCTAGCTACACCCTTCAGGACATTAGCTACACCCTCCAGGACGCTAGCTACACCCTTCAGGATGCTAGTTACACCCTTCAGGACGCTAGCTATACCCTTCAAGACACTATATACACCCTTCAGGACGCTAGCTACACCCTTCAGGACGCTAGATACACCCTTTAGGACGCTAGCTACACCCTTCAGGACGCTAGCTACACCCTTCAGGACGCTAGCTACACCCTTCAGGATGCTAGTTACACCCTTCAGGACGCTAGCTACACCCTTCAGGAAGCTAGCTACCCCCTGCAGGACATTAGGTACACCCTCCAGGACGCTAGCTACACCCTTCAGGACGCTAGCTACACCCTTCAGGACGCTAGCTACACCCTTCAGGACGCTAGATACACCATTTATCTGTCGAGGGCGACAGTGGCTCAGGTGGTTGAGCGGGTCGTCCAATGATCGAAGGGTTGGCGGTTCGATCCCCGCTCCCACCAGCCAAAATGTCGTTGTGTCCTTGGGCAAGACACTTCACCCTCCTTGCCTCCAGTGTGGCTCCACTGGTGTGTGAATGCACATGAATGATCCCGGTGGTGGTCAGAGGGGCCGTAGGCGCGAAATGGCAGCCACGCCTCTGTCAGTCTTCCCCAGGGCAGCTGTGGCTACAACCCTAGCTTACCATCACCAAGTATGAAATAGGAGTGAATGAATAATGGACATAATGTAAGCGCTTTGGGTGTCTTGAAAAGCGCAGATAAATCCAATCCATTATTTAGGACGCCAGCTACACCCTCCATGATGCTAGCTACACCCTTCAGGGCGCTAGCTACACCCTTCAGGACGCTAGATACACCCTTCAGGACGCTAGCTACAACCTTCAGGACGCTAGCTACACCCTTCAGGACGCTAGATACACCATTTATCTGTCGAGGGCGACAGTGGCTCAGGTGGTTGAGCGGGTCGTCCAATGATCAAAGGGTTGGCGGTTCGATCCCCGCTCCCACCAGCCAAAATGTCGTTGTGTCCTTGGGCAAGACACTTCACCCTCCTTGCCTCCAGTGTGGCTCCACTGGTGTGTGAATGCACATGAATGATCCCGGTGGTGGTCAGAGGGGCCGTAGGCGCGAAATGGCAGCCACGCCTCTGTCAGTCTTCCCCAGGGCAGCTGTGGCTACAACCCTAGCTTACCATCACCAAGTATGAAATAGGAGTGAATGAATAATGGACATAATGTAAGCGCTTTGGGTGTCTTGAAAAGCGCAGATAAATCCAATCCATTATTTAGGACGCCAGCTACACCCTCCATGATGCTAGCTACACCCTTCAGGGCGCTAGCTACACCCTTCAGGACGCTAGATACACCTTCCATAATGCTAGCTACACCCTTCATTCCTAAAAGTATTTTTAATAGGAGTAAATCCGTGTGTGAGAGACCTTTATTTATTGGTCTTTTATTCCAATGCGTTGTTTCAGACTTTTCAATCTCTTGTACTCTTTTCAGTTTTGCTGTACAATTCTCATCAGAATCGGCTCTACTGGCCAAGTAAAGTGCATATACAAGGACGTTGGCTTTGGTGTCTTATGCTCTCGTGCAAACCAAGCAAGGTATAGAATAGATGTGAAAGGATAAAGACAAAAATGATAGATAATAAAAAACAAAACAAATGCAACAGGATTTAACGGTCTTAATAGAATGGGTGAGGCTGTGAGGGAAGGCGGAGCTTCAGTCAAACTGCCAAAGTTTGTCTGTTACTTCACCCCAAAAGAATCAGCAGTCTGATGGTTCAGAGTGACGTGTTCAGTGCTCTGAGGAAAGACCGTCGTCATAGTGATGATGAACGGGGAAATCCGTGTTGAGGTCAGCGTGAGTTAAAATAGAGATGCAGCTCCGGAGTGCCGATCTTAGGACTATTCAGGGGCTCCTTCAACCTCCCACGCTGCTTCATCACACCCTCCACACAAATTGGCGCGTTATTTTGATTCATTATTAAAGCACTGGTAGTTTAATTACTGGAGCCGTTTCAGAAGGACCGGTTTGGCACAGGCACCAGATAAAATGGTACCCACCCCGACCTAAGCCAATCATTCAGATGGAGAGATGACTGCAGGAAAAGAGGGAAAATACCTGTCAGGTTGTTTGATCTGTGAAAGCTTCCATCCAGGTTTCCTCTTTCTGAATCATCAACCGTTCCTCCCGCTCTTCTCCCAGTTTGGCCAGTTTTCATGACTGGATTCAGTCCCCACTGATGCATTTGTTTCAGTGGTTTTAGTTTTTACAACAGCAGTTCCTCACGGGAAATCTGTCAAATGTTTGCTCCAAAGACATCATATCAACGTTCTAGCATCATTTTGAATGAAAACGTGGCTGTGAGGTGAAGATGTGACGATGGGCTCACAGCTTGATGAAGAGGGGTTGTTGGGAGCAGCTCAGTCAAACCAAACCCACCTGTTTCCAAAGGAACTGCAGCATTTTGTCCGTGTCACTTTAAGCCAGAGCTGCATTTTACAATCAGAGCTCATTGTTTTTGTGTTTGCATTCAGGTTCTATAATCGCCTGCGGAGTCTGGTCAAAGATCCTCGGTTCCACTGTGTGCAGTTTGCCAATGAATTTCAGCAGTATTCCTTCTGTCCCAGAGAGAAGGGGGAGAGCCAGGAGAAGTGGCAGACCAGGTGAGCTACAGGTGTACAGAAACGTCTCCATCTGGAGCCACAGAGGAGGCAAAGGGCTCGATCCCATTTGATTCCTGAATCCATGATTCACAGATCAAACCACAAGTCTTCTATTAAGTAGAAAAACCTCTGAATGCTTGCCGACAGTGTTCCCTCGCTATATTGCATTTCGTTTTCCCCAGTCTCGCTGATTTGTGGACTTTGAATGTGTTTTTATCAGCATGTTGTGTTCTGCATCCTGGTTTGTTGTCAATCAATCTCCTCCATTCTGTGTCTCCTGTACAGAACGCATTCAGTTTTGCTGCATTTACATAAATCTTAGATCGCTATTACATCTTTGTTTCCATTCTAGGAAACGGAATACACTTTTCTGTGAAAGTTTGTGTAACCGAGAGAGGAAAGTGTGAAAATGTTCCTCTGTCTGAGAAAAGCTGGTAAAGTGTGAAGTGAGGAGTTTGACAGCCTTAAAGGGCCTATGTCATGCAAAACCAACTTTTTGAGCGTTTGAGTGTGTTATAATGTTCATTCCTCACAAAAAAACAAACCCATTCTAAAACACGCCCTCTTTCTCCATGGAGCTAGCAGTAATCCGCAAAATAATTCAATTTTCTATGAAAAATCTCCATCTTTGTAAAAGTTCGGATGTCTGTTTTGGTGGGAGAAACGCAGACACTCAGTAGAGGCCGACTCTAGGATGACATCATGAAATGGGCGGGGCCCACAAGGAGCAAAAGGCGGGGCCTCAGAGATCAAGTCCTCCTCCTCACTGACCTCAGTGCTCCCAAACCACAGACCAGTCGGTACAAAACAAGAAGTTTTCTTTTAGTTTTTATACTAAAAACTTCTACATTCTTCTACCATAATTACATTTATTACTCTACGACACACGTGTCAAACTCAAGGCCCGGGGGCCAAATACGGCCCTCCATGTCATTTCAGACTTGAAATATGGTCATCTATACATTAGGACTTAAACACTGTCCATATAACCTAACCTAACCTGACAGAATCAAATGTAAAAGGATTTATGCTGGAATAACCAGCAAACATATGTTTTCTATGCAGCTGGAATTGTCACTTTAAAAAGTAATAATAAATAAATAATGAGTTATTTAACATTAAGGAGTAGTTACATTTATTTTTCATTACATGTAGTTACATGAGGACAGCCGCTATGCTGATGTGGCCCTCATTGAAAATGAGTGTGACCCCCCTGACCTAAGATGTTCATAAAGATTTCTATAATTCTCCTGTGATCTCCTGTCTGCTCTATGCTCGTCAGCAGGACTAACACAGCAGTCACATGCCAGTCAAAAGGCCACGCCCCCACTATTACTACAGACATTATTAAAAGAAATACATTTCTTTCTAGTAGAAGGAGGTGTAGAGGCATGTGGAACGGGTGGAGGAAGCTGTTAGGGGAGTTTGTGACCCTGTAAGACACTGGGGAGAGCAGCCATGGACTCTGCTGCAGAGACGGGGGGCAGCACAGATGAAGACGCCGAGGTTCTCTGCAGGAGGGGTCAGGAATGAATCCATCAGAGGAACAGATCATGGCAGATGTTCTGGAGATCCATGCAGGGAAGCAGATGGAGAGGTTCGGACAGGTTCAGGGAGGAACAGTGATGATGCTGGTCCAAAGATGCTGAGGTTGGAGCCACCAGGATAGAGGTCTAGAGGAAGAGGATGTTGATGGAAGGAGGAGGACATGCGGGTGGATGGTGTGAAGGAGGGGAATGCAAAGTCAGACAGATGAGACTCTGTGGAGTAAAAGCCAGAAAAGAAAGAAATAAAAGATCATTTTAATATGAAGTCTAGTTCCAGATGGGACAAGCTGTAGGAGCTGCAGAGTCTCTGTGTTTCCGTGGTAAAGCTGAGCCGTCTCACATGAAAGTACGGCTGCACGATATGAGGAAAACTCGCCACATTAGTGATCAGTGGTGCGATGAGGATTTAACTTGCGATAAATGAACAAAGAGCAAAACCAAAAACGTTTCCATTTCACTGCAAAAGTTTCAACTAAATAATAGTCAAAATACCTTAAATTATTCTCCACATGACCCTCGTCTAATCAGAAGGGCAACATCTAACATAACAGGGCTCCATCTGATTGGTCAAATGCATCACTGCACTTATTCAATTCATTAAATAGTTCAAGTTACCACAAGATTGTTTTAGCACATTCAAGGTTTACCATTTATTGCGATTTTCTCTGTCTTTTGCGATATGCATATTGCACAGCTTGAAATCGCTGTAACGCTAAATTTGTGATAAATTGTGCAGGCCTACATGAAAGTGAACGGGTTGATGGTGCCACCTGCTGGCCACCTGCTGGCACTGACTGACTTAGGTTCTTCTTCCCAGCAGAATCGGGGAGGAAGTCGCAACCAGAGTGTACTTTGCTGTCTTTGAGGAGTCCTCCATTCTGATGGATGAACTGCAGTGACAGTGCTGTGTGTGTTTGTGTAGGTGTGTGTATTCTGCTGCAGTGTGGTACTACAACCACCTGGCCGGTATGATGAACGTGGTGATGATCACAGAGGATGAGGAGGCTGTTGCTCAGTACAGCAGCCTTCACTCAGGAGTTTATGTCGTCACGGTCCAGGTGAGAGGCGCCCGTCCTCTTCAGCTAATGAGCTGCTTTCAACCGTCTGGTCCACATGGACGACATGCTCCTGAATCCATCCACCCGTTTCTTCAGGATTATTTGCAGAACTTCTGGCCGGATCTGCAGGCGGCTCAGGAGCTCTACGCCTCCATTTCTCAGGCGTTGGAGGAGAGGGAGGCTGAGGACTCGCAGAGGGAGTTTCCTGAACATCTGCCTGCTGAGGTCATGGAGGCTGGCATCAAGTCTGGACGCTACATCCAGGTACTGAATCTGCAGAGGCAATAGACCAGATGAAAGACGGGAATATATTTGTATAAAGTCCTTCAGGATTTGAGGCTAACCTTTTATATTATTAAATGAGAAACTCGAATGCAAATCAGTCCGCCCATCAGAAATACATGAACAAAGCTGCTAAGACAGTTTACCATGTATTATACCACGGTCTGGGTGAATTCTGGTTTCTGATTGGCTGCTGGGTTTGCATTAAAACATGATAAATCACAGCGATAATGTAGACCTAAAATAGTGGTTCTGGTCACATAGCATACATGTTCTGTATCACTGCTCTGGTTCCTTTAAAACAAACTTTATCTTCATCATCTGGACAGAAACAAGCGGGAAGAGGAGAACTGATGCTTTATTTAACTGTCGTGACCACCAGCATACATATGGCTTTCCTTAGCAAATAGTCCACTTTTTATGAAAAAGCGATCCAAACCAAAAAAATAACAAGGATAAAGGACTAAAAAGCTGGTTAAATATTTATTTCCTTTGTAAGTGACCGTGGTTTAAGCGGGTTCACGACTTCCAAGTGTGCATTATGTAAGGGTTAATGGCCTTCGAAGTGTGCGGTTACTACTTTTTAACGCACGCCGTGGAAGCCTGAACCGTCCGACGCGAAGCGGAGGACGGTTGCTTCCGCGAAGTGCATCGCGCCGCATCACGTAACATATAGTACATATATATAACATATAGTCCGCGTCGCGCAGTACCACCGCTGCAGTCAAGTTTCGGCGATATATATATGCTGATCGTCCCGATGGGTTGAATAAAGCATCAATTCAGAGGGAAAGTTAATCGCTTACCGCTTGTTTTTGCCCCGATGATGAAGCAAAAGGTTGTTTTACAGAAGCCGGCGCAGTGATACAAATCATTTAAGCTAGCCGACCGGAACTTCTTTTTTCACTGTGCGGTTATCAGGTTTTAACGCATACCCAGCAGCCAATCAGAATCGAGTGTTCACCCGGACCATGGTATAACAGAAATTAACGCACGACGTGGAAGCCTGAAACGTCCTCAGCTTCACGTCGGACAGTTGCTTCTGCGAAGGCCGAAATGATAAACCAACAGAACGGAGTCAAATGTCAACGGCTCTACTTGACCAAAAGGAACAGAAATGACCGTCTGGTCTGTCTTCCTGAACCACACAAATAAAACTATGCAAGTTCAACAGCCAAAGAAGGAAGAGAATTGCAGTCCAGGATCTTCCTGAGCGGCGGCTGTAGACCAGCTTCATTTAAAAAGCGCCTTTTGTTTTTGCTCTTCATCATTCATGATTCATGAACAGATGCTCCTCACATCCCCATCAGAAAGCCTCTTCCTGTTTCCTCTGTGGTCCGTTAGGGAACTCTGAGCGTGAACAAACACCGAGCCCAGAGCGAAGCTTTGGTTCAGACGGAGGGCTCGTCCAGCCAGGCCATGGGTAAGAACGGCTCAGGGGGGCGTCTGTTCCTGCTGAACGACCCTCCACAGCCTCTCTGTCCCGTCAGATCTGAGCTCGGGGGTGCTGGTGCACGGGGGCAAGAACCGCAACAGAGCCGTGCACGGAGACGTGGTCGTGGTGGAGCTGCTGCCGAGGAGCGAGTGGAGGGGGAGAGCAACGCTTCTGACAGAGGGACAGGGGGACGACAGGAGTCCAGACGACGGCCAGGAAAAGCCCATGCCAACAGGTGGGAGACCCCTTTGCCCCGGAGCTTCTGCCCCTTACAGCCTTTTGACCGCCCTTTCTGCAGTGAAACCGATTCCAGTGGAGAAAAGCGCCGATATGCAACGCTGCACAGCAGAGAAATGTGGACACGATCAAGGTGAATCAGAGAAAGACAGAAGGCACAAACAAAGCTGAATTGGAAGGGTTAAAGATCCTCTCTTGTTTTCACGATGTCCAGAATAGGTGGAACAAAAAACCAACCCCTAACATCTTCATCCTACTTCTGTGAAGTTTCTGAAAACTATGACACGGTTTGTGAACAAACCCTATCAGCTTTTAGTTGGAGCTTCTCTGTTTGAGAAATCATGGAACACTGTATGGTGTTACCAACCTCATTGGTTTATTATTCCACTAATACATTTGACAGTATGTGAACTGCATCAGAATCATGTGAATACCGTAAATTCCGGGCTATAGAGCGGACCTGATTACAAGCCACACCCATTACATCATTAAAAGATAAACCATTTTATATACAAATAAGCCGCCCCTGTATATTAGCCGTGGCTGAGCAGTCCCTCCCCTGTCTCTGAACAGTTTTAGAGAGGGAGAGGCCGACAGAGGCTGCATTTTCTCCTTTCCAGCATTTTAACCTGCTCAGCATTATAGCCTATTCATTTACTCATGCACACAAACAGCCAAACCGCATGGAGGTCACTCCTGCTCACAGCCCCCTCAGTCATGGTGAGGAACTTTACACCCACGATTCCCCACTTCCCATGAGTCTTAGGGGCTAACCCTCAGGTCGATATACAGAGAGGTTGATATACAGAGTGAAAGAGAACTGTAATAAAAGAAGGTTTCCCCCAGAGAAGATGATCCTTTATTAACCCACTCTGGAGGCTCTGAGGGTCCAAACAGGGAAGTGAACAAACAAAGGAAGATCCACCTTCAGCGGAGAGGAAAGAAAGAAAAAAGTAATGCAGGAAAGGTTCAACACATGATATCTACAAAGAAAGACGGTGCAGAAAGAGTTTTCAAAGTTTTAATGACATACCTGGCTTTTCTTTCCAAACAGTGCCTTTGACGCGGCAGCAATATGGTAGTAACCGCACTAACAGGGCTGGGTAAAAAACATGAACGTAAAAGTCACTGAGAGCTGTCTTCATCTTCCTCCTGTGCCCTGAAACATGGAAGTTTTCCTCCTCTTCATCTTCCTCCTGTGCCCTGAAACGTGGAAGTCTTCCTCCTCTTCATCTTCCTCCTGTGCACTGAAACATGGAAGTCTTCCTCCTCTTCATCTTCCTCCTGTGCACTGAAACATGGAAGTCTTCCTCCTCTTCATCTTCCTCCTGTGCACTGAAACATGGAAGTCTTCCTCCTCTTCATCTTCCTCCTGTGCCCTGAAACGTGGAAGTCTTCCTCCTCTTCATCTTCCTCCTGTGCCCTGAAACATGGAAGTTTTCCTCCTCTTCATCTTCCTCCTGTGCCCTGAAACGTGGAAGTCTTCCTCCTCTTCATCTTCCTCCTGTGCCCTGAAACATGGAAGTCTTCCTCCTCTTCATCTTCCTCCTGTGCCCTGAAACATGGAAGTTTTCCTCCTCTTCATCTTCCTCCTGTGCCCTGAAACGTGGAAGTCTTCCTCCTCTTCATCTTCCTCCTGTGCCCTAAAACATGGAAGTCTTCCTCCTCTTCATCTTCCTCCTGTGCCCTGAAACATGGAAGTCTTGCTCCTCTTCATCTTCCTCCTGTGCCCTGAAACATGGAAGTCTTCCTCCTCTTCATCTTCCTCCTGTGCCCTGAAACATGGAAGTTTTCCTCCTCTTCATCTTCCTCCTGTGCCCTGAAACATGGAAGTCTTCCTCCTCTTCATCTTCCTCCTGTGCCCTGAAACATGGAAGTCTTCCTCCTCTTCATCTTCCTCCTGTGCCCTGAAACGTGGAAGTCTTCCTCCTCTTCATCTTCCTCCTGTGCCCTGAAACATGGAAGTCTTCCTCCTCTTCATCTTCCTCCTGTGCCCTGAAACGTGGAAGTCTTCCTCCTCTTCATCTTCCTCCTGTGCCCTGAAACATGGAAGTCTTCCTCCTCTTCATCTTCCTCCTGTGCCCTGAAACGTGGAAGTCTTCCTCCTCTTCATCTTCCTCCTGTGCCCTGAAACATGGAAGTCTTCCTCCTCTTCATCTTCCTCCTGTGCCCTGAAACATGGAAGTCTTCCTCCTCTTCATCTTCCTCCTGTGCCCTGAAACATGGAAGTCTTCCTCCTCTTCATCTTCCTCCTGTGCCCTGAAACGTGGAAGTCTTCCTCCTCTTCATCTTCCTCCTGTGCCCTGAAACATGGAAGTCTTCCTCCTCTTCATCTTCCTCCTGTGCACTGAAACATGGAAGTCTTCCTCCTCTTCATCTTCCTCCTGTGCCCTGAAACGTGGAAGTCTTCCTCCTCTTCATCTTCCTCCTGTGCCCTGAAACATGGAAGTCTTCCTCCTCTTCATCTTCCTCCTGTGCACTGAAACGTGGAAGTCTTCCTCCTCTTCATCTTCCTCCTGTGCCCTGAAACATGGAAGTCTTCCTCCTCTTCATCTTCCTCCTGTGCACTGAAACATGGAAGTCTTCCTCCTTTTCATCTTCCTCCTGTGCACTGAAACATGGAAGTCTTCCTCCTCTTCATCTTCCTCCTGTGCACTGAAACATGGAAGTCTTCCTCCTTTTCATCTTCCTCCTGTGCCCTGAAACATGGAAGTCTTCCTCCTCTTCATCTTCCTCCTGTGCCCTGAAACATGGAAGTCTTCCTCCTCTTCATCTTCTTCCTGTGCCCTGAAACATGGAAGTCTTCCTCCTCTTCATCTTCCTCCTGTGCCCTGAAACATGGAAGTCTTCCTCCTCTTCATCTTCCTCCTGTGCACTGAAACATGGAAGTCTTCCTCCTCTTCATCTTCCTCCTGTGCCCTGAAACATGGAAGTCTTCCTCTTCTTCATCTTCCTCCTGTGCACTGAAACATGGAAGTCTTCCTCCTCTTCATCTTCCTCCTGTGCCCTGAAACGTGGAAGTCTTCCTCCTCTTCATCTTCCTCCTGTGCCCTGAAACATGGAAGTCTTCCTCCTCTTCATCTTCCTCCTGTGCACTGAAACATGGAAGTCTTCCTCCTCTTCATCTTCCTCCTGTGCCCTGAAACGTGGAAGTCTTCCTCCTCTTCATCTTCCTCCTGTGCACTGAAACATGGAAGTCTTCCTCCTCTTCATCTTCCTCCTGTGCCCTGAAACATGGAAGTCTTCCTCCTCTTCATCTTCCTCCTGTGCACTGAAACATGGAAGTCTTCCTCCTCTTCATCTTCCTCCTGTGCCCTGAAACATGGAAGTCTTCCTCCTCTTCATCTTCCTCCTGTGCACTGAAACATGGAAGTCTTCCTCCTCTTCATCTTCCTCCTGTGCCCTGAAACATGGAAGTCTTCCTCCTCTTCATCTTCCTCCTGTGCACTGAAACATGGAAGTCTTCCTCCTCTTCATCTTCCTCCTGTGCCCTGAAACATGGAAGTCTTCCTCCTCTTCATCTTCCTCCTGTGCACTGAAACATGGAAGTCTTCCTCCTCTTCATCTTCCTCCTGTGCACTGAAACATGGAAGTCTTCCTCCTCTTCATCTTCCTCCTGTGCACTGAAACATGGAAGTCTTCCTCCTTTTCATCTTCCTCCTGTGCACTGAAACATGGAAGTCTTCCTCCTCTTCATCTTCCTCCTGTGCACTGAAACATGGAAGTCTTCCTCCTCTTCATCTTCCTCCTGTGCCCTGAAACATGGAAGTCTTCCTCCTCTTCATCTTCCTCCTGTGCCCTGAAACATGGAAGTCTTCCTCCTCTTCATAAAACATGGAAGTCTTCCTCCTCTTCATCTTCCTCCTGTGCCCTGAAACATGGAAGTCTTGCTCCTCTTCATCTTCCTCCTGTGCCCTGAAACATGGAAGTCTTGCTCCTCTTCATCTTCCTCCTGTGCCCTGAAACGTGGAAGTCTTCCTCCTCAGTGTGGATTGGAATAGCGTCAGACATTCTTCACCTCTCTCTCTCAGTCTGTCCTTCACCTTCATCAGTGTCACTCTGAGGTAGATTCCCTCCTGTTCTTGCTCCGTCCTCTCCGTCAGCAGCAGACCGGCTTTTCCAAACCCGTTGGTGATGGTGGATTTTTTCACACTGCTTTAACGATTGCTCTGGACTTGAAAGCTGCTTCATCTGCATTTCTTCTTGCATTTTCCATGATGAGGGTCTGTTCCTGCTATTCATTCACAAAGCAGGAATTTACATTAAACCTGCCTCTTCCTCGACACATATACAATATTCCCCCTGTCTCACTCTGACCCTTTCTGCTCCAGCGCCCCTAGTGGCTGTTAGAAAAAATGCATAAAATAGCCGCATCATTGAATAAGCCGCAGGGTTGATAGCGTGTGACAAAAGTAGCGGTTTATAATCCAGAAATTACGGTATGTTCAAAACATATGTAGATTATTAATGTACTTCTATACAAAAATGTCTAAATGTGTAAACCGTGTAAATTGAATGGAGTGGACTGACAAATGGAAATGGTTCCCTTTGAATGTGTCCCTCTCACATCAATCAATACGCTTCTCCATATTTGGATACAATCTTGATATTTATTATTTATTTGACATTTAAAACAATAATGAAAATGTTTTTTTAACAGAGAAACTTTTTTTTTAAATCAAGAAAATCTTAATGGACATAACAGCTTCAACATTCAGACCTGACTTTGGCTCCTTAGACTGTTTTGTTCTTTGTGGTCAATAATAGGAATGAATTCAGGTTTTGTTTGCATTGCTGTGAAAAAAAGGTTTTCACAGACTGTGTTCCTGAAGGCGACACCTTTGAACTGCTTCCAAACACACTCCTGACTCTGAAACGGGTTCCACACGCGAGCCCCCCAGCAGCGCTCGCCCTGACGTGACCCGTTTGTGTGATCCGACAGGCCGGGTGGTGGGGGTCCTGCAGAGGAACTGGAGGGATTACGTGGTGACGTTCCCCAGCAGGGACGCCTCTCAGTCACAGAGCAGAAGCTGCCAGCGCGTCCTCACCGTGCCCTGGGACCGCCGGATCCCCAAAATCCGCATCAGCACCCAGCAGGCGGAGGCTCTGCAGGTCGGGCTTGACAGCAGGCGTGTTTCCTGTGGAGATGTTTGGCGGTGATCCCGTCACAGAATATGGAAGAGAGGCTGATTAGACTTTATCTTGGAATGGAATATTTCGATAAATGAACCATTTTTAAAAGATCAAAACACGTCAAAGTCTGTTTAATCAGCAGAGGCGCTCGTGATGCTCATGGTGACCCCACCCCACCCCACACAGGACCACAGGGTGGTGGTTCGCCTGGATTCCTGGGAGAGCACGTCGCTCTATCCCAACGGCCACAGCGTGAAGGTCCTGGGCCGGGCTGGGGAGCTGGAGACCGAGGTCCAGACCATCCTGGTGGAGAACTGCATCCATGTGCCGCCCTTTTCTGAAGCTCAGGTCAGAACCAGACCAGCTCTGACACCAATCAGACGTTGAGTCAAACGGATGAAACATGGCAGGTTGAGCGCTTTTAGCACATGACCTACATTACTGAACTAAAGGTCATCTCCATCCAGATCCAATGACTGGGTTCCAGCTCATCTGATTTTAGTCATTTATTGATTGAATAAACATCATTTCATTCAGTTATTTAACACTTAAACAGAGGACTTCAGTGAAGTCACCTCAACAATCCAGTAACGAAACGATGAACTAGAATTACTGCTGTCAGACATGGTGCCTGCTGCTCTAGTGTCTTCAGAACTAGGAACATCAAAAAGTGACTTTTGCTTCAGTCTGAATCTGGCTGGCTGCTGTACGGACTCTTTTTGTGTTTTTGTGCGCTGCGTGTTCAAATGTCAAATTTGAGATGACGCCTCCAGATGAAAGAGATGCCCCTCAGCTCTCCAGAGAAGCCGTGGAGGGTGGACCCCGCCGAGGTGGCGAGGAGGCGGGACCTCAGGGACTCTCACCTGGTGTTCAGCATCGACCCTCTGGGCTGTGAGGACGTGGACGACACGCTGTCGGTGCGCAGCCTCGCCGGCGGGACGCTGTTGGAGCTGGGCGTGCACATCGCTGACGTCACCCACTTCGTCCCCGAGGGCTCGCTCACCGACCTGGAGGCACGCACCCGGTGAGCGAGGCGGTCCCCCCGCGGGCGGCGCTGACGTTCACCGTGGCGTCCTTCTGATCTGATGTGTGGATTCTAGTGTGGGGGGTGGGGGGCAGAGATTGGATCATGTAGAAGTCATCTCATGGCTGATTTCATGGGAAAAGGTCAGAAACCAGCAGGTCTGAAGTTCTAAAAGGCAGAACGCACTAAAAAAGGAAAAATTAAGATATTTTGAAATGTTTCCAAAATGTTGAATCAAAACTTTTATAAACCAAAACTTCCTGAAAAGAATAATGAATTATTCTAGTGTTTCCCTCCTGTAGTTTTTGTCTCCTGACCAGTAGATGTCCTTACATTTACTAGACCTTTATTTTGAAAATCCTTTCAGTAAGACAGGACAGCTGCCCTTTAAAAGGATCCACTTCCTGTATTGTGTGGAGAATGCTTGTTTTGAAAAAGGAGAGCAGGAAACAGCTTTTACTTCCTCCTCAGAGCCACCACCTACTACCTGGCAGACCGCCGCTACGACATGCTGCCGGCCGTTCTGAGCGCCGACCTGTGCTCGCTGCTGGGGGGAGTGGACAGGTCAGTGTGCGGCGCCGGTGACGTCGACCGTGTAAGCGTGCCTTCCTGTGACACTGCGGGCTTCCAGGTACGCCATGAGCGTCTTGTGGGAGTTGGATGCTGGGAGCCTGGCCGTCAGAAGGGTGTGGTTCGGGCGCACCGTCATCCGCTCCTCCTACCAGCTCCACTATGAGCTGGCCCAGGCGCTGCTGAACGGAGAGGAGGTCCGGGTGCCGGAGCTGGAGCGCTTCTGCCCCGAGGAGAAGGACCTGAAGCTGGCCCAGCTCATCCAGGCGCTGGAGATGCTGACGCGGGTCAGCAGGCACCTGCGGCTGCAGCGGGACAGAGGCGGAGCTCTGGAGCTGGAGGGGGTGGAGGTACTGCACTGTCACATCTGTGCTCCCTGAAACGTTTAAGGGATATTGGAGTAAACAGGTTACATCCTTGAGTAATCTGAGTAATCCGGTTTGATGGCCAGAGCTTCAGGAGCCAATCAGATGCAGGTGATGTGGCTGCACTACAGATGGTGAAGATGGTGTCTTAAGGAGAGCTGGACCGTCAGCTCAAGAACCCAGAACACAGAGAACAGGAGCAGATTCTTCTAGGGGGCGGGCTGCACGGTGGGCCAGTGGTTAGCCCCCACTGTGCAGCCCACAACACCAATGGGGGGGCCTTTCTGTGTGGAGTTGGCATGGCACCCCCCTGCATGGTGGGTTTTCTCCAGCTTCCTCCCACCGTCCAAAAACATGCTTCCTAGGGTTCCTCTAAATCAGGGGTCGGGAACCTATGGCTCCCATATATGGCTCTTTTGATGGTCACATGTGGCTCGCAGACAAATCTTTAATTATACTTTTTTTTTTCATTAGACCAGTCCTTCTCGGGCGCTTGGCGATGCCAGGGGGGCGCAGTAGTAGCGGTGCTTGGAGAGAAAACTATCAGTTTACTGTTATCTATTATTTCACAGAGTTTGTAGCAGCCGCAAACCTGTGAATTGCCGTGTCTAAAACTGGACTCCCGTCTCTGAGAAAGAGTGCACAGTTACGGGGACGGGATGTTAGAGGAAGAAAGTGGGGGGGGGGCAGCAGGTGAATCGTGCAGGGATTGTAAAAACTTAAAACCTACTACCCGTCACTCACTGCAGTGTGTGTGTGTGTGTTTGGCTCCATGTCTGTCTCACATCTACAGAACATTCAGACCTACGATCACGTTTAAAGTCTCAACGCCTGCATGAAGCAGAAACTCACCACGTATCAACCAGACTAGACCATCAGCAAAACTACCACGAGAAATACTCATCATTTATTAGCAACAGCATAACGATGTTATTAAAAAGAATCCACAGACTTATTGTACTTTAAAAATGTTGAAATTACATCAAATGCACACATTCATTTGTATATTTGGCTTTAAACCGAATAAGGAAATGGGAGGGCTGGAGTGGGAGCAGGGGAATAAGAAGTTGGGTGAAGTGCTCTCGTCTCGGCGGGAAAGATTCAGGAGTTGCTGAATTAATTGTACGGCGTTCGTTGCGGTCTGCAGTAACCAGAATAAAGAACCTTAAAAGAGGTTAAGTCTCCGTGCCTTAGTGTGGGAAAGAGACACTACATTATTGTATGGCTCTTTGGAGATTACATTTAAAAATATGTGGCGTTTATGGCTCTCTCGGCCAAAAAGGTTCCTGAGCCCTGCACTAAATGGTCCCTAGGTGTGATTGTGGCCCTGAGACAGACTGGTGACTGGTCCAGGATGTCCCCCGCCTTTACCCATGAATGGGCACAAAACGGGTTTAGAAATGTAAATGTATGTAAAAACACAAGGTGGTCATCTTCCAGAGTCAGTCAGGATGATGGACATGGTAGAGTCCTTCAACCAGAAGACACAGTGGAGCTGTCCATGGTGCTGAATTAGACATAATAACAATAATGGATTAGATTTATCTGCTTGTTATGGCAGCTACTCATATAGCCTCAGCTGTCCTGGGGCAGACTGATGGGGGTGTGGCTGCCAGGTTACCCCCTACGCCGCCTATGACCATCACCGGGACATTCATGCACATTCACACACCAGTGGAGCCACACTGGAGGCATGGGGGGTGAAGTGTCTTGCCCTAGGACACAACGACAGTTGACTGGGGGGAGCGGGGATCGAACCGCTGACCCTTTGATCATTGGACGACCTGCTGAACCGCCTGGGCCACTGCCGCCCTACACCAAACCAACTGTGTTGACTAAACAGATTGAACCTCGACTATCCAGACTATATTGTAGCTGTAATGCTCCACACAGTGCTGAGCATTAATGAGGGAAACCCCCCCCCCCCATGTCTTTCCACAAGGTTTTATTGAACACTTTAAGTCCATAACATTGAATGAAGGTTGATGGTCCAACTTAGATGACATCATGGGGTGGTGTCCTGGGAAACTGTCCCTCCAGTTTGGCGTTCTGCTGCTTTAGATAGCTGCAGTCAACCTGCATGGTGGTTTTCTCAACCGGCTCCTCTGGATGTGGAGGAGAGGCGGTTCTACCCAGAGTTCTCCTCCCCCCATCTCTAAGGGAGCCCCCAGCCCCCCTAGGGAGGAAGCTCATGTCAGCCGCTTGTATTCAGGGTTCTTTGGGTCATGACCACAGGTGGATGAATGCCTGTTCATTACTGGGGTGTCCTCATTCATGCTGAGCACTGTAAACACTGTAGACCTGGACTCAGATTTCCACAGAGAAACTTCACAGCTGTGGAAATGGTATAAAGAGCTTTTGTCACATTAATGAAAGCCTGAGGTTCCGTCCTTTCATTGGGTCTTCAAAAAAGGTGGAATTGTAAGAATACTGTTGCAGGTTCTAGTTTAAAATGTCCTGCGGGTTTTTATGAGAACAGGACTTGTTGGAGGGTTTGTACGTCCAGAACCTGTGCTCCTCTCAGCGGCTTCCTGGTTCTGCTTTCAGGTCCGAGCCCAGCTGGACAAAGACAAGAACATCACGGCGCTGGTTCCCCGCCAGCCCTTGGAGGTCCACGAGACGGTGGCAGAGTGCATGATTTACGCCAACCACTGGGTGGCGCGGAAAATTCAGGAGTCCTTCCCAAACCGAGCCCTGCTGAGGCGTCACCCGCCGCCCCGGCTGGAGCTGTTCAGCCAGCTGGTGGACACGGCCAAGGCGATGGGGTTCAGCGTGGACACCAGGTGGGTAGAAGATCAACGCCGTTTCACCACAAATGCAGCGTCAAAATGCAAATGGGAAGATCCAAAGTCTTGTTTTACATTTGCTTTCATGTGAGGGTTGAACAGCTTAGGGTTTAGGTTTGATCACAGAGGAGTTGGTGGGACTTCTGGACTTCACATGTTTTTCATTTCCATAAACTGCTGATGTGACGCCACTTCCTCCCACAGATGACGGATGAATGGATGAAGAAAGGACTCTCTGATAATCTCTGATTCTGCTCCTGCAGGACCAACAAGGCTTTAGCCGACTCTCTGGACCGGGCTGTGGACCCGCAGGACCCCATGGTGAACAGGCTGCTCAGAATGATGGCCACTCGGGCCATGTCCCAGGCCCTTTACTTCTCCACCGGTTCCCAGCCGCAGGACCAGTACTATCATTACGGTATGGTGACCACAGCCTCCTTCAGGCTCCTTCATGCATTCCCAGACCAAGGATCCATCTTTGATCTGATTCCACAAACACCAGCTGGACGCCTGCTGATGACGTCACCCACAACTGGACGTCGTTTCCATTGTAGTTCAGTGGACCATGTCCAGTTCAAACACACAAACGTTTTCTGTGAATGCGAGTTTCTTTGTTATCACAAATCTCATTTGCAGTTTCATGGTCCAGCTGCTGCTGCAGCTGCAGTTTGTTTTAGTGCTGCAGTGAGTTCTGAAAAGTTCTGCTTCTGCCTCTCAGGTCTGGCTTTGGACCGTTACACGCACTTCACCTCGCCCATCCGTCGCTACGCAGACATGGTGGTTCATCGCCTTTTAACTGCAGCCCTGGAGCTGGAGCAGGGGGCGGGGCCTGCTGGAATCCTGGCCACCAACAGGGAGCTGGAGGAACTGGCTCAGCACATCAACAACAAGAACTGGGTTGGTTCTGTTTGGGCTTAGCTGAAGGGAGTGCGTGTTCTGACCCTGTGATGCTTCCAGACGGCCCAGAGAGCCCAGAGCGCGTCCACCGGCCTCTTCCAGTGCCTCTTCTTCAGGGACAGAGACCCGCAGACCGACCTGCGCTGTGTGGCGGACGCCATCATCTACGCCATCCGAGACAATGGCGTGTTGGTGTTTGTCCCCGAGTAAGAAACTGATCTGCCCCCCACTGAGGGGGGATTTTTCTGACTAGGTTGATGCTGAGAAAGTGGTGTCGTCAGCATAGATGCTGTGCTTCCTCACAAACATGTTTGCTTATGGAAAGAATGATCAAATATGTGGAAATGAAAGAAAATTTACAGTCAGGTGCAGTAAAACATGCTTCAAGCTTTAGTCCCAGCTGTCCAGAGGAGGGCACACCTGTAGGGGGCGCACAGGTGACCCAAACGAAACAGGAAACGCCTGACTGTCAATTCCCTTCCATTTTATGGGGGTCAGAGGCAGGATCCACCGGCAGGTGTAGGAGACAGCAGAGAGGAGGCCTACAGTCAGGAACAGGAAGAAATGTTAGAAATGAGGAAATTAGACAATCAGAGTTTAGTTTCTGTGTGGACGTCCTACAGCAGGGGTGTCCAAATCCAGGCCTGGGGGGCCGTTGTCCTGCTGGTTTTCCAGAATCCCTGCCTGATCTGCTGCTGATTACCTGGATCAGGTGTGTTTAGCCAATAAGGAGCTACAGTGGCAGGTTGGCTGGAAAACAAGTAGGACACCGGCCCCCCAGGCCTGGATTTGGGGACCTTTGTCCTACAAGCACTTGCACATCACGAGCATTTACATGTATAAATGCTGTGTACGGACCATTGATATGTCCTGTAATCGGACTTAAGGTTACCACACGGGTCAACCCCCCCATGCAGGAGCATGTGACCGAAGGCTCAGTGATGATGTCATGACAGCGTCACCCACACGGGTCAACCCCCCCATGCAGGAGCATGTGACCGAAGGCCCAGTGATGATGTCATGACAGCGTCACCCACACGGGTCAACCCCCCCATGCAGGAGCATGTGACCGAAGGCCCAGTGATGATGTCATGACAGCGTCACCCACACGGGTCAACCCCCCCATGCAGGAGCATGTGACCGAAGGCCCAGTGATGATGTCATGACAGCGTCATGACTCTGTGGCTGTTTAATTGTTTATTGGGTGAAGTTTGAAAACACTTTATTAAAGGTTGTAATCTAAAGCTGCTTTCATACTGGAGGCAGATTAAGTTACCTCTGAATACCACAGGCGGATAACCCCCCCCCCCGTCTGTCCTCAGGTACGGCATCAAGGGTCCCGTGTACCTGAGGAACAAAGAGGGCCAGGTGGTGTCGGCAGAAGCGGGCGGCAGCTGTAAGTGGCAGGGCGGCAAAGTGCGGCGGTACCCCAGCTACATCACCACCACCACGGCGGGCGGATGCAGCGCCACCTTCAGGCTAATGAGCCACATCACTGTGAGTGAGGGTCACCCACCGTGCCTGTGACGGCAGAGAAGAAACCGCACTCAGAACCTCCACCCAGTGTTTGGGTCTAAAAAGACCCAAACACTGGCTGCTGACCCGAAGCAGCAAGTCTGCTCCATGAAGAGGAGCCTGGGGGTCAAGCCCTAGTTTAACACCCCCCCCACACACACACACACACACAGTACTTTTGTCATTGCTAGGAACAGCCACAGACCGTATATGAGGACTGGACTGAGTGGCCTCTCCTCCAAACAGGAAGTGGTTCCAAGTTTCTACAGAGAAACAAGCAGCTGTTATTCTGTTGGTCAGCAGAACCGTTCTGGATCGGATCTTTTCTCACATCTGGATAATCCTCGTTTTTCATATTTTCATGTAGTCTAAATTATTGAAGTTATAAACTGACCAATCGGACGCCTCCATAAAAGTAGGTGGAGCTTGCCGGCCCCCACATCCAACAATCAAAGCATTGGACAGATTTCATGTAGCCCCCCTTTCGAGTGGTAGGGGCGTGGCCTTCCAACAAGCTCAGTCCTGACTGGTGAGAGTGGTTGCCATAGAAACAATGACTCAGACTGGCTCGGACCAATCACTGCTCACTGATGAAGTCTGGCTCCATCATGGTGGAAAACTGGCGACTGGATTGACGTCGTGTGTTTGGAGCCGGCAGTGAAACCAGCCGTCAGCCAATGGGAAGAGCCGCTGAGGGAAGCAGACGCTCCTTTGGAGACTTGGACCTGAGCTTGAAGGTCAACATGTCCTCCTACCGACCTGCAGTCATAGCTGCTCACGGACAAACACACCTGACCCAGGTCCCAGCAGCAGGTAGGGCTGAAGCGGGAGGCCGGGGGCCCTCAAGGGGCCCTCCAGGCTCCCGCTCCAGCTGGTGGAACATGGTTGTTCTGGGTCAGCTGGTGGCTCTCTACAACTTTTAGAAGAGCCCCATTTTTAGTCGACTAAAACAGAGGTAGACTCCAAAGGTCAAAAGGTCACTAGAGTTTTAAATGAGTTGACTGCTGCTCAGCAGCTGATGAAGCCCCTGTAACCATGGAAACGCATCTCCTTTCCCTGCAGGTCCGTATTTCGGTCCGGTCCTCCAGCTGCCACTCCGACACTCTGGTCCTGGAGGTCATCAGCAATCAGCCCCACCGCGGCTCCGGGCCCCCGGCCTCGCAGGGCCACCGGCAGCTGGTCCAGGAGGTGGTCCGGCTGGCTGAGAGCGCCCAGCAGACGGCGGCGCCCACGCACAAACTGTCCCGGCAGGAGCGGGACTTCCTGCAGAGCAGAACTCCAAACCTGTACTCCATCCTGGAGGAGATTCGTGAGCTGGCCCTGATGGACCTGGACGCTCTGTCCCAAGCCTCTGAGCAGACGGTTCTGACGGTCCCTGACCCGTTACCATGACGTCACAGACAACCGGTTTTTAACGGATTTTTATGATGAGACATGTAAAAGCATTAAAACTGGATTTAGAATAAACGTGTTTTTATCTGACGTCAGACTTTTTCAGAACCTCTTTTGGGACCGACAGAAGTTCTCCCCGCCGGCCTGGATCCATGTCATCCTCACACATAAGAGCCTGGAGAAGCTTTTACTGGTTGACGTGTGCTGATGGTTTCTGCAGCAGCAACCAGACACAACCACGTTGGGGGGGGCTCCGGGTCCTTCCATCTTCTAGCAGCCTTGGTCTTGGAACCAGCTACAGGAGGAGAATGGGCTTCAGCCAGAACGGGCCCATCACAGAACCCACCCGGGATTCAAACTAGGACCTTCTGTCAATTCAGTTTGATTTCTATGGCCCAATATTAACATTAGTCGCCTCCAAGGGCTTCGTACCGGTAACTTTTTAACCCTTGTGCTATCCCATGGGGTCCAGATGACCCCCCCCTCCCTTCCATTGAGGTGTTCTCCCTACTATGACAAAGGTGGATAAAGGTGGAAAGATTTTATGTAATCCATGGACACCAGTGAAGATCACAAATCATTGAAGAAAAAAGGTTCAGAGCACTGTCTAGTGGGTCTAGATGACCCAACTGTCTAGTGGGTCTAGATGACCCAACTGTCTAGTGGGTCTAGATGACCCAACTCCCAACGTTAACGTGCCTAGGATAGAACAAGGGCTAGTGGGTCTAGATGACCCCACTCCCAATGGTAAAGTGTCAAGGATAGCACAAGGGCTAGTGGGTCTAGATGACCCAACGTTAACCTGTCTAGGATAGCACAAGGGCTAGTGGGTCTAGATGACCCAACGTTAACCTGTCTAGGATAGCACAAGGGCTAGTGGGTCTAGATGACCCAACGTTAACCTGTCTAGGATAGCACAAGGGCTAGTGGGTCTACATGACCCAACTTTAACGTGCCTAGGATAGCACAAGGGCTAGTGGGTCTAGATGACCCAACGTTAACCTGCCTAGGATAGCACAAGGGCTAGTGGGTCTAGATGACCCAACGTTAACCTGTCTAGGATAGCACAAGGGCTAGTGGGTCTAGATGACCCAACGTTAACGTGCCTAGGATAGCACAAGGGCTAGTGGGTCTAGATGACCCAACGTTAACCTGTCTAGGATAGCACAAGGGCTAGTGGGTCTAGATGACCCAACGTTAACGTGCCTAGGAAAGCACATAAAGAACATAGAACTCCACAGGTAATGACTAAACTACACATCCCTGCACTCAGACCCTCAGGTGACAGGGCTGACCGCTCTACACTGTTGGTCCCCACTGCTGCATCAGAACAAACTCCAAAGAGAAGGTACTGTGCGATGGTCCCGGGTCATCGGGTTCAGGCCTCCAACCCGCTGAAGTAGACAGAGGTTTAGAGAACTGATCGGGTCAGAAACCAGAACTGCTGGAAGCTCAGTGGCTGTTTTCAGCACAAATATTTCACATGAACGACGAGCCTCCATGTTGGTTCTGAACCTTTATTTGACCCATTCTGAACTGAAACAACAACAACAGAAACCATGACATCACTGCTGCATATACAGAACCCTAAGAGTCTATGACCTTTGACCTACAGGACAGCCGTCCTCTGCTGCTGGAGGGGAAGGTCTCAGGTTGATCTCCTCATCCTGATCCGGGTCACACGTCTTCAGGACACTTGGAGGTTCATGAGGGGGGGGCTCGGAGTCTGCAGCCGACCGCTGAGTGAAAGAGCTGGAGGCCTGCAGATCCTGATCCAGATCCAGATCCTGATCCAGATCCTCCTCAGCTCGGTCAGTGGGATCATTCAGGAGGGCAGTCTGAGAGTCTGAAGCATCTGCAGACAAAACGTGTGATTGACTAGTAGAAATGCATCATGGGAACCTGACACCAACCAGAGGAGCTCTAATGTGGAAGGACCAGGAGGGGAAGCGTCTGTCCGGCCAAAGTACGGGATCAAACCAGGAGCCGCTTCAAGTCAATGAAACCCAACAACATTGGATCTGAAGGTGAAGTTTTAACCTGAAAGGTGCAGCGTTTCCTCGTTGAAGCTGGAGTTTGGTCTAGAAAAGTCCTTTCTACACCGTTTAAATCCTCACAGCTTCACCGAATGAACACATCTGTACAGGAAACACGGCAGACGGGATCACGGCTGTGTTCAGACTGGAGAAGTGTTTGGTTCTGACCCGGATCGAGTCCTGAACCTTGTCTTGGGTCTATATTCAGACGGCTGTCAGGCAGCCTTTCTGTTCCGGACTAAAGCTTGTCAACAAAACCATGTGACTGCAGACCTCTTCACTCATTGGTCAGGAGTTAGGAGGGCGGGGCAAAGCAACCAGAGACAGAAATGATGGAAGTCCTGCACTTTCAGTTCCTTCAGACTTTAGATTCACTGACAGATGTGAACGTCTGCATCAACGTCAGGCTGCAGGACGGTGACGGACAGAAGAACACGAATGTGTTTCTGACAGTCAGGAAAACGGTGAGAAGTGATGTGGATCACCTTCCAATAGTCTGAATGAGTTTCTGCATCTCATCGTTGTGCAGTTATGGCGTTGATTTGAAGAATTCTGTTCAGGAACTACAAGGTAGCTTTTAGGATGACGTCACAGCGGCGTCTGTCGGCCGTAACCACAGAAAAGCCTGTCAGAAGCGTTTTAAGGTGTTTTCTGTTTGATTACACCACAACCGTTTCTGACATTTGTCCGGTTCAGTTGTTCCGGTCCAACAACGGATTGTGTTCTGAGACAAACTGAAGCTCAGCCCTAAACGGCAGGAGCATGAAGAGGAAACCGCGACACAGCGAGGGAACAAAACAGGTTATAAACATGACAGAAATATGGACAGAAAGTCTAAAACTGGGACTAAATAAAAACTTGATTGAGTTAGTAACAGCTCCTGTTTCTGGATTCTAAACATTTACAGATCAAATTCAGGGGTTTTGGTTTTGGAACATAATTTCCCATGGGGCGGGGCTTTGACAATAATTTCCCATGGGGGCGGGGCTATGACGGTTATTTCTCATGGGGGCGGGGCTTTGACGATCATTTCTCATGGGGCGGGGCTTTGACAATCATTTCCCATGGGGGCGGGGCTTTGACGATCATCTGTCCCGGCAGCCAATGGGCTCAAAGCCCCGCCCCCATGTTTAATTAGATTCAACCCTGAGAACTAAAAGCCTACGTTTCTTTCACCTTTACGGTGTGTTCTTTGGAGTTTCAAAGTGTTTTCTTTGTGTATTTTTTTCAGAATGTTACCAGGTTTTTCATTTAACTGATCCATAAAAAGTAGTCTGGTCAGTGAAGCACGGTGGAGGTCCCTTCATGGTCTGTAGCTTCCACTCATCCAAACAGCAGTCCTAATGTTTCAACTGAACACTAGGCGCGACCCCTACCACTAAGCTGCTGCCGCCGTGCCAGCCTCCTCTCCAAGGCTCGCTGTCGGTTCAGCTCCATGCGTCTGCGCTGCTCCTCTGTCAGGGAGGGGGCGGCGGGGGCCGGGGTGGAGTGGTGAAGCTCCTCCTCCTGGTTGCTGAAGGGGTCAGGGTCTCCAGAGTGGTGGGTTTCATGAGGGAAGTCCTCTTCACCTGCAGGAAGAGCAGCTCAGGTTTCTGCTGGCGTCCCCCCCCCAGCTCTTCATCACTCCTCCTCGTCATCACTCACCGTCTTTCTCCGTGAAGTCCTCGTGCGTCAGCGGCATGTCCAGCCGGATCCTCTTCAGACAAGTCTGCTCAGCAGCAGAAGCGGTCAGACGCTGAGCAGCAGCAGAGACGACCCCCCCACCCCCTCCTCACCTGCACCTCCTTCTTGCCTCCCAGCCGTTCCACCTTGTCCATGAAGTCCTCAAACTGGAACCTGGGGTAGAGCCGGTGAGCCCAGTTCTCCAGCTTCTGCATCAGCAGCCGCAGGTCTTCGGCCTGTGGGGACAAAAGCCCTGAGCTCCTGGAGTCATCATGGGGGGGTCTGGGGGTGGGCAGCTCCTACCTCGTGTCCTTTTCCTCTGAAGTGGACGTCCTGGAACAGCGAGCGCAGAGCTGGGAGTCCTCTCTCTGAAATCAGCCTGAAGACCAGCAGCAGCAGTGAGGACCTTCAAAGCAGAGCCTGCTGCAGCCACAGGCTGGGGGGGGGGGGGGGGGGGGGGGGGTTGCCTCTGGCTAAACCCGACACCCCCCATGCCCCCTTCTAGTCATGCAGATGCCAAACATCTGTGAGGAGCAGCACAGCTGGAAAAGTCAAGCTGACGCTGAAGCTGATTGGACTGAAGCTCATGAGACGGATGCAGACATCCAGACCCCCCCGCACCCCCACCACCACATTCTCTGCTTCATTTCCAATCTGATGCTTTTATTTTGGAAAACCACTGGATTCTGTCCAGTGACATGTCAAGTCGCTCAGTGATGCGTCTTGAATCCATCCGCTACTTCCTCAAAGCGTCTGCCATGAAACCCCAAGCTAGCAAAGCTAACAGAGAGGAAACGGAGGGAGACTTTCAAAATAAAAGAAAGCTGCATCAAACAGGGAAAAAGCAAGAGTCTTTCCTCCAGAC
The DNA here is from genome assembly GCF_053564925.1 of Oryzias latipes. Lineage (NCBI taxonomy): Eukaryota > Metazoa > Chordata > Actinopteri > Beloniformes > Adrianichthyidae > Oryzias > Oryzias latipes. The sequence goes on from NC_136239.1 coordinate 732,458, forward strand.
CATAATAATAATGTAGAATATTCCTGAACCAGCTGTCTAGTGTTACGAGGAAGCTGCTAATAAAGTTATTCAAACAGTGGATTCAGGTTTTTTGATTACATCCTGGTGTTGCGCAACAGGCAGTGGTCCGTGTTCCCCGCTTCACCTGCCAGTCAGAGCCCACACCACCCCTCCCCTCCCCTTCTCACACACGCGTGTGACACAGACAGCAGCAGCTGCAGGGACGGACGGGGATTCACAGTTTCAGGCTGTTACCAACTCTGATAGAGCAGAAAAATGGGAACCAATAGAGGAGCAGATTGTTTTCCAAGCACTGAGCCGCTGTCACCACCGTCCCCACGTTAAATTTGTGCACCGGACAATTGCCCGTATTGCCTGCATGAGACCGCAATCCCCGCCCCGGCATCGCTTTGCGCCCCCCAGCCCCACTATTTCCTATTTCAGAAGAACTGGGTTAAGGGAAAGTGACCGCTTCCTACATGAAAAGTGAGAAACCAAAGTTTAAAGCAGCTGCAGATCTTTCCAGAGGATGAAGATCATTGTTTTAGAAGTTAAAGGAAATCTAAAGGCTTTTCAGCAGAGCTCTGGTCTGTGGCCTGAAGCTGTGACCGCTTCGAGTAGAACTCAGTAAATCTGCAGATTCAGCTCCGTGTGTTGCATGCTGGGAAAAGCCAGAGGTACCTGTTGGAGTCCAGCTTGGGCTGTGGTCTCTTTGCACTCTTCCTCTTGGCGGCGGGGACGTCGGCCAGCCCGGACACCTCCCCCTCCTCGCCTGCATCAGAAGAACCGCATGAGCGCAGCCGCTTTCACCTTTGGAGACGTGCTTTACGGGGAGAACGCCGACCGTCTGCTGACAGGCCACGCCCCTCCTGTTGACCTGGGGAGGGAGGCGGAGGGAGGGGAGGGAAAGCCTCGTCCTCCAGCTGCTCATACAGGGGGATGTCGCCCTGGCTGTCCTCCTTTGGACCTCGCATGATGTCAGAGTCCTGCCAGCGAGAAGCAAAAACAGGAACATGAACGGCGTCTGCTGGCATTGCTGCAGAGGCGGCTGCAGAGGCGGCTGCAGAGGCGGCTGCAGAGGCGTCCCGTCCAACTGTAGGAATGGATGTCACTTCCTGTCAACAAAGGGTGAACAGTGGTGCTGCTGCAGTCTGAGTGACACAAAGAGCAGAGATAGAATCAGGTGTGGATTCAGGAGCACCGTCAGCAATGGCCCCCCATGGAAGAGAAATGTCACCAAATCTGAGAAAGGAAATCATTTCTCTGCACAAAGAGGTGGGGGCTACAAGAAGATCAGCAAAGCTTTACATCTCAGTCAAAACCCTAAAGCAAAAGTGATCCAGAAGTTCAAGAAAGATGGAAGTGGAACCATGACGTCCACAGAAGCTAACATCTGGACAGGAGCGTCTTCTGATGAGAAGGTTGAAGGAAACCACCATGCAGGTTCACTGCAGTTAGCTAAAGCTGTAGAACGCCAAACTGGAGGGACTTTTTCCCGTGACGCCACCCGGCGCACGCTGCAGAGGAACGGCGTGCGTGGTTATCGTCCATGAAGGAGACCTCTCCTGAAGACCGTGCATGAAAAAGCACGCCTACCATCTGCTAGGGTCCATGCTGATGAAGATGAAGACTACTGGGACTCAATACTCTGGAGTGATGAGACGAAGATCCCCGTTTGTGGAACCAATGACCAGGATGTCGGTCAGGCCGTCAATACACCCTGGAGACGATCGCGTTGATAGAAAAAGTAGAAACGCCGCTAAGAAGTTCATCACAGTTCTGGTGGACAGTCGCTGGCAGATCCAAGCGACGTTGGTCTGAACCCGCGATTTTGGATGCGACTGATGACCGACCGCCTCGCCCTTTGAAGCGGACCAGAGCCAGCTTCTTCCTGGGAACAGTTTGTTCTGTCCTTCACTTGTTCTTCTGTTTCTCTTCAAGCCGCTCATAACTTTTATGTCACCAACAATGGGTCACACCAGGATCCAATGCTGGAGGAGCATCATGAGGTTTCTACTACACCCTCTCAGGTGGAGGAACAGGTAGTGAGGAGGGCCTTTAAATCAGGCAACAAAGAGGAGCTGAGGGCTGTACAGAAGGAGCTGAGACGCGACATCAGAGAGGGAAAGACGAGCTACAAGAGGATGATGGAGGAGAAGCTGCAGCAGAACAACGTCAGCGGGGTGTGGCGAGGCCTGAGGACCATCACTGGATACAATGAGCCCAGCACTCAGGCTGAGGGGGACCAGACGTGGGTCAACGACCTGGATCTGTTTTTCATTAGATTCAATAGACCACCCCCACCCTGTCTCCCCCACTGCTGCATTCAATGACCCCTATTCTGCTTCATCCCGACGCCCCTGACGACTCAGCCCGCAGCCCCTCCCCTCACTAAGCCCCACACTGCCACTCACAAAAGCCCAGGTGAGAAAGCAGCTCAGCAGAACAAAGGCGTCAGGCCCAGATGGCATCGGCCAGGCTCCTCAGGACGTGTGCAGATGAACTGTGCAGCGTTATGCTGCACATGCTCAGTCTGAGCCTGAAGCTGGGGAAGACATCCTGCGTGGTCCCGGTTCCAAGGACATCCCTATGGAAGCGATTCTGTAGCATTAATAAAAAGCAAAGTCAAAACCAGAAATGCTTTTTCATTTTCAAAATGAAGCTGCATTTTTTGACTCAAAAATAAAATGAAAAAGTAATCCACCAAAATGCTTTTTCTTTTCCTTCCTCAACACAGCTTATTCTGTCACTTGATTAAAATGAAAATGGTATTTGACATTTCATTTTCAAGACGTTCTCTGGTAAATGTGTAGCAAAATTCATTTAGAAATGTCTAATTTGATGTCTAAAATGGATTAATAGAAATGCTTTTTAATTTTCAAAATGAAGCTGCATCAAATGACTCAAAATTCAAATATAAAAGCAATATTTCAAAATGCTTTTTCATTTTATACTTCAAACCGCCTATTCTGTGTCATAATTAAAACGAAAATGCAAAGAGGGGATTGCATTTGCATTTTCACATCCACCCTGGGAAACTTGTAGCAATATTCATTTCTCAAAAGCATTAGCAGAGGGGAGGCGGGGCGATGACGTCACTGCTTTCTCTGTGTGTCCGACCGCTGACACACACACACACGCACCAGGAGCAGACTGTGTTAGCGGCAGAGAAAACGGCTTTGTGTTGGTTGTGAACTTCTGATGAGTTTCCACAGCTTCTCAGGACTAAGTAGCAGCATGTCCACCTTCTGCGGTCCTCCTCCTGACTCACCGCGGACAAGCTTTGTTCTTCGGACCGCCAGCTGCCTTCGCACAGCGGAGCGCGAAGCTCCGACGATCGCTGAAGGCGGAAATGCTGCTGCGATCTGAGAAACCATCATATGAATTTGTGTTTCCAGTGGTGTCCAGAACAAAATAAAGACTGATGTAATTCCCACATATTTACACATTTATCTGCAGCTTCGCGCTGAATTTTCTGTTTGATGACAGCTGGAGCTCCATCAACAGACAGCAGATTTCTCTGTGCTAAACGTTGCTGGGTGGACCAAAAACACTCACTCAGGGCGAAGCTGCAGCCAGGAGACTATCTTGATAATGTGCTTTTATTACTGTCATGATTATTATTAAGGGCCTGCTCTGCTCGATCATATGTTTTTAAATCCGTGCGGTCAGACGACGCTGAAGAAGTTGGGTTGCGATTCACAGCTTCTGATTGGCGAGGGAGATAAAGGAACATTCTGCTGCATTTCTCGCATTAAGATCCAGGAATCCAGGTTTGAGCAGTCCAGGTCCAGCGGTTTGTGAACAGGACCCGGTTTTAGGTGATCTCAATGCGAACACAGACACACCAGGTCTCTCAGCGACAGCGGCCGTACACACGGAGAAAGCAGTGACGTCATCGCCCCGCCCCCCCTCTGCTAATGCTTTTGAGAAATGAATATTGTGACAAGGTGCGCGGGGTGGATGTGAAAATGCAAATGCAATCCCCTCTTTGCATTTTCGTTTTAATTATGACACAGAATAAGGGATTTTAAGTATAAAATGAAAAAGCATTTTGAAATATTGCTTTTTCATTTGAATTTTGAGTCATTTGATGCAGCTTCATTTTGAAAATTAAAAAGCATTTCTATTAATCCATTTTAGACATCAAATTAGACATTTCTAAATGAATTTTGCTACACATTTACCAGAGAACGTCTTGAAAATGAAATGTCAAATACCATTTTCATTTTAATCAAGTGACAGAATAAGCTGTGTTGAGGAAGGAAAAGAAAAAGCATTTTGGTGGATTACTTTTTCATTTTATTTTTGAGTCAAAAAATGCAGCTTCATTTTGAAAATGAAAAAGCATTTCTGGTTTTGACTTTGCTTTTTATTAATGCTACAGAATCGCTTCCATACATCTCGGCCGACTGACTTCAAGGACTACAGACCGGTGGCGCTGACCTCTCATCTGATGAAGACGATGGAGAGGCTGGTGCTCACACATCTTCGTGTCATGGTCAGCCAGTTGGCCTACCAGCCCGGTACCGGAGTTGAGGATGCTGTCATCTTCCTCCTGGACAGAGCTCTGTCACACCTGGACCAGACTGGGAGCTCTGTGAGAGTCATGTTCTTCGACTTCTCCAGCGCTTTCAACACCATTCAACCGCTGCTGCTGAGGGACAAGTTGGTGCACATGGGCGTGGACCAGTATCTGTCTGCATGGATGCTGGACTTCCTCTCAAACCGACTGCAGTACGTGAGGTCCCCCCACTGTGAGTCTGACATGATCGTCTGTAACACAGGAGCACCGCAGGGAACAGTTCTGCCTCCGTTCCTGTTCACCGTCTACACCGCAGACTTCATGTCCAGCTCAGCATCTGGTCACCTGCAGAAGTTCTCGGATGACTCTGCCGTTGTCGGACTAATCATGGATGACGATGACAGAGAGTAGAGAACTGATTCAGAGCTTTGAGGACTGGTGCCAGCGGAACTACCTCCAGATTAATGCAGGGAAAACCAAGGAGCTGGTGGTGGACTTTCGCAGGCTCACTCTACATTAGCACCGGTGAACATCCAAGGAAGGGACATAGAGAGAGTGGATTCATACAAGTACTTGGGTGTTCACCTCAACAATAAACTGGACTGGTCACACAATACAGAAGCACTGTACAAAAAAGGACAGAGCAGGCTTTATCTGCTGAGGAGACTGAGGTCTCTTGGAGTGCAGGGATCCCTCCTAAAGACTTTTTACGACCCTGTGGTGGCATCAGCCATCTTTTATGGAGCGGTCAGCTGATGCAGCGGCATCTCAGCAGCGGACAGGAAGCGGCTGGAGAAGCTGGTGAAGAAGGCCAGCTCTGTTCTGGGGCTGCCTTTGGCCTCATTACAGGAGGTGGGAGAGATGGAGAACGACGCCCACCCCATGTATGAGTCAGTGTCCTCTCTGTGCAGCTCCTTCAGCGTCAGACTGAAACATCCTGAGTGTCTGACGGAGCGACACCGCAGGTCGTTTCTACCTGCTGCTGTTAGACTTTACAACCTTAGCTGCTCCCAGTGAACCACGTTAACCAACATCATCCGCTCTGTCATATTGATTTTACCCTGTACAATAACTGATTATATGGTCATCCTGTGCCTTTTTTGGAAATGTATGTGTGTATTTTGTGTATATATGTGTGTATAATGACTCCATAGTTTTGTTTCTTTTATATATTGCTCTCTGTTCCTGTACTGCTGCTGCAACACGGAAATGTCCCCATCGTGGGACTAATAAAGGAATATCTTATCTTAAATGTTGGAGGTGTGGTAATAATGGAGCCAAACACTTCCATATATTTTAGGACTGTGTGGTTGTCAAGAAATCCTGGTCTGACATTCATGAACATGTGCTGAATGTATTTTCTATTGTCTTCCCCTTTGAAAGTCTATTTTTGGGTGAGATAGAACCATATGACCGACAACAAAAGTAAGAAACTGCTCTATGTTCTCCTGGAAAACCATGACCAGAAAACGGCTTAAACCTGAGCGACAGACTGGCTGGACGTTGTACAAAGGATTTATACAATGGAGAGAATTTCTCACTCATTGCCAACACAACTGGAGGTTTTTCCACTGCTTGGTCTAAATGGACAGATTATGTAAAGCCTGTAAGATCAGACTTAATGTGGAGTGTCACTGAAACGGTGTCATACATTTATGATTTGAAAATCCCTGAGAAAGCAAGAATGTTGGAGTCCATCACTGCAATGTAGCATTCATCATGTGCTTTTCAATAAAAATACACGTGAAAAAGAAAAAAGCATCCAGAAATGACCGACACTGGAAGAAGAAGCAAAACCCAGAATACACTTAAATACACTTTTTGGTAAAAATATTCCGACGCAATGCATTGTGGTCTATATTCACTGATCTAGTGAACAGCAGTGCACACTGGTTTTTCACAGAGACTTCTGGGAAATATCTAGGGCTCTAGATTTTGGAATTGTAGATTCAGACAGAACTAGAAAATGACAAACGCACTATGTAGTGCACTATGTAGGGGTTAGGGTGGGAATTCAGACACACCCCAGCTCCCCAAAGATGAGTGTTTCTGAATGACAACCTCTACTGTGACGATAAATCCTTCAGTGGACGCGTTTAACTCCGCCCACGTGGACTCACGCCTCCGTCTGCATGAGTCCGAATACGCTGGTGTTTATTCTGTCGTCTGCCTACAGGGGGCAGCACCGTACAGCGCTTGGTAGTAACCACAGAAGAAGAACCATAACAACAGAAGAAGAAGGGGGGCGGCAAAGTCCAAACCAAATAAAAACAAACCTGAAAACGGCGACAAGCGGCGAAACGACGTTACCATAGACCGGCCGAGGAAACGAGACGGAAACTGTGGAAACTGCGACCTGCATCTCAGGAAATGACGTTGGTGTGATTTTTAAAAACGACGCGTTTAGAAAAACAGACGCGCGTTGATGCAAATGAAACACCGACAAGCGCACAAACATCGAAAACTACAAAGTATTCACAAAAATAGCAATTACAGGGCAAAAAAACAAACCTGAGTGCCGGAGCGCGCGCCAACACACGACGAACGCCACAGGAGAAACCCCTTCCGGTGCCCAAATGCGGCACGCCTTCAAAATAAAGTTGCACTGAAGCGCTTTAAATAAAATTTCAAATTAAAGTCCAGACAGAAGGAATTTAGATACACAGATAGGCAGACAACGTTTTTAAGAGCAAGCACTTCACACCAAAAATGAATGTAGCTTTTATTTTTCAGTATTTTAAGCAGCAGATATGATGGAGTTTGAACCTTGAACAGGCCTCACACATCTCAGGTTTTATATATACAGAAAAGGACAAACAGGTTTTTTAAGCTTATTTACAGTCCACTTTAAAGGAACTTTTTTTTAGAACTTGTGCTTAGATTTCTTTGAGGTTTACTTCAAACCAGGGGCCTGTTTCAGAAAGGAGGTTCAACCAACTCTGAGGTTAAACTTGAACTCTGAGTTGGTCAATCGAGAGATTAACAACTCTGAGTTTTCTGTTTCAGAGAAGCTGATCCGAGTTAGGTCAATCAACTCTGAGTGGACTGATTCGGAGGTGAGCGTGCGCACCGCGACTATAAGAAGCCATTATCAATGGAGCGCAGATATCACGAGTCACCATGGCAACCGTGAAAAAAGAGGTCTGCGTATTTTTCTCCAGCTGAACTTGACGTGCTGCTGCAGAGTTACAGTGAATATGAGCACATATTCCGGAAGAAAAGCAACACCGCTGCATCTGCAAAACAGAGACAGTTAGCGTGGAAAACATAGCTGCTCAAGTTAATGCCTAAGTTTGCATTTAAATCATTGTTATAAAATATTGACTGTAATAAATAACTTTTTAAATAGCGTAAGGAGTGAAATAAAAAATGGTGATATTTAGGTTTACTTTTGAAGTGTTATTCCTGGTGTAAATGCATGAAATGCTGCACAGTGTACAGAACCAATCTGGGGGAAAATGCATTTAACGTCGGTAATGTTTAAAGGACTTTTCTGTTAACCTTCCCCTCTTGCAAACGTTGGTCAGTTTAATATTAATACATGCAATTGTGTTTTTAAAAGTGAACTTTTGTCTACCCTTGTATTGATCAAGTGGTATAAGTTTATATGGGATTAAGAAAGTAAGCAGTGCTAGCAAATTGTGTTTCCTAAAAGTAATTGTTACATTAATCTAATTCAATGTCCCTGATTTCATTTTCATGTAGATGCAATCCTGCAGGAATTAAAAGAACATGGCAGCAGCTAAAAATGAAGTATAAAAACATAATTCAATCAGGTCAAATGTGAGCATGTCATGGATGTAGGCTTTGTTGACAATATTTGACATGTGAAACATCTACATAGCAATACATATCTAATGTTGTTTTCATTGTATATATGTAATTGACTGCAACGAAAAACGGTAACGCTCAAACAAAAACGTATGGAGCAATGACAAAAAATCCAGTCTAGGTCTCAAAATCCTCGCACGACGTAAATGTAATTCTCTAGGAATTAATGCAGCCTCCTCGTCTATTGGGTCCTCCAAAAAAGGACAAGCCATTCTTGTCACTTAGACCGTCTCTGTGTGACGGAAATTTGGGCAATGAAGGTTAAAGCAAAAAATACCGCTTCGTCTTTAAAAAGGGGAGGGGACCGGCAGAAACTTTGAGTTTGGAGAATAAAACCTGCTCCCGACCAGGTTAGGTTCACAGCGTAAGTAACCATGGACACTGACTCCGAGTATAAGTTACCTCTCTTTCAGAAACGGGTTTGACTTACTCTGCTTTCTCTGGTTTAACAAACCTCCCATTCTGAAACGGAAAACCCAGGGTTTCCCTGATTTCAGGGTTAACATACTCAGAGTTTACACTTAACCTCCTTTCTGAAACAGGCCCCAGATGGACCTCTTGGAAAAACAAACCTTTAGTTATCCACTGAGCTTCATTGATGCTTTGAAACAGGTTCTGACTGGATTTATTGATGATTGGAAACCAGCCTTGACTCCAGTTGAAGCCTTAGAAGGCTGTCGGGCTGATGCAGATTTGATGGTATGAGTTTCTCAGAGGCGTCTCCTCAGCAGGAACATGAAGAAAATGGCGCTGAGCAGGACGCAGAGCGTGCACACGGTGGGAACCACGATCTCGCTCACCATCTCCTTGTGGCCCCGCAGTGGATCTGTGGGATCACAGCAGATCACAGGAGCACAACTTTGAGGAAGCAGAAATCCACAGCCAGATACTGCAGCTGCTGTCGCACAAACCACCAACAAACACCCACAAAATCAGTCACATCTTCACAAATGCTGTCATTTTTCACCAAATATAGCCCCAAGCATTGCAGAGTCCAGATTTCCTGCATTTTTGTCACCATTTTAGTTCATATTTACAAAAATAAAAGATCTTAAAGCAGGCTTGCCCTGTTTTCTTATTATCATCGTCTTATAATGACGATTATTATAATACTGTCATTGTTTTCGTCTGTTCATCAAACAGTCTTTATTTTTCCTCCTCTTAAAAACATAAACCATCATAAACCACTTAGATATGAGTCCGCTGGTTGGATCAGAAATGATCTGGTCCTTGTTTACCTGTCTTCTTGATGCTTCAACAGTTTCCAACTAAAGCAGTAAACTAAAGTTTCTTAGCCAAATGTTTGTCTTTAGAATGATCAGATCTGCTTTTGTTTTGAACATTTAAAAAAAAGCTAAGTATTAATGCAGGTATGTTTCAGCATTTGGTTTTCCAACAGAAAAGAAAAGAAACATTTCATAAAGTTGTGTTTGCTTTCAGTTGCTGAACCAGACCAAGGCCTGACAGTGGACCAAGCCACACCTCCATTAAACTACCAATCTCACGGCAAAAATACTATTTGTCTTGGATATGAATTCACATCCCAGAGGACAGAGGACTGGACCACAGTAAGAGTCATTTCTATGGAGAAGATGGGCCGTTTGACACTGGAGTGAGTGGAGCTTCACCTGTTTTTGTCAGCAGCTACCTAGCGGTTGTCTTGTGAACTGATGAGGATCAAGGAACCATTAACCCTTGTGCTATCTTAGATGGCCCCCCCTTCCATTGACGTGTTCTCCCTACCATGACAAAGGTGGTTAAAGGTGGAAAGATTTCATGTAATCCATGGACACCAGTGAAGATCACAAATCATTGAAGAAAAAAGGTTCAGAGCACTGTCTAGTGGGTCTAGATGACCCCACTCCCAATGTTAAAGTGCCTGGGATAGAACAAGGGTTATGCCAGCCCCTCTCTAAAGAAAGACAGCTGCCAGCATTACAATGCTGTCATGAGAACTAATCCTTTACTTCTGCAGTAATGAAGTAAAGATCCTCTTCTTGTGCTGTAAGAAACGGTTCTACATTCTGGTAAAAAACCACTATCCGCTGTTCTCCTTCTGTGCTTAGACCTCATGATGCACTACCCAAACCTGCATGTTCTTGATCTCCCCACGGGGAAGAAGCTGGTTTAAAAAGCAAAATGTTCTGCAGCATCAGATTGACCTGCAGCCAGGAGCTGGTTACTGGAGAAGCAGGCTTCCTCAGCTTTCCTCTTCCAACTCTCCATCTGCAAAGACCCAGCCGTCCCACAGGTGAGCAGCCAGCCGAGGTCATCGTGTTCACGAGGAGCATGTTGGTTTCCGCTCACCTCTCTCTGATTGGGAAAACCATTGGAGCTGATGATCCGTTTGTAGAACTGGACAGAGGCCTTCGGGTACCGTGGTTTATTCTTACTGCTGAAGTCCACAAAGAACAGGCCGAACCGTTGGCTGTATCCTTCATCCCACTCAAAGCTGTCCAGGAGAGACCAGGCTGTGTAGGCCTTCACGTTCACACCGTCTCTAACTGCTGAAGGTCCAAGCACAGACACAGTCTGACTCCGTCTGTGCCAGAGAAACAGCCTCAAACACAAACGTCGGATCACCTTTGAGCATCTCATTGATGTAGTCTTTGTAGTACTGCATCCTCCAGGCGTCACACAGGTCTGTGCAGTACTTTTTCTCCGGGACGCCGTTTTCTGTCACGTAGATCATCGGGTTTCCGTACTCAGACTGAACACAGAATACAAAAAAGAGATTAAAAACAAACCCAATCAAGAAATAGAATGATTTCCAATGCACCAAAGATACATCTTTCAGCTAAGGCCTTTTATGGGGTCATGTATTGAATGGGCCTCTTTCAACAGACTTCAGAGAGGGAAACATTGAAATAACAAGACATTACAATGGCCCCACATGCACACCAAGGGGCAATTTAGAATCACCAATCGATGCAGTGAAGCATGTTTTTGTACTGTAGGAGGAAATCAGAGGCAACCCAGACATGCACAAGGAGAACATGCAGAATTCAAACCGGAACCTTCTGACTGTGAGGCCAGAGTGCTAACCACAACACCACATGTTCTCGTTCACCTTTGGGCTTATCCTGTCAGGGGCCACCAGAGCGAATCAGCTTTCACTGATTTGCACAGTTGGTCTGCCAGAGTTTTTACACCGGTGTCCTTCCTGACAACCTGTCGAAACAGCTGGAGGGATTGAGCGGGTTTGGAGTGGTTGGAAGTAACGCCCCTTCTGACCCTTCATGCATTTGTGTTGATGTTGCTTCTGTTTTGCAACTGCGGCTCATCAATGACTCAATAGAAACTAGCGTTCCAGGTTGCTGTTGAGTTTGCTTTGTCATAGTACCACTCTGGGTTCCAGGGAACCTGTCCTCGTTCAGTAGGTTTGTGTAAAGAGCAGCAGGAAGCCATCACTGCACTTTGTACCTTCACATAGTTCAGAAAGCGTCTGAAGCCCCAGGGAACTGAATACAGCCACTCTGAGCCTGGATCAGGCCATTTTGGATCAACCAGCTCAGCAAGGTCCCGATCCACAAAGTAACTATCCCCAAGGCCTGATGGGTAATTCTTCTGGGTGATGTAGCGGGTGGTAAAGTGGCCTAGGCCCAGGAAGTCGCAGGCGCCTCTGATGTAGGTTTTCTCCTGGGCGGAGAAGACAGGAAGCCGCGATGCTCCCAGGCCCTGCTGTCCACTCTTTCTACCTGAGGAAGAGTTCAGAGTTGCATTCCGTGTCAGTCAGGAATTCTAAACCTTTTTTAAACTTGGCTTTGATGTGTTGTATCCATTGGCTGTATCAAAGAACTGGCCTGAGTGAGTGTGACGTCATCTATAGAAATGCTTTACTTCCATCTTTAACTGAATAAGGTCAATTCAGTCGGCATTTTTGTGTGATACAAATGGCGCCATGTTGGCGCCAAGCGAGTAGGTCTGAGTCAACACTTCTATGGCAACCACTCTGGCCAATCGAGAGTGAGCTTGTTGAAAGGCCACACCCCTACCAATAGAAAGCGGGGTACACAAAGTTTGTAGATCAAAGGTTTTGAACATTGGATGTTCGGGCCAGCAGGCTCCATCTACTTTTATGGAGGCATCTGGTTGGTCAGTTTACAACTAGAAAAACCCGAACTACAGAAAAAATATACTGAAACATAAAGGATTGTCAAGAAGATGTGAAAAAGGTCTCAGATCCAGAATGGTTCTTCTGACCAATAGAATGACAGAGAATCAGCTGTTTATTTATCTAGAGAAGTCTGTGAGATTTTGACTTCTTGGAGCCAGCAGGTACTTCCTGTTTGGAACGCCAGGGGGGAGGAGTCACTCAGTCCAGTTGGATTATGCAGTCAGTGGTTGCATTGCTGCCCTGACATCAGTTTTACTTTCTGTTCATCATTCTTCTGCGTCCATGACCCCCTGCACCTCTCCACATCCTGCTCATCACTTCTCCTCCTTCATTAATCTTTTCTGCTAATTTTGTAGCTTTTTGTTTCCTGTTTATTGTTTTCCATTTAATTGTTAACAAAAATAGTTTCTCATTTAACTGCCTCCAGCCACCTTTCTAGTCCACAGATTCATGTTTTGTTGCCTTCAAAATGTGTTGAAATAAAGACAGGAAGTCAGACCACAGAGACGTATCTGTATCTGTTGGCGTACGCTCCACTCACCGATGTACTCCTTCATGACCTGGGGGTAGTCTCCATGGAAGAGGGGGCCTGCGTACCAGCCCAGGTAGAACTGAAAGTATCTCTCCGCTGCCCGGATGTCCTCCTGGTTGGAGGTGTCCACTGGTTCCCCCCAGTCAGCAGTCAGTGAAATGCCGACCAGACCTGGACAAAGGCGTGGACTTCAGCTCTGGGGGGGTCTGAACTCTGGGAATGGGAGCTTCAACTACGGTGTCTTTGCTTTCTCAGTCACCTTTTTGTTTGCTTTTCCACTTCATGTCGTAAGTGTGCCAAACTTTAGCATGTGCCTACAACAACAACAAAAGTCCCATGATTCCTCATTTTTTATTGATTTCTCTTCTTTGTACATTTTGAATTCTTTCCTCCACCTTTTCCAAAAAGAAAGTCTCCTTTTGACTGAATCACATCCATTATGCATGTTACTAAAATGAGCAGTCTGGATCATCCACAAAGTGCTCTACTTAGAGCATACTAGTCCACTTTTTATACAGTCAAGATGAATACGACTACAGTATCTTGTAAAATATCAAACTAAACTGACATCATATGAAGGAAATAGCCCTGAATTGATTAATCTTCTAATCTGTTTTTGTCCCTTTCAGGGTCATGGGGCTGCTGGAGCCTATCCCAACCACTCGTGGACAAAGGCTGGAGACATCCTGGACAGGTCGCCAGTCCGTCATAGGGCCACAATCACACCCCCATGCACACTCTCATTCACACCTAGGGACAATCTAGACGGAGTAACCACTGAACCTATGAAGCATGTTTTTGGACGGTGGGAGGAAGCCGGAGAAAACCCACGCATGAACGGGGAACACTTTTGCTGACTTTAAGAGACACTATTATGTTGATTAGAGTTAGAACTTCTTTGGCTCGTTGTTTATACAAATATGTATTATATTAAAAATATCAAAGCAAACTTTCTTTTTTGTAGACGATAAAAAATCTCTTTTAGCAGTCATCACATTACCAATTACAACAGAAACACTAGTAGAAAAATGACAAAAATCCATGGATAAACACATTTTCCTTAAAGAGTAACTAGACAGAAAATGCAATTTTTTTGGTTGTTTACTCGAACAAATGGGGCTTCAAAAGTGCTGACTGTTGGTCCTTGCCATAGCTTTGACAATTGAAAACAAACTTGTTTGAAATGATGGTTTAACCCTTGTGCTATCTTTGATGACCCCCCCTTCCATTGAGGTGTTCTCCCTACCATGACAAAGGTGGATAAAGGTGGAAAGATTTCATGTAATCCATGGACACCAGTGAAGATCACAAATCATTGAAGAAAAAAGGTTCAGAGCACTGTCTAGTGGGTCTAGATGACCCAACTCCCAATGGTAAAGTGCCTAGGACAGCACAAGGGTTACACCTGTCTGCGGGCTGCCCCCTAGTGGTTGAAACAAGGCAGTAAATTTGCATTTCGTGACTCTGCCCTGGAGTCAAACTCACAATTCCAGCATGAGAAAAACTATAAAGTACATTACTTTAACCACTAAACAATGGCAGACAACTACAACAAATTCATGACCTTTATATTAAAACATAATGGCGTTTTTGATATCTGTATATGAATCAACAAAACCACTCTTTGGACGTGGGGTTTTATCGTACACGATAAGATGCTGCTTTTTACGTCCATTTTGGGACAACACAAGGCGGCGTAAATGAGGTTCTAATTTTAAAATGTTGGTGTGAACGTTGCTTCAGGTGCCTTCTCCCTTTCAGGACTCTGCAGTGGTCCCTGACTCTCAGACAGAACATCCCAAAGATGTTGAAGGACTGTCTCCAGCCTGGGAATCTCTGCAATTCCTTACCAGATTGGAGTTCTGATCATTCCCGGTCCACCTGGCTTCTCTTGATGTTAGGTCATTGTGTAGTTCTTCTTGGAAGGCTGAGCTTCATAGCTTACCCATGATCGTCCCCGATCATTGATGGCGTTGTCTAGTCTGAAGATTATCTTCCAGCTAAACCCTTCCTACCTGTTTCTGATGGTCTGGATAGGTGGGTTCAGCCAGTCAGAACGTGGACCCCCCTGATTCATTGAACCAAAGTCGTTGTTGGGGAGGAAGCTTGTTTTCACTGTCTGTAGTTGTGATCTTAATCGGGTCTACCTGACCACACAGTCTCACCAACAGGAAACACTCATTTCTAAGAGAGTCAGAGTGACCTTGATCAGATGGTGTGCAGCTCTGTATGCTCCTGTTCCCTTCAGCTTCAGTCCAGGAGCATGTTCTCCGGTCTCATATCCCTCCACAGCAACAGACTACAGAACAGACAGAGACACACGGTTCACCAGACGGCTCAGAACTCAATCCGCACCGTCTTTCTTCAGGACGACATACCCACGGATTGTTGAACGTCATCCAGTGTTTGACTCTGTCTCCAAAGCGCTCAAAGCACAAACTGGCAAAGTCATTAAAGTAGTCCACCATGCTGACGTTCTGCCAGCCGCCATACTTCTCCTGCAGCACCTGAGCGGAGACGACAGCCATGTTGTGAAGGCTCACGCTCAGCCGGCCAGCGGCAAACCAAAGGTACCCATCACCTGTGGTAGATCCCAGTGATACAAAGTGACCATGGGGGTGATCTTGTTGTCCAGAAGCTTGTCGATCAGGTCGTTGTAAAACCGGATTCCTTTTTCATTGACATGTTCACCTGCAGGAGTCATCAGTTCAAGACAAAAGGAGAAACTTCTTTGGTTTGGTTGGTTTGGTTATTTACCCTGACCTGAAGAAAAAACCTGATGTACTGTATGTGCAAACGGCTATAAGCCTTGAACCTTGTCTGGACGTCTGCTTTGAGGGGAAAATCCCGTTAACTTCACCAAACACATTTCTCCTAACATTTGTAGAGTTTTCATTTTGTTGACTGGTGATTTTTATTGGACGTTCACAAATCAAAGAGTTTTTTTTCGTGCAGCTCCACCTGAAACATCTTCAATTCATCTTTAAAGCTGGTTTTCATGGTTTTCTCTAATAAAACACATAGACTAAACCATTAAACACAGACTAAACCACTAAACACGGACTAAACCACTAAACACGGACTAAACCTCTAAATGTGGACTAAACCACTAAACACAGACTAAACCACTAAACACGGACTAAACCACTAAACACGGACTAAACCTCTAAATGTGGACTAAACCACTAAACACAGACTAAACCACTAAACACGGACTAGACCTCTAAATGTGGACTAAACCACTAAACACAGACTAAACCACTAAACACGGACTAAACCACTAAACACGGACTAAACCTCTAAATGTGGACTAAACCACTAAACACGGACTAAACCACTAAACACGGACTAGACCTCTAAATGTGGACTAAACCACTAAACACGGACTAAACCACTAAACGGGGACTAAACCACTAAACATGGACTAAACCACTAAACACGGACTAAACCACTAAACACGGACTAAACCACTAAATGTGGACTAAACCTCTAAATGTGGACTAAACCACTAAACACGGACTAAACCACTAAACAGGGACTAAACCACTAAACAGGGACTAAACCACTAAACGCGGACTAAGCCACTAAACATGGACTAAACCACTAAACATGCACTAAACCACTAAACAAGGACTAAACCACTAAACACGGACTAAACCACTAAACACGGACTAAACCACTAAACACGGACTAAACCACTAAACACGGACTAAACCTCTAAATGTGGACTAAACCACTAAACACGGACTAAACCACTAAACGGGGACTAAACCACTAAACACGGACTAAACCACTAAACATGGACTAAACCACTAAACACGGACTAAACCACTAAAAACGGACTAAACCACTTAACGCGGACTAAATCACTAAACGTGGACTAAACCACTAAACACGGACTAAATCACTAAACACGGACTAAACCACTAAACACGGACTAAACAATTAAACACGGACTAAACCCATAAACGCGGACTAAACCACTAAACATGGACTAAACCACTAAACATGCACTAAACCAATAAACACGGACTAAACCACTAAACATGCACTAAACCAATAAACACGGATTAAACCACTAAACATGCACTAAACCAATAAACACGGACTAAACCACTAAACATGCACTAAACCACTAAACGCGGACTAAACCACTAAAAATGGACTAAACCACTAAACATGCACTAAACCACTAAACACGGACTAAACCACTAAACATGCACTAAACCACTAAACGCGGACTAAACCACTAAACATGCACTAAACCACTAAACATGCACTAAACCACTAAACATGCACTAAACCACTAAACGCGGACTAAACCACTAAACATGCACTAAACCACTAAACGCGGACTAAACCACTAAACACGGACTAAACCACTAAACATGCACTAAACCACTAAACGCGGACTAAACCACTAAACACGGACTAAACCACTAAACATGCACTAAACCACTAAACGCGGACTAAACCACTAAACACGGACTAAACCACTAAACATGCACTAAACCACTAAACGAGGACTAAACCACTAAACATGGACTAAACCACTAAACATGCACTAAACCCATAAACACGGACTAAACCACTAAACGCGGACTAAACCACTAAACACGGACTAAACCACTAAATATGCACTAAACCACTAAACACAGACTAAACCACTAAACGTGCACTAAACCACTAAAAATGGACTAAACCACTAAACATGCACTAAACCACTAAACATGCACTAAACCACTAAACGCGGACTAAACCACTAAACACGGACTAAACCACTAAACGCGGACTAAACCACTAAACACGGACTAAACCACTAAACGTGCACTAAACCACTAAATGTGGAATAAACCACTAAACATGCACTAAACCACTAAACACGGATTAAACCACTAAAAACGGACTAAACCACTAAACACGGACTAAACCACTAAATGCGGACTAAACAACTAAACATGCACTAAACCACTAAACACGGACTAAACCACTAAACATGGACTAAACCACTAAACA
The DNA here is from genome assembly GCF_053564925.1 of Oryzias latipes. Lineage (NCBI taxonomy): Eukaryota > Metazoa > Chordata > Actinopteri > Beloniformes > Adrianichthyidae > Oryzias > Oryzias latipes. The sequence goes on from NC_136239.1 coordinate 750,479, forward strand.
TGGACTAAACCACTAAACATGGACTAAACCACTAAACACAGACTAAACCACTAAACATGCACTAAACCACTAAACACGGACTAAACCACTAAACATGCACTAAACCACTAAACTTGCACTAAACCACTAAACACGGACTAAACCTCTAAACATGCATTAAACCACTTAACGCGGACTAAACCACTAAACACGGACTAAACCACTAAACATGCACTAAACCACTAAACACGGACTAAACCACTAAACGCGGACTAAACCACTAAACACGGACTAAATCACTAAACACGGACTAAACCACTAAAAATGGACTAAACCACTAAACATGCACTAAACCACTAAACGCGGACTAAACCACTAAACACGGACTAAACCACTAAACGTGGACTAAACCACTTAACGCGGACTAAATCACTAAACGTGGACTAAACCACTAAACACGGACTAAATCACTAAACACGGACTAAACCACTAAACACGGACTAAACAATTAAACACGGACTAAACCCATAAACGCGGACTAAACCACTAAACATGGACTAAACCACTAAACATGCACTAAACCAATAAACACGGACTAAACCACTAAACGTGCACTAAACCACTAAATGTGGACTAAACCCTGTAAATGTGGACTAAACAACTAAACACGGACTAAACCACTAAACACGGACTAAACCACTAAACATGGACTAAACCACTAAACACGGACTAAACCACCTAACATGGACTAAACCACTAAACATGCACTAAACCACTAAACGCGGACTTAACCACTAAACGCGGACTAAACCACTAAACGCGGACTAAACCACTAAACATGGACTAAACCACTAAACGTGCACTAAACACTAAATGTGGACTAAACCACTAAACACGGACTAAACCACTAAACACGGACTAAACCACTAAACGTGCACTAAACCACTAAATGTGGACTAAACCCTGTAAAAGTGGATTAAACCACTAAACATGCACTAAACCACTAAACGCGGACTAAACCACTAAACGTGCACTAAACCACTAAACACGGACTAAACCACTAAACATGGACTAAACCACTAATCATGGACTAAACCACTAAACACGGACTAAACCACTAAACATGGACTAAACCACTAAACACGGACTAAACCACTAAACATGGACTAAACCACTAAACACGGACTAAACCACTAAACATGGACTAAACCACTAAACGCGGCCTAAACCACTAAACACGGACTAAACCACTAAACGCGGACTAAACCACTAAACGCGGACTAAACCACTAAACACGGACTAAATCACTAAACATGGACTAAACCACTAAACACGGACTAAAGCACTAAACATGGACTAAACCACTAAACATGGACTTAACCACTAAACATGGACTAAACCACTAAACATGGACTAAACCACTAAACATGGACTAAACCACTAAACACGGACTAAACCACTAAACATGGACTAAACCACTAAACACGGACTAAACCACTAAACATGGACTAAACCACTAAACACGGACTAAACCACTAAACATGGACTAAACCACTAAACATGCACTAAACCACTAAACGCGGACTTAACCACTAAACGCGGACTAAACCACTAAACGCGGACTAAACCACTAAACATGGACTAAACCACTAAACGTGCACTAAACACTAAATGTGGACTAAACCACTAAACACGGACTAAACCACTAAACACGGACTAAACCACTAAACGTGCACTAAACCACTAAATGTGGACTAAACCCTGTAAAAGTGGATTAAACCACTAAACATGCACTAAACCACTAAACGCGGACTAAACCACTAAACATGGACTAAACCACTAAACGTGCACTAAACACTAAATGTGGACTAAACCACTAAACACGGACTAAACCACTAAACGCGGACTAAACCACTAAACGTGCACTAAACCACTAAACACGGACTAAACCACTAAACATGGACTAAACCACTAATCATGGACTAAACCACTAAACACGGACTAAACCACTAAACATGGACTAAACCACTAAACATGCACCAAACCACTAAACGCGGACTAAACCACTAAACATGGACTAAACCACTAAACACGGACAAAACCACTAAACATGGACTAAACCACTAAACACGGACTAAACCACTAAACATGGACTAAACCACTAAACACGGACTAAACCACTAAACATGGACTAAACCACTAAACGCGGCCTAAACCACTAAACACGGACTAAACCACTAAACGCGGACTAAACCACTAAACGCGGACTAAACCACTAAACACGGACTAAATCACTAAACATGGACTAAACCACTAAACGCGGACTAAACCACTAAACGCGGACTAAACCACTAAACACGGACTAAATCACTAAACATGGACTAAACCACTAAACACGGACTAAAGCACTAAACATGGACTAAACCACTAAACATGGACTTAACCACTAAACATGCACTAAACCAACCACAAATAACCACTTTCCTGCCTTAAACTGCATTAATCTTGAGATACTGAGATGATGATTTCACATGTTGGTCAAAGCGGAGGACAACCTCTGCTTTTGCTGGATAAAAAAAAAAAGAAAACACACAAGCTGTGCAAAACATTTCACTTTTACTTTACAAAAAACACAAAGATTATTGATCTAAAATAATTTTTAAGCCTGGATAACATTCAGCTTCTAGAAACAGAAATAAAAATCAAACAGTTTACTTATCGTTCCCCGGGGTAAAATCCTGGGCCAGGAGATGGAAAAGCGATAATGATTCAGTTTTAGTTCTCTCATCAGGCTGATGTCATCCTGAAAAACAGTCAACATGTACATTTAAATGTACAGCTTTAAAGTAGCTTAGAAATAAAGACTAAAACTACATTCACACTGAACTTCCAGGCTGTTGAAGTACAAGTGAACTGGTTTTTCTTCTGTTAGATTAGCTTCTAATCACATGAGCGGTTTTTCGTTCCCAGATATTTGGGTTTACGAAAACTGTCAATAAATGTTCAACAATTCACAGATATGAGGAATTATGCTTCACTCTAAACAAATATAATACTATGTTGATTTTTCTGCTGCCAAACCTCTGGTTTACATTTTCATTATTTGTAGTTATTAGTTTTAATAAAGACAAACAACAAAAGTGGTAAAAGAACATTAAGTCCCAACTGTCCTGTTCACTCCAATGAAAATGGTGTTTTTGGTGTTTCCTCATGTTTTTGTGGCATGTTTCTGATAATGGATGACATATGTATATATAAAATGTCATTTCTGAATTTTTATCTTTATGGTGAGTCAGTAGCAGACTAAAAGCTGCTATTTGAAAAAGTTTGTAGTTGTTACGTATAAACTGCAATCGGCAGGTCACAAGCTCCGTGCTCCGCTTCATTCTGATGCATCCGCTTGCAGACGACTATGTACAGTGGTGGACAAAATACTGGTCCCCCTCAGTTAAAGACAATGTCCACAATGTTCACTGAAATGACTTGAAACGTTCAAAAGTAACAATAAATGAAAATTTATTAAAAAATAAATAATAAAATCAGCCATTACTTTTGAGTTGCTGATTAACAGAATTATTTAAAAAAACAAACTAGTGAAATATGGCTGGACTAAAATGATGGTACCTCCATAAAAGACTGAAAACTAATTGTCCAGGGGGTCATGATGAACTCAGGTTTGTCCTTTAATTGACATCACAGCTGTTTTCAAACCCAGAATCAGTCAGTCTGCCTATTTAAAGGGAGACAAATAGTGACGTTGCTGTTTGGTGAAAAGATGTGAACCACACTGAACATGGACAACAGAAAGCCAAGGAGAGAATTGTCCCAGGACATTAGAAACACAATTATAGACTAACATGGTAAAGGTAAAGGCTATAAAACCATCTCTAAGCAGCTTGGAGTTCCTGTGACCACAGTGGAACATATTATCCAGAAGTTTAAGACCCACGGGACAGTAGCCAACCTCCCTGGACGATGGAAGAGGAACATTGATGACAAACTGAGGAGACGGATAGTTGGATCTGTATCCAAAGAACCCAGAACAACCTCCAAAGACATTAAAGGTGAACTCCTAGATCAAGCTACATCAGTGTCAGATCGCACCATTCATGGTTGTTTGAGCCAGAGTGGACTTCATGGGAGACGACCAAGGAGGACACCACTGTAGAAAGGAAATCATCAAAAAGCCAGACTGGAATTTGCAAAAATGCATTCTGGGAAAATGTCCTTTGGACAGATGAGACAAAACTGGAGCTTTTTGGTAAGGCACATCAGCTCTATGTTGGTAGACTCAAAAATGAAGCATCCAACCAAAAGAACACTGTCCCTACTGTGAAACACGGAGGAGGCTCAGTTCTGTTTGGGGCTGCTTTGCTGCATCTGCCACAGGAGGTCTGGAAGTTGTGAAGGTCAAATGAAATCTCCAGATTATCAAGGCATTCTGGGTAGAAATGTGCTGCCTAGTGTCAGAAAGCTGGGTCTCAGTGGGTCATGGGTCTTCCAACAGGACAACCATCCAAAACACACAGCCAGAAACCCCAAGAATGGCTGAGAGAAAAGTGTTGGACTATTCTGAAATGGCCTATGAGCCCAGATCTGAATCCCATTGAACATCAGTGGAAGGAGCTGAAACATGCCATTTGGAGAAGACACCCGTCAAACCTGAGACAACTGGAGCAGTTTGTTCATGAGGAGGGGGCCAAAATACCTGTGGACAGGTGCAGAAGGCTCATTGACAAATACAGAAACCGTTTCATTGCAGTGATTGCCTCAAAAGGTTGAGCAACAAAATATTAAGTCATGAGTACCATCATTTTTGTTCAGCCCTATTTCATTAGTTTGTTTTTTTAATAATTCAGTTAAACAACAACTCAAAAGTAATGGCTCATTTTGATTCTTTAATTTTTATTACATTTTCATTTATTGTTACTTTTGAACGTTTCAAGTCATTTCAGTGAACATTGTGGACTTTCTGTCTTTAACTGAGGGGTATCAACAATTTGTCCACCACTGTAGGTCAGGGATGGCCAACCCTGGTCCTTAAGAGCCCCAACCCTGCCTGTCTTCCAGTCCTCCCTGACCAGCTTGCTGCTGATTAGATGACTCGAGTATTTCCACATCCTGATTACTGAACACTCCTGAAATCACGAGAGTTTACCCTATCTGGGTGGGTGGAGTGTCCCTGTCCCAGGTAGAGGAGTTTTAATATCTTGGGGTTTTGGTCACGAGTGAGGGAAGATCAGATTGACAGGCAGATCAGAGCAGCGTCTGCAGTTATGAGGTCGCTGTGTCGGTCCGTTGTGGTGAAGAGAGAGCTGAGCCAGAAGGCAAAGCTCTGAATTTACCGGTTGATCTTTGTTCCATTACTCATCTATGGTCATGACCCAGAGCTCATGACCCAAACAACCAGGTCCTGAATAGAAGCGGATGAAATGAACTTCCTCTGTAGGGTGGCTGGGCGCTCCCTTAGAGATAGGGGGAGGAGCTCTGTCACGCATGGAAAGCTCTCTCTGAGTAGAACCGCTTCTCCTCCACATCCAGAGGAGCCAGTTGAGGACGCTCGGGCATCTACTTGGCGGTAGCCCAGTGGGACATGCCACTGGGTAAGACCCAGGACACGCTGGAGAGACTACGTCTCTTGGCTGGTCTGGGAACACCTCAGAGTCCCCCCAGAGGAGCTGGAGGGAGTGCCAGGACGATGGAAGTCTGGGCATTTTTGCTTAGACTGCTGCCCCCACGACCCGGTCCCCGATTGGCGGAGGAATATGGATGGATGGATGGTTGGATGGATGGCTGGATGGATGGATGGTTGGATGGATGGTTGGATGGATGGATAGATGGATGGATGGTTGGTTCGATGGATGGATGGATGGATGGATGGTAGGATGGATGGTTGGATGGTTGGTTGGATGGATGGATGGATGGTGGGATGGTTGGATGGTTGGATGGACGGATGGTTGGATGGTTGGTTGGATGTATGGATGGATGGTTGGATGGATGGATGGATGGATGGATGGTTGGATGGATGGATAGATGGTTGGATAGATGGTTGGATGGCTGGATGGTTGGATGGATAGATGGATGGATGGATGGTTGAATGGATAGATGGATGGATGGTTGGATGGATGGATGGTTGGATGCATGGATGGATGGTTGGATAGTTGGATGGTTGGATGGATGGATGGATGGACAGATGGATGGATAGATGGTTGGATGGATGGATGGATAGATGGATGGATGGAAAGAGGTATGGATGGTTGGATGGATGGTTGGTTGGATGGATGGATGGATGGATGGATGGTTGGATGTTTGGTTGGATGGATGGATGGATAGATGGTGAGATGGTAGGTTGGATGGATGGATGGATGGATGGTGGGATGGTTGGATGGTTGGTTGGATGTATGGATGGATGGTTGGATGGATGGATGGATGGATAGATGGTTGGATGGTTGGATGGTTGGATGGATGGATGGATAGATGGATGGATGGATGGAAAGAGGGATGGATAGATGGATGGGTGGATGGATGGATGGTTGGATGGATGGATGGATGGATGGTTGGATGGATGTTTGGATGGATGGATGGATGGTTGGATGGATGGATGGATGGATAGATGGATGGATAGATGGTTGGATGGATGGATGGATAGATAGATGGATGGAAAGAGGTATGGATGGTTGGATGGATGGTTGGATGGATGGAAGGTTGGACCGTTGGATGGATAGATGGATTGATGGAAAGAGGTATGGATGGATGGTTGGATGGATGGTTGGATGGATGGATGGTTGGACGGTTGGATGGAAAGATGGATGGATGGATAGAGGGATGGATGGATGGATGGTTGTATGGATGGATAGATGGTTGGATGGATGGATGGATAGATGGATTGATGGAAAGAGGGATAAATGGTTGGATGGATGGATGGTTGGATGGATGGATGGATAGATGGATGGATGGATGGAAAGAGGGATGGATAGATGGATGGGTGGATGGATGGATGGTTGGATGGATGGATGGATGGATGGATGGATGGTTGGATGGAT